>NC_141144.1:9138760-9458343 GCF_053477565.2 Lygodium microphyllum | reverse complement strand
GGTTGGAGAGGAGTTTCATCATCAATTGAGAAGTGAGGCTTTGAGAGCTAAAGGATCTAAAGCTTATCAAGAAATTTTGTATGCATCTTTCATTAGGCTTTGAAAGCATAATGTAAACACAAAATTTCCAAACTTCATGCATACTTTATTATGGAAGCATTGAATGGTTGCCCTATATACAATGATATTTTATTACACATCTTCATTATATCATCGGATGCTTAAACACTGATCCATCAACTACATAAGCATGTTGTTTTTCTAGGTACAAAAAGGCTCATCCAAGAGCCATAGTAGTGGGCCTGAGGAACGGGCATCCTTTCAAACACTACTTTAAGTTGTAAGGATTGGGGTTGGAGTGTAGCTTTCCTTCTTATCATGAGAGGAGAGATCAAGAAGAGTGGAAATACTTTGTTTTTGGAATACTAACTTATATATGGGCCAAAGCCCTTGTGTATATTCATAGATTTATTTTATTTTTGTGTGTTTCATGCAATTTACTATATAGGGTGCTACATTGTGAATATTTACAAATGATTGTTTTCTTGTTTACCATATATGGTGCTGCAAGGTGAATATTTATGTATGATTTTCTTCTTGTTTTATACATGATGTCTTATGACTATGGGTGGGTCCTTTTGGTGATGAAGGGTTTGTTTGTATGCTTGTATGCTAGATATTTTGTTACACATAATCAAGTATGCATAAAAATAAATTGTGGCTATCATATATAAGTAAGTTTTATTATTGTGTGCATGTTGAAACTAGAGTGCCTAAAGTGTGAGAACATGTCCTCATAAGGCTCTATCCAAAGGAATTTGAAAGGGAAACTAAAAAGCTACCAAGAAAGGAATGAAGAAGAAAAGGGAGGTGACTTCAAAAATGAGTACAAAGACTAGGAAATATGGGAGGTTCTAGAAGGCTTAAAGTATATCACAAGGCAACAACATAGAAATGAAGAAGAAATGTGGAAGGGATGAAGACTTAGGAGAGGTGCATATTAATTTGTAATGATCTAGGAGAAGAGGAAGTGGGACCTATTCCAGAAGGAAGGGGGATGATAGAGAGAGAGAAGCACCACAAGTGGACCACAAGTAGTAGCACATGAAGAGGACGATTAAAAATGTTTGAGGGAAAGAGGGATGGAGGGCATTCGAGGGGAACACCTTACTATTGCTATTTTTATCAAAAAGTTATTGTTGTTATAGTAGGAGTAAAGCCACTAAGAAGGGGCATGCAGTTAGTTTGAAGGGAGATTCTTTTTCGAGTGCTCTCTAGGCATGATGGTTCACATGTATTCCTACTTCCAATGGGTGAAGTTAGTGCTGTTAAGCTTTTCGATATTAAAAATACCACTATCATTAGAAGAACTAGCCATAATGACAGTATACCAATGTAAAATCAAAGAGAATGGACTGATGTAAATGACTACAAATTAGCCCCCAAACCTTAGGCAAAACAAAGGCAAAACAAGAGGGAATACCAAAGTATCAAGCTATGCACCAACTACAAGCAATAGACTACCAAAGTATAATGTCTGCTCTCCAAAACAATGCTAAAAATTATGATTAAAATAATACTAAAATAAGGATAATAGTATATATCAATCCAACTATGGGCAAATAACCAAGAAAGCAAGCTCCCACTACTAGGGATATCCAAGTAGCAACCAGGATACAAAGAATGCAACTAGTAATGACTAAGGATAGATCACCAGTACCAAAGATTGTCATCATCATGAACTCAAAGTGCTAGTAAATCATACATCCCATAAGCATATACATCACTCACAAACTATTGACAAAGGTAAGTGTCATTGTCCAAAGTATACAAAATCAAATCAGCCCAAAAGCAAAGGTAACTATGTCCAATAGTATACAAGAGAGTATATACATGAACCAAGAGTCCCATTATCTCAAAGAATGAAGTTGTGTCAAGTACAAGCATCTCCCACTAGAAGAAAATCCAAAAAGAAAAGTGAGCAAGAAAAGTTTAAGACATATACATCAAAGCATTTGGAAGCCCCAAGCGCACCACAAGTACATTCGGGAGCAGCAGTGTCAAAGAAAGTGTCACGTGCCTACCTAACAATTCCCTAGTAGCATGTTTTAGTGGTCCATCAGGGAACTATCCTAGACAACTTTGCCCAGCACTCGCGAGAATGCATGGGGTCTATCATCTAGGTTTCCCAGAGTCCACCCCGTAACAAAAGGTACTGGCCGTCCCCATGAGGATCAACCTACAAGCTCGCGGTCTTAATTTGACAATTGAGGTCTCGATGCATCAACTAGCTCCATCGAAGGTGTCCCACAAGGGCTTCTTATCCAACTCGAGCGATCGTAGTTACCCTTGGTTCATGGAGCGCAACACTTTTTTCCAGCAACTGGTTAGGATTCAACTTTAGCGTTGTTCTGGCACAGTCGCTGCACCTTTCCTCTAAGATAATTACTAATCAAGGTTTTAAGACCTAACCCTAGGTAAGTTGATGCTTGACTCAACCTAACTTTTTCTAATTAACGTTTCATTCAATCTCTTAAGAGAAGCTTCCAACTTATTGGGGCCACCCTTCAGTAGGACGGATCCGTCAGAGATCTCACCCACCCGCTTCCCACAAATGGTTTTCTTTAGTTTTCTAATTACCTATCACATTAAATTATGACATATGAAAGTAGCTTCATTAATTAACCTGTTATTACAGGTTCCTTCGCATAATTTTATGGCATGACACAAAGACAGAGAAAACAGTCTTTTGGCAAAATATATTTCACAAAGTTATTTACAATGCTTTTCCCCTTCTGCTTACATAGAAGACAAACCTCCGTTCACCGAAAAATCCCTTCTATCTATGTAGAAGAAAACAAACCCTCCAAGATTTCCATCCCTTTACTAGTACCGAGGACTCCAAGATCCCATCCTGATTCATGTGAGGGTTAGGCAATTCCTAGGAGCCATTAAGAGGTTTATGGCCAGAGCCCCCCTGGCACTCCCACCTCCTCCTACCTAACAAATTGCTCACCAAGCGACCTCTCACTGTCGGGGCCAAAGCTCCTTGCAGCGATACAAAACAATTCCCCCTGGAGGAGGGTTCTACGTCTAGCCATGGGGGATGTATAGCGCGATCTTTCCTCTTATTATCCTGATTATATATTTACAATCAGATCTAACTACTGCAAGCACAATCAAAATAAAAAAGAGAAACATCAGCAAGTGTTTTTAGCATAGGAAGTAGTCTCACCCAAATCTAGGGTTTCTCTTTTAAGGTCCCATCTTATTCTTAGGGTTACTTGCAACTCTTTTTTCAGGATCTGCAATATATTTTGCGAATCTGAAGTCTATTTTATCCTTATGAAAAATTTGGTCTTTCCACCCTAAAAGATAATATGGGCATTTATACCCATGATAGGCAATTCATGCGCTGCCCTGCCGCCCTAACCCGAACTTAGCAGGATTTCAAATGCTTTTCCAAATCTGTTTAGACTTTATAATTTGTATCGAAAAATTCTTATCAATGTCCAATAAGTCCTACAGACTTATGATATTTATTTAATTTCCTGATATTGATAGTTTCAGGGTTGTCAAGTATTTCATAGTTATTTATGCCTCAACATTCTTGATATTTTAGGTTAGGTTTTCTCGCTGATTCATACATGGGTCAACTCATGATATTGACACTCTTGCTAATATAATAATTAATATTGACATTGTGTGAGTTTTTAGTAAGAAAATATTTTTTATTTTATTCTACTCATATTCTATGGTTTAATCGACAATGTCCAAACTTTCAACATTATCTAGAAAGATAATTTTTCATTTAGTTATGTCCTTAGTTATGTCTTGAGTGCAATGCTGATTGTTTTTCTGAAAACTTTATTCTAAGAAATGCAAAAATCATAAGTGCAATTTTTCTTTCATCTTTCAGACATCGAATTATACTACTACCCACCTAATTTATGTGTGTCTAGTATATATTTTTCCTATACATATTTCCATATTTTCTTAATGACAAGTATATAATTCTTTTTCAAGTGAAAGAGTATTTTCAAAGAATATTTAATTATTATATTACTTAAGCTATTTTCCTAAGCGATAGCTCATAAGCATTTTCTTTAGAATGAGTTTATAATCATTTAAAGCCAAATATAGTGATAAGCTTATAAAATATTAAATTTTTCCAAACCAACGAGATGTTATCATTATCAGGTTTGTAAATAATGATGGGGGTTTCACCAACTCTTACCACGTCATTTTCTCCATCGGCCGCGTTTCTTGGTTCTCTTGCTTCAAATGGGCTTCTTGAATTTTTGCGATCTCTTGAAGCCATGGATGTCAGGAGAAATTAACATGGTAGTTCAAGGAGAGTTGGTGGTTGTTCAAAAAAAATTCACCAGCATTTTGCTTAACGATATGGCTATATGGGAGGAAGATGTAATAGGGGTAGAGAAAATGAAAATGAGGTAGAAGAGGTATTTCCTCCTTCAAGCTCAAAGTTACAATGGAAAAGAGAAGTATATAAAATTTTCCATCATTAGGAGGTCTTCCTTCTTGTTTTCTTTGTGAATGAGAGGGGGTGTATTTATAGCCATGAGGGGGAGCATGCAGTTGACTCATTCTTTTGGCTACTTGTCAAGAGCTAAGTAAGCTTTATAAAAAATGCATTTTGATTGCCTACCTGTTGGATGGTGGTATGGGGATGATTTTAAAATGCTTTCTCTCCCTCTAGGTGTAAAAAATGTCATGATTTTTTGTCTATTTAAAAAAAACACGTCTTTTTTATTTAAAATGACTTCATCTAGTGGTTTTTGGCCAAGTTACCTTATGACTTATCTAGTTTATAAAGTCATGCCATACTCTTTGATACTTAACTTACTCAATATCATGCTTGTTCTTGCACGTTCTTTGTCGACCGATTAAGGCTTTTGCAATTTGTCTTATGGTTACGAAATCAATGCGATCTTTGATGCATTAAATGGAATCGGGAATGCTAAATCAAATTAATGTGGAAAAAATTATGATCAAGCCATCATAATATTATTTACGAGGCGTCTTTGCTTCTTGTTGGCTAGGAACATTGAGGCATCTTCTTGTGTTGGATTGCGGAATTGATTTAATGCAAGATCTGATATTAAGAAAATTATGTGTTGTCACTTTTGTGATAACTCGACGAGTAATTTTTTAAAAAACATTTCAAGCTTGAATTTGTTTCTTGATATGAAGTGTTGATGTGGGAATATTACATCCTCTCCTCCTTAGAGGAATCGAGATGTCCTCATCTCGAAAAAAAATTGGGGAACTGTTTTCCTGGAGTTGTCTCTTCTATCTAGGCGGCATCCTCCTCAGGATAGTCTTTCCACTAGATAATATACTCTTTAATAGTTTTGTTTCTCAGAGATTTCTCTTTTACATCTAGAATCTTATTAGGCTAGAGTCCAAGGGCTCCTTGACTAGGCATTACAATTTTCTAGTCATCAAGAATATGATCTTGATTTGCCACATAAGCTTTCAGAAGACTAACATGAAATACATTGTGGAATTTCACATGATCAAGAAGTGTAGTTTGTAGGCATTAGCTCCTAGGCATTTAAGAACATTTTATGGTCCACAATACATTGGACTCAAGTGTTTGAACTTTCCCAATGACAGAGAACTCTTCTTTGGACATACACAGATGAAAACCATGTCTCCATCTTGGAAGATATGCTCTTGCCATATAGATCAACATAAGCTTTCTGACAGTCTTTGGTAGCTTGGATGTCTTATATGATAGTTTTGACCTGATCATCCATGTCTTCTAGCATTGTCTTAGAATCCTCAACCTTTAGGGTTGGATCAGATAAATTTAGTGGCATCAAACAATCTTGCCCATACAATGCTTGAAATGGAGTCATTTGAATACTTTGGTGATATGGCGCATTGTCTCTCTGTAGTAGTAAGCTCTCAGTATATCCTCAATGACATGATTAACCCACTTTGTTTGACCATCAATTTGGGGATGGTAAGCTGTGCTAAAGCAATGTTGGGTTCCAATTGCTTTAAATAGGCTTCTCTAGAAATGTGATGTAGACAGAGAGTCGCGATCATTAACGATCCGTTTAGGTAATCCATGAAGCCTAAAGTTTTCTTTCACAAATAGTCGTGCAATATTTGAAGCTTTGTAGTTAGTATTGAATGGGATAAGATGAGTGACCTTTGTCAGCATATCCAATTATACCCTCGAATAGAAGGTAAGCCAACTACGAAATCGATATTGATGAACTTCCATTTCATTTGTGGAATGTCAAGTGGCTGGAGCTTTTGCCTGGAATTTTGACACGCTCAGCTTTCACCCACTTGTAAATTAGGCATTTAGTAACATATCTGAGTACATCATGCTTCAATATTTCCCAGTAGTAAATTTTCTTGATTGCATTAAGAGTTTTTGCATAGCTAGGGTGTCCTGAGAATGGGGAGTCATGGGCTTCCCATAATATCTTCTTTTTCAGCACTTGACTTGTTGAGATTCAAGCTCATAGTTATATACCTTAGTTGAATAAGGTTAAGTCACACTGACTTAACCATGGTTTAATCTAGGTTTGTTGATCATTGTATGTGTGTTGTGCATACAATTGACTTTTACACTGTGTTGTGTGAATGAACTGAGAAGGGAGCATGGCTGCTACCCTTATTGTTTGTGCCTTTGTCACCATCTCTCTCTCTCTCTCTCATTTTGTAATATGGTATTAGACCTAATATCTATGCCTGCCACTGCACCCAAGATGAAGTGAGCTGTGACCAATCCGGTGGGATTTTGCCAGAGAAACCCCTATTTGTCAAAGACAAGGTGGTAAGCTTGTGGAGAGATTTCATGCCTGTAGGTAGAAACAATGGGGATTTTTGAGGCTGCACGTTGAAAAAGCTCAGGAACTCCAACTTCATGAGGTTGGAGAGGGTTGCAGAGATCAAATGACCAGATTTCTACTGAAGTTGGTGAGCTGGATGACTCGGCCTATAGAGTTGCAAGAGGTGCCTTTTTTCTATTGGGGCAACAGTCATTCTGAAGTAGGATTCCTGCCATTATTTTAGCCAAGTGTGAGCTAGTAAGCTGTGATATATTCATTAGTGGGTCCATTTTGACGGTTAATCCCCCATTGAAGCGACGGTCCATCCCCCAAAATGTGGCCACATGGTCTTGGATCATGGCCACACTCGGCTACTAGTGAAGTGGCAGTCTCACGCCACTGAACTGGCAGCGTGCCTCCTCTCTTGTGGCATTCTTGAAATTCCAAGAAATCCCTACTTTGGAGCCCAGAGCTCCTCTCTAAAAACTCCTAGTGCCGCCTGTGTGAATGCAACACAAGAGCTTTGGCTTGTCAGAAGGAGGTGGCGTGCACTCCAGCAAGTTGCTGCTATGGTGCTCATCCTACCATAATCCTAAGGCTCGTCAATGAAGAAGGCCTTAAGAGTAGTACTCATTGTTATATTCTCCCACTCTCGAAAGAGAAGCTCCTATCCCTATCAAAGAGGAAACGATCACTCTGCCCCTGGATTATTATTAGATACTTGGGGCAGATACACACTTTTTGGTTGATGCAAATGTAAGAGCATATGATCAACCTGTGAGCCATCCTTCACCAATCTCTGGACCCACGATAAATCCGGCTCATCAGACTATCTTAATCCAAAAGATGCAGATTTTGTTTTTTGAACTTCGACAGATCATCTCCCTGTACACCCCATTCTGGTATTCTAGTGGGAGATCCCCAGTCAGGGATGGAGAAACCAGCTCCCAGATCTCAAGAACTGTGACTTCTTTTGTCTCAAGCAAATGTAACAGCTCTCCTAGCTATAAGTGAGGGAGATAGCCTAGCTGGCCACAACTTGGACTATCTATGTCCACCCCTCCACGAGCAGACATTCGAGCCAGTGACCTGAGGCTAAAAGATGATCCTTGCCTTGGGGAATGCACAAGATTTGATACCTATAATAGAGAATCAATAGCTGCTTGTTGTAATTTCTCTGTGACAGCAGAAGCATCACACTGTTGCTACACAAATAGATGACAAGTTCACACGTTGTTCAATTGCACTTGTAAAGAGGTGCTAGGGCACAAATAGAGAAATGAAGAGCAAGAAAGAATTGTTGTTTTTTCATGGCTCTTAGTGTGGCTATTGCACACCCAAAATGTACATGTCATGTATGCTTGGCTGAACAGTGCTCAGTCTGACACTTCAAATACGAGCACTTGCACTCTGAATTTGAGTCTGGTGTTTGTTGCTTGTAAAAACTGTCTCTGCAATAGTTTTTGATCAGCAAGGTATGCATGGTGAAATCAGCAATTTGGAGCAAAGCACTCATGGTTATGTGATAATTTAATGACAAAATATCATGGTGTCTCAGTGAGCAGTTGAAGGATTTTTGAGGGTGTATTTCTTGCATGTATTGGATCTTATGTAGTCATATAAGTTGAAATTTGTGCAGTTTTTGGAATTGAATGTCTTTGTGGAGTTCAGAGGTGCTGATTACAGATGTTGGTAGAATGGCACTAAATGGTCATTGAAGTATATTGCCTATTGGCATTTTGAGAAATTGATTGGTTTTGTAAAGCTTAAGAATTTGAAATGGAAAACACAAGAGAGAAGGACACTATCACTCAGATAGTTGGTGAGAAGCTGGACTACAACAATTTTGTTCTATGGAAATTCAGGATGTCTAATTTCTTAATTGGAATAGGCTATTGGGACCTAGTTACAAGTCTTGAAGATGAGCCCAAGCTACTGGAGGATAGACCTCCAACACAGGATCACTTAAAAGCACACATGACATGGTTGGAAAAAGCCAACAAGGTCTTACATTGGCTGTCATTATGTGTCTTTGATACAAACACTATGCAAATTGCAAAGTGTACTTCCCCAAAAGCTGCTTGGGACCTATTGATGAAGAATTATGGACATGTCACTCATGCAAGAAAGACACAACTGAATAAAAAGTTCAGCCACATATTCAGGAATGGAAGGTTTATTGAAGACTATGTTAGTGAGATAAGATCCATTGCAAAACAACTAGGCTCAATTGGAGCTGAAGTTGAGGATGATGATTTGGTGGCTACTACCCTCCATGGACTTGGATAGGAATATAAGCAATTTGATACTTCCATATTAGTATGTCAGGAGCATCCTGACTTTGATGAACTTGTGGCACTTCTATTGCATGAAGAAGTGAAACTTGGACTCGATACAAGTAACAATGGGTCTAAAAACAACAAGGATAGTGTCTTCTACTCAAATCAAAGGGGTAGAGGTGGAAGAGAAAGGTCAAATTTTAGAGGAAGAGGTGCTGGAAATGCATATGTAGCCCATGGACAGGAAGCTACTGGATGGAAAAATAGCCAGCCTCAAGCAAATCGAGCTGCCTCAAATGCTCGTGGAAGAGGGGGTTATTCACCTAGAGGAAGAGGCACTTGGTAGGAGCCTCAAATGAGTCATGGACAGCAATCAAATGCAAATAAGGATTGCCATTATTGTGGCAAATATCGGCATGTAGCTAAGGATTGCTACAAGAAGCAGAATGCTCATAGAGAAAGAGGGAAGAAACATGATAATTATGCTTCTTCTAGTAGTATGCAGCAGGATGACAGGTTGTTTGCTATGCAACATGTGAAGAAAGGGTTGCCTACACAAGGCAAAGCAGATGATGTATGGTACATAGACTCAGGGGCATCTAACCACATGACTCCTCATGGAGAATGGTTTAACACATTGGTAGAAGGTGCTCATGGATATGTTTGCACAGGGGATGATGGATATGTTTCGTCATGTCAATTTGGGAAGCAATCAAGGCTTCCATTTATGAAGCATGTAAGCACTACTAATAGACCATTACAGCTTGTACATTCTGATGTATGGGGATCCTCACAGAATGCATCTCTTGGGGGATCACGTTACTATGTGTCATTCATAAATGACTATAGCAGGTACACATGGTTGTATGTGTTGAAGCACAAGAGTGATGTCATGGATGCTTTTTAGGATTTCAAGAGACATGTGGAGAAAGAATTGGCTTGCTACATCTCATGCTTGAGATCTGATAGTGGTGGAGAATATTTTTCTAAAGACTTTGATAACTTCTTGGCAGCTCATGGGATTAAAAGGCAATTGATATGCAGGTACATACCACAACAAAATGGTGTGGCAGAAAGGAAAAACAGGGTAATCATGGAATTGGCAAGAGCCATGTTCAATGAGAAAAGCCTACCAAATGCATATTGGGCAGAGGCTGTAATGACTACATTGTATGTCATGAATTGTACACCAATAGCAAGTATACATGAGATGACTCCTCATGGGAGGCTTTATGGGATAAAGCTGGACATTAGCCATCTTAAGGTCTTTGGATGCTTGGCATATGTACATGTTCCAGATGAAAAGAGGAAGAAGTTGATCCAATGACAGAAAATGCCATTTTTATTGGGTATACACAAGATAGGAAAGCGTACAAATGCTACAATCCTTCTACTCATGAGACATGGGTCTCAAGAGATGTGGTATTTGATGAGCTGAAATCATGGCATGAGAAGAAGATCACTTTCATGAATGATGATGATGGTCAGGAGACTTATGTACATGTAGGTACAAATGAAAGTACAGAAATTTCTGGGCCTTCTAAGGATGCTACTACATTAGTTAGTCCTTGGACAAGTAGATTGAGGACTTTAGCATCTTTGTCCACTGACACGGGTATGTCAATGAGGGGGAGAAATGTGGATAAAGGCAAAGGCAAAGTTGATGATGTTACAGGGCCACTCACTTGTGGTTATGATTCACCTAGCACTGACACCTTTGATAGTGAGTTTGGTATTCCATCAATTGTGACTCATGGTGTGAGGCATAGATATGCACCACCTCATGAGAGAGGAGAGTCTTATACTGCACCTCAGTTGAGGAGATAAAAAAGAGTCAGGAAGCCTGTGGATAGGCTTACATACAGTGGTTATATAGTGAGGCACTATGCATATATGGCAAAAGTCACTAGCTTCAAGGAACCCACAAAGTTTTCTGAAGCTATCTTGGATGATCATTGATGCAAGACAATGGATGAGGAATATTCAACATTGGCTGAAAATGGCACTTGGGATTTGGTTGATTTGCCCAAAGGCAAAATGTCTATTGGTTGCAAATGGGTATACAAAGTGAAGTGAAAATTAGATGGCACATTGGAAAGATACAAGGCAAGACTTGTGGCAAAAGGGTATGCACAACAATATGGACTTGATTATGAGGAGACATTCAACCCCGTTGCTAAAATGGCAACTGTAAGGACAGTGATTGCTTTGGCACCATCTAGAGGATGGAGTACGTATCAGATGGATATGAAGAATGATTTTCTCAATGGTGATTTGGTTGAGGAAGTATACATGGATCAGCGTGAGGGATATGTACATCCAGATTTTCCTACACGTGTGTG
The DNA here is from genome assembly GCF_053477565.2 of Lygodium microphyllum. Lineage (NCBI taxonomy): Eukaryota > Viridiplantae > Streptophyta > Polypodiopsida > Schizaeales > Lygodiaceae > Lygodium > Lygodium microphyllum. The sequence continues at coordinate 9,446,907 of NC_141144.1, read as the reverse complement.
TAGATTGAAGAAAGCATTATATGGGTTGAAGCAAGCACCTAGAGCTTGGAATGCTAAGATAAGTGCATGCTTACAGAAACTTGGTTTTACTATGGGCAAGACTGATCATAGCCTATTCACAAAGAAGACAAGGGCTGGTTATGTGGTATTAATCATCTATGTGGATGACTTGATCATTACAAGTGATGATGTTACAGAAATTGGACAGATTAAGGAAATGTTACACATGCTGAATTTCATGTCAAAGTTTTGGGTGAACTGAAGTATTTCCTTGGGATTGAGGTTGTCACTACACCTTATGGCACTTGGTTATTGCAGAAGCAGTATGCATAGGATATGTTAACCAAGTATGGTATGTTGCATTGCAAAGCATTGAGCACTCCATTGGAACAAAATGTTAAGCTACTTGTAGATGTTGGACATGAGATTGAGAATGTCATTATGTATAGACAAATGGTGGGTAGCCTGATTTACCTTACCATTACTAGATTGGATCTTAGCTATTCAGTTGGACTAATTAGCCAATTCATGCACAAGCCTATGAAGTCGCACTTAGATGCAATGAGGAGGATCTTGAGGTATGTGAAGGCTACATCAGATTATGGTCTATTCTATGAGCATGGTAAGCCTTTGGAGCTTACAGGATTTATAGATGCTGGCTAGGCAAGAAGTACCTATGACATGAGATCTACAAGTGGATATGCATTTTCCCTTGGTAGTTGTATGGTCAGCTGGAGCAGTAAGAAGCAACCTACATTTGCACTCTCTAGTACTGAGGCAGAGTATAGCGGTGTTGCATTAGTTGCATGTGAGGCATCATGGCTCATGAAGCTTCTTGATGATTTGGGCATGCAAGAAGTCACGCGTATCATACTCTATTGTGATAACATGAGTAGTGTGCTCCTAGCTAGTAATCCTGTTTATCATGCTAGGACTAAGCACATTGAGGTACACTATCACTTTATCAGAGAAAAAGTGATTGCAGGTGATATTCATTTGGTCCATGTGACGACAAAAGACCAAGTTGCAGATATCTTTACCAAGTCATTGGGTAGATAAAAGTTTGTGCATTTCAGAGAGTTACTTAGAGTGAAGTACCCCACTTGAGCTTGAGGGGGAGTGTTGAGATTCAATCAAGCTCACAGTTGTATACCTTAGTTGAATAAGGTTAAGTCACATTGACTTAACATGGTTTGATCTAGGTTTGTTGATCATTGTATGTGTGTTGTACATACAGTTGACTTTTACGCTATGTGTTGTGTGAATGAATTGAGAAGGGAGCATGGCTGCTACCCTTACTGTCAGTGCCTTTGTCACAATCTCTCTCTCTCTCTCTCTCTCTCTCTCTCTCTCTCTCTCTCTCTCTCTCTCTCTCATTTTGTAATATGACTGAGGGGAATGAAGAGCCTTGTTCTGAAATAGACAAGTCCATCACCCACATTGAAATTTTGGTATTTGACTTTGAGCTTAGGATCAGTGTCCTTAACTAGGATTTCTCTAAGCATTAGTTGATATTTAGGATCCTTGTCTGCAACTTCTTTGGCTAGCTCAATGATTGGATTGCTAGGCATCAATATCATGGTAGCTAAAGTCTCTCCTTTAGATGGCTCTTCCATGATAAGTGCATTCAAAAAAGCTTTATGACTTAATGCATCAACAATCACATTCTCTTTCAAAGGTCTAAACTTGATTTCAAAATCAAATTCTTGCAAGACCAATCCATCGATGCTGCCTCATGTTGAGGTCTGGTTTTTGCGATCAATGATCGATAGTGTCACCACAATTTGAGAGCATGGATCACAGCTAACAGCTTGAGATCATGGGTGGCATAATTCCTCTCATGATTTTTAGTTTCCTTGAGGAATAGGCTATTGGATGACCTTGTTGCATAAGCACACAACCTAGTGCAAGAGAACTTGCATATGTTACGACCTCAAACTCTTCAAGTAGCTTTAAAATGGGTGATGTTACCAAAATTTTCTTGAGCTACTCAAAAGTGGCTTGTTTAATGGGTGCCCACACAATAGCACTTTTCTTTTTCAGCAAATCAATTTAGAGGTGTAGCTATTAGGGTGTAATTTTTTATGAAAATTCTATACCATCTAGTCAGCCCTAAGAAACTTCTCACTTCCTTAACTGTCATTGGAGGTTGCCACTCTTGAATATCTCTAACTTTGGTTGGATTTACTGAGATTCCTTCAGGAAATACTATGAATCCGATATATTCCAATTGTCTTTTGAAAAAGGCACAATTTTTTTCTTCGCATAGAGCTTGTGCGTCCTCATTGTGTCTAACACAATGCGCATTTGCAGCTCATGGTCTTCGTCTCTCTTAGAGTATGTTAGGATATCGTCAAAGAAGACTAGGACAAACTCATCAAGATAAGGTCGAAAGATGTCCTACATTAATTTGTTAAATGTAGCAGGGCATTAGTTAGACCGAAAGACATTACAAGGAATTCAAAATGACCATATCTGGTATTGAAGGTAGTTTTGGGGATATATTTTTCCTTGATCCTTATTTGGTAATAACCAAATCGGAGATCGATCTTGGAAAAGATTCTCGCCCCTTGCAGCCTATCAAGTAGCTCGTCTATTCTTGGGATTGGATACTTATTCTTGATTGTTACCTGGTTTAGACCTCGGTAATCAATGCAAAGGCAGAGAGTTCCGTCCTTTTTCTTTTGAAATAGTATTGGGGCTCCCCATGGCAAATTACTTGGTTTGATGTATCCTTGATCCATTAACTGCTTGGGTTGCTCTTTCAGCTCAATTGCTTTATACAGAATCTTAGTGATTGAAGTGGCTCCTAGTTCAAGTCTGGACTTCTCTTCAAGGTGGTAATTCAGTTAGCTCTTCTAGGAAGATGTCATTATATTCCTTCAACCAATATGGCTCTCCCTCGTCTTGTTTATTCTGCTCAACCTTATTTAATTTAATGAGATACACAAGTAATCCTTCTCTTAACCCTTTTATTATGCAATATGATTTGTCTAATTGAACCTTGGGTTTTCCTGCCTCACCTTGGGTCATCACTTTTGTCCTTTAGGTTTTGAAAAGTCACATGGCCTTTTTTACACTGAATATGTGTGCCATTGGGGATTAGCTAGTCTAGACCCAATAGACATTCATAGGCTCCTAAATTCATGATTCTAAATCCCATTTTCGAGAGTTTGCTTCCCAAGCTAGATGTCACTTTGCAAGTTTGTTGAGTAGACATGATTTCTTTTCCATTGGCAAGTTCCACAAGAAACCTAGATGTAGGTATTGTGTCTATACCTAATTTCTTGGCACACTTTGGTGACATGAACAAGTGTGTGCTTCCATAGTCAATTAGAACTTTAAAGGACTTACCATGATATTCTCATGGTGTTTGAATCACCGAAAGCTGGCGATTTGGGCCTTTATGGCGAGTGGCGTGAACTTATGCCCTCTCCATATCGGCTTCCATTGTTAAGTTTCCCTCTTCTTTGAGTTCTTTAAGAATTATAACAGATGCTTTTCCTTTGTAATTGAAGCTTGGTTCTGTGCTCTGTACTGTCCTTGGTGAGGAATTTGGCCAAGCTTTGGGCACTGCCTTTTAAAGTGGCATGATGGCTCATTACACTAGAAACACCTAGGTGAGTAGAATTACTTCCCGTAGGTATGAAGTTCCCAACTACATTTTTTTTGGCCCTCTTTCCTTAACCATGCGGACACTAACCTTGGGCTTGCTTAACATAGCCTCGTGAAGTCCCTTTGTTTTGATTCCAGAGCCTATTATTCCTTGGCTTTGATTAAATCTCTTGAACAAGAGGTGCTGTGCGAATCAAAGCATCTTGCAGATCAGTTGGGCGCATATATTCAAAGCGTGTGTTCAGGGAGCATTCAATCCGTAACAAAACTTAGACACTGTTGAGCAATAGTCATGGAAGGCGCATATTTAAGCAATAAAATAAACTTTGAGTAAAATGCCTCCAGGCACATTCCCAGCTATCTTAAGTTAAAGAACTCATTCATTTTTAGTGTGCGATACGCTGGTGGCAAATATTGACCATGCACAGCGTCTTTTAGCTTTTCCCAGGTAATAGTTGTCTTAGCAAGTCTCTAGTCTTTACACCACTATTTTCACCATAGGTATGCCTCATCGGTCAATTTCAACTTGGCGATCATAGCCTTGGATACGGTTATCTCGATACTTGTGACATCCTTGGATTATACTAGATGAACAAAAGATAAAGGCCTCAACCACTTTTCAAATTTTCCATCCATTCAAGGCATTTAAGATTAGTTTGCATGTTGAAGAATCGATTGGCCTCGATGTAACAATAATGCTCATCCCAGAACCATCTTCCTTCGCCATTCACAAGGGATGGATCATATAAGCGATCGTGTATCCTCATCATTTCTCTTCTCCACTCATCATCCGTGGAGTTCATCGCAAATGTGTACATTGCTAAAAAAACAAGGAACTGGTTCCACGCTTCATTATTCTGCCAAATTTTATCCCTTAACAATTAGCACACTGATTATTACTTAGAACAGTTGGTCTTAAAAACCATAGATATTTATTTTTAATTTCAATTATGCTATGATACCATGTGTCACATGCCTACCTAACAATTCCTTGGCAGCACGTTTTAGTGGTCCATCAGGGAACTATCCTAGATGACTTCACCCGGCACTCGTGAGAATGCATGGGGTCTATCGTCTAGGTTTCCTAGAGTCCACCCCGTCTCACAGAAGGTACTGGCCGTCCCCACAATGATCAACCTGCAAGCTTGCGGTCCTAATTTGACAATTGAGATCTCAATGCATCAGCTAGCTCTATCGAAGGTATCCCACAAGGGCTTCTCGTCCAACTAGAGCGATCGTGTAATGAAGCATACAACCAGGAAAAGAAATCTAACTAAAATGAAATAGAGATAAAATAACAAAGATCTATTGCACCAAGACATCTTGCCATGTATTAATGATGAGAGTTCCAAAGAATACATGATAGCCATGGCTGATGCTTCATCTAGCAAGAATGAAGCTAACTTCAAGAAAGTGAATAGTAAAACTTTGTGAAAAGGCCAAAAGATGTCTTCCCTTAGCCTCTTGCCTTCTTTATCCTAATTCCTCATCTCCAAAGTTAAGGGCACATTTACATAGGCAGGGGCTGAATTTACAAGGGCTGGAAATTACAAGGTATGGAATTAGCACGGTTTCAAATTACAAAAGTATTAAGGTATTTTCTTTTATGACAAACCATCCCGTCCTAAGATTGTTTTGTCCTCAAAACCAAGGATAAATGGACCAAATCCAAACCAAGGATGATAGTAATCACATCCATGTAGCTTCGATATGATAGGAAAGCACTTTCCATATAAGAGAGACCTTTATGTATACCAAACTGTGAGTAAACTGGCTACTGTCCAAATAGGGCTGATTTACAAAAACTATCATAACTTCTGATAGAGTGGTCCAAATGACACATATGAAGTATATAAATGAAGTATACAATCCCAAGTATCACCCCATAACATCAAAATCAAATTTTAATAATGTCAGGATAGTTTTATTGCCAGCAAAAATATCTCACTGCAAGCTGTCCCTGCACAGTCTGTCATGTATTATTCTGCAATAACCAAGGAAAATCATTCACATAAGTGGATGGTTGCCGAGAAGATCCCTCTATAGGTAAGCTCCTCCACTTAATGAGGTACTCAGTAAGAGTACGATTTCTGAGTACTTTTTCTCTCTTTCCAATAATACTTTTAGGTTCATATATGACAAGTCCTGCTTCATCCATTGGTGGCAACTCTTCCAATACCTGCACTTCAGGTCCAACATACTTCTTAAGTTGTGAAACATGAAATATTCTAGTGGAAGAAGGTAGTTGAAGCTTATAAGCAAGCTCTCCAACTTTGTCCACTACCAAATATGGTCCATAAAATCTATGAGCAAGCTTATTGTTCCCACCCTTCAATAAAGCGTAGTGTGTCTTGGGCACTTTATGGAACACCCAATCTCCAACTTTGAAGTCCAAATATCTTCTCTTCTCATAGGCATAGACTTTCATTACTTCTTGTGCTTTCCTTATGCTATCCTTACATTGTCTCATGAGCATCTCCGTCCTTTCCAACTCTTCCTTTGCTTGGGGGTTGGCATCTTCATGAAACAAAACTGATGGGATTTGGACTTTGTACCCATAAAGTGCTTCAAATAGGGACATACCTATGCTCATGTGATGCGTGTTGTTATAGCAAAATTCAGCAAGGTGGATCCAACGATCCCATAAAGCTTGTGTGTCATGACAATAATGCCTAAGGTACACTTTCACCCAGTGATTTACTCTTTCTATTTGCCCATCGGTTTGGGGGTGATAGGCTGTACTAGGAGTGAGAAAAGTTCCCATAGAAGAGAATAGACTTCTCCAAAAGTTGCCCATGAATTTTGTATCTCTATCCGATACTATTCTCATTGGCATACCATGCAACTTGAACACACCTTCCATAAATTGCTCACCCACTTGCCTTGCTGAATATTGTATTTTGGTTGGAATAAAGTGGGCTGATTTAGTCAATCTATCAACAACCACATAGATACTATTCCATCCATGACTAGTAGTAGGTAATCCTGCTATAAAGTCCATGGAAATGTTGGTCCATTTGCCCTTAGGAATAGGTAAAGGCTAAAGGAGTCCAACTGGTAATAAAGTGGAGTCCTTATTTTGTTGGCACTCTAAACACTTGGATACATGCTCCTTGACATCCTTCCATAAACCCTTCCAATAAAAACTTTTATGGACCTTGTCAAAAGTCTTCAAAAGACCCAAATGTCCAGCCATTGGTGATGAGTGCATCTCATGGAGCACTTTCAGCTTGAATTTACTGTTAGGAACCAAGTACACTTTACCCTTAAACCATAAGAGTCCATTATGCACTTTAAAATTTGGAAATTCTTCATCATGTCCTTACTATAATTTCTGTAAAATCTGGACAACATGCTCATCCATCACATATTTTTCTTGGATGTCATTTATCCAATCCTTATAAATTGTAGACACTATAGATAAACTGCATGCCCATATCTAGATAACGCATGAGGCTGCCCAAATAGTCATCATGCCTTTTTCATATTGGCTATTTGGGATGCCTCTTCGTCCAATAATCCCATGACCATGACCATTTTGGTTAGATGGCTGAAGTGGGATTGAAGGCTCATTGTTTGAATAGGCTTTCTCCTTAGCTTCTTTAGATACCATTTGCATCTGCATCCATTGGGAGAATTGATCCATAATTTGAGCATTAGATTCCACCAACTTATCAATAGAAGCCTTTGTTTGAGTTGTTGAATCTACTAACTTCTCAATGGAAGACTTCATTTGATCAGAAGACAAAACTATTTGCTCCATTCTTGATAATAGGGTCTACTGATTTGCCCTTATTTTTGAGGCTCTTCAAGGCTCTCTTGAGGTATATTATCCAACATGGAATCCCTGATTTGCTGAGCATAATAATCCTAGACCTTATTTTTACCCTTATACCGTGCCATAATAGTGCAGTCTTGTAGTACCCCCTGTCAGAAAAATGGCTATAACTTTTGCTAGGGAACTCTGATTTCAAATTTTTTTAGTTCAAATCAAAGCCAAGAATGCCCTCTTCAAGATGAGCTATAGCACACTATAATAGATTTAGATAGAAAATTCTACAACTTGTTCTCTGAGTTTGAACTATTCAGGCCTACACCCTGTTTTGACCTATAAGGTTGGGCTGTGAGAGAAAATACCTCAACACCCTATGATCGCTTTTGACTTTAAAATGTGTTCCATATAGATAATGATGCCATTTCTTGATCGCATGTAGAATAGCAAGCATCTCTTGCTCGTATACATGCATCTCCCTCTCTTTATCATTGAATTTTCTACTCTCAAATGCAATGACACCATGCTCTTGAACCAAAACAGCCGCTAAACCTCTACCACTAGCATCCGCGTAGGTGGTAAAAGTCTTGGAAAAATGAGGGAAAACTAGTATTGGTGCTGAAACAAGCAATTGCTTCAGCTCATTAAAGCTCTTGTCAGCGATTTCATCCCAAAAGAAGGCCTCTTTTTTTAGCCGATCAGTAACAGGAGCTGCAACATGAGCATAATTTTTCATAAACCTATAGTAAAAAGATGATAAACCAAGAAAACCTCTTAAAGAAGTAGCATTAGTTGGGGCAGGCCATTCTTTGTTGCATTGCACCTTCTTAGGGTCCACTTTGATTCCATCTTTTCCAACTATATGACCCAAGTATTCAAATTCCTTTGTCATAAATGAACACTTAGTTGCCTTGGAAAATAGTTTGTGCTTCCTCAATATATCGAAGACTTTTTTTACATGCTGTAAATGGTCCTCTTTATTCTTGCCATAGATTAAAATGTCATCAAAGAACACCAAAACTGTTTGAAATAGCAAGGGTTGAAGTATCTTATTCATAAGAGATTGGAATGTGGCTGGAGCATTGGATAAACCAAAAGGCGTAACCATGAACTGATAGAGGCCTCTTTCCGTCCTAAAGGCTATTTTGAACTCATCCCCTTCCTTCATGCGTATTTGATGATACCCCGATCGTAAGTCAATTTTGGAGAACACCTTAGCATCCTTCAATTCATCTAGGAGGTCATCTATTCTAGGTATTGGATACCTATTCTTGATAGTGACCTTGTTAAGATCATGGTAGTCGATACACATGCAAAAAGAACCATCTTTCTTCTTTACAAGAAGACCACGGTTATGGAAGAACTAACTCTTATGACTGAATTTTAACTGCGGTTTTCACTCTCTAGAAACTATAACTAATTCTATTGCATGAAAATGACTTCTGACAAGATCTAAACTAATGCTCTGATACCAATGTAATGAAGCATACAACCAGGAAAAGAAATCTAACTAAACTGAAATAGACATAAAATAACAAAGAACTATTGCACCAAGACATCTTGCCATGTATTCATAATGAGAGTTTCAAAGAATACATGACAGCCATGGCTAATGCTTCATCTAGCAAGAAGGAAGCTAACTTCAAGAAAGTGAACAGTAAAACTTTGTGAATGAGCCAAAAGATGTCTTCTCTTAGCCTCTTGCCTTCTTTATCCTAGCTCCTCATCTCCAAAGTTAAGGGCACATTTACATAGGCAAGGGTTGAATTTACAAGGGCTGGAAATTACAAGGCAATTAGCATGATTGTAAATTACAAAAGTATCAAGGTATTTTCTTTTATGACAGATTGTAGCTACCCTTGGTTCATGGAGTGCAATGCTTTTTTCCAGCAACTAGTTAGGATTCAACCTTAACGTAGTTCTGGCATAGCTGCTGCACGTTTCCCCTAAGATAATCACTGATCAAGGTTTTAAGACCTAACCCTAGGTAAGTTGATGCTCGCCTCTGCCTAATTTTTTCTAATTAACATTTCGTTCAATGTCTTAAGAGAAGCTCCCAGCTTACCAAGACCACCCTTCAATAGGATGGATCCGTCAGGGATCTCGTCCACCTCCTTCCCACAAATGGTTTTCTTTAGTTTTCTAATTACCTATCACATTAAGTTATGACATATGAAAGCAGCTTCATTAATTAACTCGTTATCACAGGTTCCTTTGCATAATTTTACGGCACAACACAAAGGCAGAGAAAACAGTCTTTTGGCAAAATATATTTTGCAAAGTTATTTACAATGCTTTTCTCCTTCTGCCTACGCAAAAGACAAATCTCTGTTCACCGGAAAATCCCTTCTCTCTATGCATAAGAAAACAAACTCTCCAAGATTTCCATCCCTTCACTAGTACTGGGGACTCCAGGATCCCATCATCTAGATTCGTGTGAGGGTCAGGCAGTTCCTAAGATCAATCGAGAGGTTTACGGTCAGAGTCCCCCTGGCACTCCCGCCTCCTACCTAACAGATTTGTCATCAAGTGACCTCTTACCGTCGAGGCCAGCAGTCTAAAGCTCCTCACGATGGTACAAAACAATCCGCCTTGGAGCAGCGTTCCATGTCTAGCCATGGGGGAGGCATAGCGTAATCTTTCCTCTTATTATCTTGATTATATATTTACAATCAGATGTAACTGCTACAAGCATAATCAAAATAAAAAAATGAAACATCAGCAAGTGTTTTTAGTATAGAAAGTAGCCCCACCCAAATCTAGGGTTTCTCTTTTAAGGTCCCACCTTATTCTTAGGGTTTTCACTTCCTACTTGCAACTCTTTTTTCGGGGTCCGCAAGATATTTCACGAATCTAATGTCTATTTTATCCTTATGAAAAATTTGGTATTTCTGCCCTAAAAAAAGATAATATGGGCATTTATACTATGATAGGAAATTCATGTGCTCCCCTGCCCTAACCCGGACTTAGTAGGATTTCAAATGCTTTTCCAAGTCTGTTTAGACTTTAGAATTTGTATCGATAAATTCTTATCAATGTCCAACAAGTCCTACAAACTTTCGATATTTATTTAATTTCTTGATATTGATAGTTTTAGGGTTGTTGAGTTAATCATAGTTGTTTATGCTTCAACATTCTTGATACTTTAGGTTAGGTTTTCTCGCTGATTCATACATGGGTTAACTCATAATATTGACACTCTCGTTGATATAATCATTAATATTAATATTGCATGAGTTTTCAACAAGAAAATAATTTTTATTTTATCCTACTCATATTCTATAGTTTAATCGACGATGTTCTATCGAACCTTCAACGTTATCTAGAAAGATCAATTTTCATTTAGTTATGTCCTAAGTGCAATGCTGATTGTTTTTCTGAAAACTTTATTCTAGGTAATGCAAAAATCATAAGTGTAAATTTTCTTTCATCTTTCAGATATCGAATTATATTACTATGTACCTAATTTATGCGTATCTAGTATATATTTTTTCTATACAATTTTTTGTTGATTTAATGCATTGATTATTTCATGATATTATCTAAATGATTTTTTATAAATTATTATAAAACACATATACGTCTCTTTATCATTAGCAAAATGAAATAGAGATAGTCACTTTTAGGAAAAAATTATTAAATATTCCCTTCCCTAACACCGTCTACCTTTTTTATGATATTATGATCACGTGTCATTAATGAAATAACAATAAATATTACGAAGTAAATCATAATTAAGATATTTTCTCAATGAAAGGAATATAATCATTTTCCAAGTGAAAGAGTCTTCTCACTGAATAGTTAATTATTATATTACTTAGGCTATTTTCCTAAGCGATAGTTCATATGCATTTTCTTTAGAATGCGTTTATAATCATTTAAAGCCAAATACATCGATAAGCTTATAAAACATTAATTTTTTCCAAACCAACGAGATGCTACCCCTATCAGGTTTGTAGTAACGGGGGTTTTGCCAATTCCTACCGCGTCATTTTTTCCATCTGCTATGTTTCTTGGTTTACTTGCTTCAAATGGGCTTCTTGAATTTTTGTGACTTTATGGAGCCATGGATGTCATGAAAAATTAACATGGTAGTTCAGGGAGAGTTGGTGGTCATCCAGAAAAATTCCACTAGCATTTTGCTTAGCAATATGGTTGTATGGAAGGAAGATGTAACACGGGGTAGAGAAAATGGAAATGATATAGAAGAGGGGTATTTTCCTCCGTCAAGCTCAAAGCTACAATGGAAAAGAGAAGTAGAGAAAATTTTCCATCATCAGGAGGTCTTCCTTTTTGCTTTATTTGTGAATGAGAGGGGGTGTATTTATAGCCATGAGAGGGAGCATGCAATCGACTCATTCTTTTGGCTACTTGTCAAGAGCTAAGTAAGCTTTATAAAAAATGGATTTTGATTGCCTACCTGTTGGATGGTGGCATGGGGATGATTTTAAAATGCTTTCTCTCCCTCCATGCGTAAAAAATGTTATGATTTTTGGCCTTTTAAAAAAATGTCTTTTTTCTTTAAAATGACTTCATCTAGTGCTTTTTGGCCAAGTTACCTTATGACTAATCTAGTTTATACAGTCATGCCATACTCTTGTGATAAATCAATGAGTAATTTCTTTAAAAACATTTCAAGATCAAATTTTTTTCTTGATATGAAGCGCTGAGGCAAGAATATTACATAGAGCTTCAATATCTATATGTGAGTAAGCATACAAGCTCAAAGCAATTGACTAAAGCCTAAGTACATCAAATGTAGCTTAAATCCAAGTGTCAAATCATATCATAACCATATCCAAGCTCATATATCAATGCCAGATATTACCATAGACATGTATCATAGCTAAAATACCAAGTAGACACAATAGGTATTCAAAGTATGAAGTATTGTATGCTTGCCATCCAAACTATTATGACAACAATAAACCTCTATAAAATTGAGTTAATCAAGCTTTAAACAATCCAAATATCCCAAAAGCATAATTAGACCATCCAAACACCCAAATAGCATACCTAAAGCATTAAGCATGCATTATGAAATTTATTTTTTATTGTCCAAATCATAATTATTCTCTTTTGTATGAAATAGAGAGTAAAAATTTGTAAAAATCAACTATGTGAATGCCCAAATCCGTACCTCTTGTTGCTCTCTTTTTTTCTAGCTATAGAATTGGAAGACTTGACTTTTTATTCTTTTGCATGCTAACTCTAAGGATTCAAGTGCTTGTTTGCTGCATATCATGTTTTTTGTAGGAACATCAAGTGTGGTGTGCGAATGCTTGTTGATTATGTAAAGTTTGAGTACTTGGAGATCTCTCTAAAACAAAGGATTTTAAAGCATGGGCCAAGGAGCTCAACTAGCTAAGAATGTCTTCTTAATATCATCTTATATCCTTTACAAGTTAATCTATTCTATTTTGTGATTAAATTATGACTTAATGGTTAACATGTTTTCCTTACATGGATGATTTAGCTCCTAGTTCTTCACAAGTTTTTAAAGACTTTGTAGGATGCTTGATTTCTTGAAGATGAAGCTATGAAGCTAGCTAGCAATTAGTGAGATCCTTTTATTCACCTTTTTTCAAGATCAAATGATGCTCTCTATGCAAAGTGTAGGGATATGTTGATTGTATGATATGATTGCTATTTTGATTGATTTTTTATTATTTTTTGAGCCATATCAATTTTAAATATGATTTGATATTTATTATGAGGTATAAGATTTCTAAAGGTATTTTTAATTCATATTTAGAGATGTGTTGAGCTTGATGATTGATCCATATTATCTAAGTACAAGAAAAAGGGGCCAATCAACTTTAAGGCACATGACCAATTTGAAGGAATACATGTGAATCATCATGTCTAGAGAGCACTCCAAGAAGAATCTCCCTTCAAACTCATTGCATGCCCCTTCTTAGTGGCTTTTACTTCTACTATAACAACAACAACCTTTTGATAAAAATAGTAGTAGTAAGGTGTTCCCTGCAAATGCCCTCCATCCCTCTTTCCCTCAAACATTTTTATTCATCCTCTTCATGTGCTACTATTTGCGGTCCACTTGTGGTGCTTCTCTCTCTCTATCATTTTCCTTCCTTCTGGAATAGGTCCCACTTCCTCTTCTCCTAGATCATTACAAATTAATATGCACCTCTCTTAAGTCTTCACCCCTTCCACATTTCTTCTTCACTTCTCTATTGTTGCCTTGTGCTATATTTTAAGCCTTCTAGAATCTCTCATATTTCCTAGTCTTTGTACTCATTTTTGAAGTCACCTCCCTTTTCTTCTTCATTTCTTTCTTGGTAGCTTTTTAGTTATCTTTTCAAATTCCTTTGGATAGAGCGTTATGAGCACATGTTTTTACACTTTAGGCACTCTAGTTTTAGCATGCACACAATAATAAAACTTATTTATATATGATAGCCACACCACATTTTATTTTTATGCATACTTGGATATGTGTAACAAAATCTCTAGCATACATGCATACAAACAAACCCTTCATCACCAAAAGAACCCACCCATGGGCATAAAATACCATGTATAAAACAAGAAGAAAATCATCCATAAATATTCACCATGCATAATCATATATAGTAAACAAGAAAACAATCAGCCATAAATATTCAAATGTAGCACCCTATATAGTAAATCACACAAAACACACAAAAGTAAAATAAATCTATGGATATACACAAGGACTTTGGCACGTATGTAAGTTAGTATTCCGAAAGCAAGATACTTGCACTCTTCTCGATCTCTCCTCTCATGATAGGAAGGGAAGCTACAATCCAACCCCAATCCTTAAAACTTAGAGTGGTGTTTGAAAGGATGCCCATTCCTCATGCCAGGTCCACTACGACTCCTAGATTAGCCTTGTGTACCTAGAAAAACAACATGCTTGTGTAGTTGATGGACTATTGTTTGAGCATCCGATGTTGTAATGAAGATGTGAAATAAAATATCGTTGTATCTAGGGAAATCATTCAATGCTTTCATAATAAAATATGCATGAAATTTGGAAAATTTGTGTTTGCATTGTGCTTTCAATACCTAATGGAAGATGCATACAAAATTCCTCGATAAGTTTTGGATCCTTTAGCTCTCAAATCCTCACCTCTCAATTGATGATGAAACTCCTCTCCAACCCCCACACTCTCAAACTCTCATGATGAATGTGATAACTGAAAACCCTAGCTTTCAACTAAAGCCATGCTATCCCAAACCTCTAGTCACCTAACCTCCTTTCCCTCTCATTCCAAGGGTTCCTAACATGTGAAAAAAGTTTCCAAAGCAATATGCAAGAAGGTCAGTGCTCATTGAGGGTATTCTCTTATGTGATCATGCCTCTCAGATATTGGATATAGCTCCAATGGGCCTCATGCCATGTAGTGCATTAAAAATGTATTACTTTAGTGCTTCAATCCAATGGCATCAATGCAAATTGAGATAAAGGGGTACACAATGTCCCTATGCAGTGCCCAAAAACAAAGCGCAGTGTAGTGCATGTCTCCTCTTGCTCCCAATGAAGTGCATGAGTTTAGGGTTTGGGATATATATCTTCCTTTACAACCTTAGTCCCTAGCATCCAGCTCCTTTTTTCACTTACACAAATGCTCAAACTTGACAAAAAAAGGTTATATGATTAAGGAATCTCAAAGCAAAAACTATGTTTGAACTCTTAGGCTATTAGAAGCTCAAGTCTAATTGGTTACTAAAGCCAAAAAAAAATTGCCACTTGAAAATAGATAAGAGAGAAGAGAGGTGAAGAGACCAAGAGCACACACACAAAAGCAATGGAGACTTGAACTCACACAGAGATAGGACTAAAATCTTCTTCTTCTTTCTTCTTCTTCTCCCACACAAACAAACTAAGTCTACAACATGATAAAAGGCTAATATGAAAGTACCACAACTTATGTACGTGTAGTCACTAATTATGAACCCCCTAGGAAAGAAGAGGTGGCACAATGAATGTGCCATAACCAAGGATGGACTACATGGGTGTAGTCCAGCTGTAGAATCACTAGGATATCCTCATGCTGCCTAACATGCCAATGAATAACATCATGCCATAAACTCCAAGCATAATCCTAAAGCGTTGAAGCTTTTTAGCTCCGAAGGCCTTGCTAAAAATGTCAACAACTTGATCTTCTATGTTGATATAAACCTAATTAATATCACCTACTAGAACTTGCTCCCAAATGAAATGGTAATGGATCTCTATGTGTTTGGTTCGTACATGATACATTGGGTTCCTAGCCAATTGAATGCTACTAAGGCTATTACAATAGATGATAATCTTCTTATCTACCTACATTTCCAAATCCCCAAGTAGCTTGTGTAACCAAGCTACCTCACATGTCGCAATTGCAGCACCTCTGTGATGACACAAAAAAAAGCACAAAAACAAGGCACAAAAATATCCATGCATATATCACATTTTAAGTTTTTTTTAATAGAATAATATTCATTTTTTTGCAAAAACACTAAAGTACACCCTTACACATGTGGGGGCCACATCCACATCCATCATAAATAAATGGTATACACAAAAGTGTATGTGCATGTACTTCTAAAAGGTTAGAAATAATTGAAATGTGAAGGCTAAAGCCTTAACAAATACAAATGTATAAAAAAATTAAAGAAATAATAAAAAATATGAAGGGTTGTGTGTTTTTTGGGAAAAAGGTGGGGTGGAGTGCACAGCTGATTATGTGCCTCTTTCTCTCCTTTATTCCAAGTCTCACACATTCTCCTTTTGTATAGTGCCAATCTTTCTCTCTCCTCTCTCCTCTTTCTTTTGTGCAAAAATTTATCTTTTCCCTTTTGCTCTTTCTTTTGTGGAATGGAAACTATGGAAGATTATGAAGATGAAGATCTTGTTTATTCATGAGAGAGTTTTTAAGTTCTTTGTGGTTTTGAGATTAATGGCAAAGCCATACACATAGATTTTGTGTACTTTATCCTCAGTTTTGTGGTTGTTTTTGTTCTTGGGAGGGTTGCTTTCCCTCTATACTTTGCCTCAGTAGACAAGGAAAATGTTGGCTATTTGTTGCTGATCCAAGTAACAACACCACTCCCAATGAAATTATAAAACTTGAAATACTAACAATCCACCAATCTACATTTGTGTAACCATACAAATCCAATGGTACATTTGCACTATATAATAAATCATAGTCCAATGTGGACTTGACATAACACAATGTGCATTTCACTGTATCTAAATGTGGCTTCCATGGAAGTTGCATAAATTGATTCTCCAAACCAATTGTGTAGTTTAGGTCTCTGACCTAGTGATTTATCAAATAGATAAGGTTGCCCACAATATTTTGATACATAATGACAAATCAAGTCACCCTCATGTGCACTAAGCCTAGTACTAACATCCAAAGGTATAGAAATAGGCTTGCAATCAGCCATACCATACTTCTTCAACATATCTAATGCATACTGTCTATGTGACAACCATATACCCTCTAGAGTCCTGATGATCTGTATACTAAGAAAATAATACAACTCTCCCAAATCCTTCATCTCAAATTCAGTCTTGAGAACACCCTTCACATTGTGAATTTCTATCTCAGTATCACCCACAATGATCAAATCATTCACATATATAGTAATGATCACAATATCTATATTACTCTCACATACATAGAGTGAGTGATCAACCTGTGCTCTGCAAATGCCAATCTTGACAAGGTATTCTACAATCCTATCATGCCATGCTCTAGGTGCTTGCTTTAACCATACAAGGCTTTACAAATCTTGCATACATAATCTAGATTATTCTCATTCACATAAATACATGTCTGCATGACATAAACTTACTCTTGCAACTCCCCCTACAAGAAGGCGTTCTTAACATCCATTTGATGTAGCCACTACTATGACAACCCTTATAGTAGCTATTTTAGCTACTGGAGCAAAGGTCTCCTCATAATCAATACCATGAGTTTGTGCATACCCTTTGACAACTAGTCATGCCTTATAGCAATCAATAAATCCATATGACTTGACCTTGTAAGTGTAATAAAACAACGTTGTACCCTTTAGCTTAGAAAAAATTACGTTAATTGGGGTTGGATTATAAAAGGCAAGAGCGTGCCATTGTAAACATCATTTAGCACATTTGTAAACTTCTCCATTTCTTAGAGCTTGAGGATTCTTACCTTCCCTAGCAACATTGAGGGTGAATACTCAATACCCACCATAGCAAGATGTGGATTTATTACAACAACTTCTTATCCATTATTCTCATTGTACTTTTAGATTTCATCTAGCTATGGCTTTATTGTGTTGTAGATTTAATATATTTTCATCTATGGCATGGCTATGGCTAGTTGATTCAATAGTTGTTTCTTGATTTTTTTGTTATTTCAATTCATTCTAGGCTAAGTTCATTTCAATGGTATTAGATCCTTGAATTTGATTCTTAGCAAGGTCACTTCCAAGCCTAGATCTAATTACCAATACCATCTAGAGTAATTGGAGTTTAAGATTTGGTTACAAGACTTGGTATTGTTTAAATTGTGGCTAGTCAGGGTTTCATGCACTTAGTCTTCATTATTTTTGGAGCTCTTGGAGAAGATCTGAAGAAGAAATGGAGGGATCTTGGATATTTTGGTAGCTCATGGACAAGAAGAGGCCAATTTTGAAGATTCCATGACTAACCAAGGTTAATAGAGTTTAGAAAAGCTTAAATTGGGTTAGTTTTTGCTAATCAAGGATTTTTCTCTTCTATCTTAGCCTATCCAAAGCTTCCATGGTTGAATTCTTGTTGAGATCTTTCTTCCAGGCCCAAGATCTTCATCCAAGCTTACAACATCTTTCTTCACTTCATCCAGAGAATTTTGAGCAGCATGATGACTATCCACTAGACAAGATTAGCCATGTGGAAGCATCAACAACATCATCAAAATATATGCTTCAAATTTTGGGTAGCAAGTAGGCAGTCATCTCCAACACGAAACTCATCACTAGTGCTTCAAGATTGGTCCCTTGCATTTCCTGAAGATTCTCCAAAACAAGCTGAGGTGATTTTTTTAGTCATTCTTCAAGATTTAAGGTCAGCCATGGATTCTCTCTCCTCCCCTTGCTGAGTATTTGGGACAGTAGTGAATCTTTATCATTTCTTCAAGGTTCCATGGGGTTTTCACTTCTCAAAGCTCTTGAAGCATTCTCTTGCCCTATTCTTCAGACATTGAGCCATCTCCTCCTCTCTTGAAGCTTCTTCCAAACCCTAGCCATGGAGTTTATGGACAGCAAGCTAATTCTTGGTAAATTCTTATAAATTTAATGGGGCTTTTACTCCAATACTTCATAAATACCATTCTTTACCTTTAAGATATAATGAGGAAGCAAGATTAAAACATTTGCACAAGATTAGAGAAATCTTAGTCTCGAATTTGGGGAGAAATAGTGCAGCCATGAAATTCTTTAAAATTCTGATCAATTTATAGTTTAATCATGGGGATTATGAAGTGTTTTACTTTTGAACATTAAGTACAATTCCATTAAGATGATCCAACATTGGAGCAATAGACCTTGGTTCATAGAATTTCCTTTTTTCATGAATCCTTGGGCGGAATTCACCCTAAGCAAGGATCTATGAGGGAAGATGGATGTAAATGGCCTTAAGGGGAAGGGGGAACCGTAACCCTAGCTTAGTAGAGGCTATATAAATAGCCTATGGGTCACATCAAGTGTGAGATAGAGTGTACCCAAGTTGTACCCCTTGAGCAACTTAGTAAGCAAGATTTTATTCTTGTACTTTGAGCTCTCATCTCCCTCTTGTGCATATTCTTCTTGCTGCAAACTCTGCTTTTCCACATGGTATCAGAGCCTCCTCTGATCCTTTTAACTTCCTCTAACCTCAACTTCACTAAGTGCACAAGAAAAGCTTCATTCTCTCATCTTGGACCTTCAACCTCCATAGCCAACTTAACCCCTTGGAGGACTTGGGGAAGCCAAAAGAGGGCATTTCACCTCTTGATTCCTTATGAGGACCTCTTCCCCAATACAAGGTGCTTCATCATGGCATGTTAAATGCAGGGATTAGTTGACGTGGAGGGCAACATTGCTCAGTTCCAGAAAATGGCATAGTTTTGGGCAGCGTGAAGTTCCAGAGCATGGCGTGATCTGCAGAGGTGGCACAATCTTCTTGGCCACATAGGGCTTTCAAAGCCCCCCTAGTGGGCTATCTCCCTCCAAGAGGGTTTGGTGAAATTCTTCGTGTGGTGTTTGCAATCAGTCAAACACCCTAACTACATGTTTCTTGGCAGCCATAGCCTCCAGGAAGCTTCAAGCTTTTCCATTCATCAAAATTTTCAATTTTTGAGCACTAATAGTGATTCTAATCACTGATTGATCTTCTCCAAAGTTAGTTGAAGGTTTGAAAGCTCTATTTCAAAGTTCTTACCCTCAATGGATCTCTTTAGCTCATCAAACAATCCACATCTTACATCTCAAGTAGCGTAAACTTTGAGATGAGTGCTTGTAAGCACTAATGTTGCATTTTACAATCATGTTGCTAGCTGGATATTGACTCAATCTGGTTTTAAATCAGAAAATTAATTCCATCAAGTTCTTTATAACATTTATCCCTTCTTGCTTGGTTGTAAGGCTATGTGCACAACTACAAACACATAGATCATATCCCAATATTAGTATGTTGGTACATCAGAGATATGAGTGTTATTGTACTCTCCTCTGATTCATCCAAGAGCATAGAACTAATCGATAAGCCGTGCTCCACCAAAAACTCCTCTAATAGGCCTCATTATTGGGAAGAGCTTGAAGTTTAGTCAAAGCTCACCTCATTGAAACCTAGAAAAATAGTAAAGCCTAAATCAAGGGTTGTTCAAAGAACAAGACCTCCTAAATCCTATCTTGAGATATTGCATATGTATGATTTCCAACCATTTTTAACTCTATAACTTTAAAACTTGGCTATCAGTTCTGTTATTTGGTTGTACTTGGCCACTTGTAAAGGACTAGGCACTGCCATTACTTAAGGAAATTGGTAAGACCTTCCTATAATGGCCATGGCCTATGTAGATGTAAGGCCTCAAATTTTCAAATTTAGTGGAAAATATTCCATCCTTGGCAAGTCTTGGTAACTCCAACATATTTCTCAAGGTTGAGTTTTTTAGCTTGGAATACAAACATGGAGAATATCTAAGCAAGTTTATTTCACATATGAAGGGGCTTATGGCACAACTTGCCTCCGTTCAAGCACCCATCCATGGTGAAGATGCCATTTCCATCTTGCTAAAATATGTGAAGAAGGTTTTTCCAACCCTTGTGACTACCCTAACTAATATCTCAAACCCAAATTTGGCAAGGACCATC
The DNA here is from genome assembly GCF_053477565.2 of Lygodium microphyllum. Taxonomy (NCBI): domain Eukaryota; kingdom Viridiplantae; phylum Streptophyta; class Polypodiopsida; order Schizaeales; family Lygodiaceae; genus Lygodium; species Lygodium microphyllum. Next base: position 9,426,161 of record NC_141144.1, on the reverse strand, counting down.
CAGTCTTGCCTAGATGAAGATAAGAGAAACCATACTGAAAGAACCTCAGCAATCACTTCACGTGAGCAAGTGTTAGTCCATATACCGCTTCTACTAAGTGCTCCTTCTATCACAAAAAAGGGCATATTGTAAGCAATTGCTGGAAGAAATACCCTGACAAAATGAAGTGCAACAAATGAAAAAAGATCGGGCATGTCACTAGTAAGTGTCCCAGTGTTCCACTAGTATCTAAGGAATTGGAGACCAACTTTGCTTCCCAATCCACAGATGATCAACTCTTTTGAGTCTTGTAACATCCTCTACCTATGAATATCCTTGTAGTTTGATTTAACAAGGCATCCCATTTGATTGAGGGGGGAACTTTAAAATGTCTTGTGATGTAGTGCCACCCTGGCATTGAGGGGGGTGTTACAATATAAGCATGGGAATTCACCCTAAGCAAGAGTCTATGAGGGCAGATGGATGTAAATGGCCTTAAGGGGCAGGGGAAACCCTAACCCTAGATTAGCAGAGGCTATATAAATAGCCTATGGGTCACTATCAAGTGTGAGATAGAGTGTACCCAAGTTGTACCTTGAGAAACTTAGTAAGCAAGATTTTAATCTTGTATTTCGAGCTCTCATCTCCCTCTTATGCACATTCTTCTTGCTGCAAACTCTCCTTTTCGACATTATTGAAGCCTTTTGAAGACTTCAAGTGGACTTTGAATCAATGGAAGGCTTATATAGATCTCCCATCAACTATTTTGAAGGCATTTGATCTATTTGAGAAAGCTACATCAATCTCAAGCATCAAACAAGATATTATCTACTTATTTCTAATCTTTTCAATTCCAATTGTGGAGGCTTAGCCAATTGTTGAAGGAGAGATTGAATTGGGTAAGATCAGGTGATCCCCATTGTCAACACCTTCAGTAAAATAAGTGGCAAAGCACATCACCTTTTAATTGTAATGGGACATCTATTTCAAATAACAATGTGAATTCAATGACAACCCATCCATTTATATACTCAACCTATGAACAAGATGATCCATCAAGAGTTAAGGAAGCATTTTAGCCTCCTTCTAACTCTTGGAATAGAGAAAGATCAAAATTTGACCCTTTAAAAGATCATGGACGACCTGAAAAATCTTAGCATGCTAAAAAGAAGAAGATTTTTATGAGTGTGACTCTTTCTATAAATATTTCTATTCACAAAACTCACAAATGCCTAATGCAAGGAATAGACAAAGTGAACACCTTCATGAAGATTGAAGAAGAGAAAATAGAGTTTAGCATGATGATGATCTTGAGGAAATGATTTCACCTATTTAGCCCCCTCATAATAATCATCAGCCATATGAACCAAGTCACTTGGTCATTACTCTTTTGGCATTAAGAAGAATGATCATCAATCCTTTAACAATAACCATGGACAACCAATATTGGATAATCTCTCTCCAATGTAATAATCAAGTGGTTTACCCAACAACAATGGTCATCATTACCACTATGATAAAGAGTACAAGGAGAAAATAAGCATATCATTGTTCAAAGGGGTTTACCCAACAACAATGGTCATCATTATCATTATGATAAAGAGTACAAAGAGAAAACCAGCATACCACATTTCAAAGGGGACAATCCCTCACCAATGAAGCTTGAAGAACAGAGTTTTCTCTTAGAGCACACAAGGTGTTTGACATTTGATTAAAAATGCTACAATGATTTTTTAAATGAATAATTTGAGAAGGTTTTTAATGCACTAAAATTATATATATATATATATATTTAAAGATGTTTTTAAAATAATTTTTAATCAAGGTTATTATTATCTTCTTTTAACTTTGTTATCAATTTCTTACGTATGTAGGGTACGTTATTTACTTTATTTATTTCTTAGAGGAAAAGCCAAAGGCTATCATCATTAGGCTATTAAAGGTATGACTATTTATATTTAGTTTGATGTTTGGTGTAGTTTTGTGGTAGTCATGTGTAATGTGCCGCCTGAGCTATTCCTCGGTAGTACGTTCTTTTAGTAGCCCATCAAGAGATGTCCTAGGAAGCGTCGTCCAAGATTTTGATAAAACCCTCAGAGTTTCCTAACTAGGATTGCTTGAGTCTACCTTGTAGTGGTAGTTGAGGCCACTCCTTTAATATCTCCGCATAATAAAAGTTAGTTGGTTGGTTCATAAGTTAGTTAGTCAATTAATAAGTTAGTAAGATTACTAACTAAAGACTAACTAAGGTAAAAACTAACGAACATTAATTATTAATAATTTTTATTTAATTTAAAATATTTTATTTAGAAAAATCAAGAGTCGTAAATTCGATATTTTTCTCGAATTGGCAAAGACCGTAGCTACCCTTCACGTAAATTACAACGTGAACGAGACTTATGAGTTATATTAATCACTAAGTTCATGTGTATAGTTTGGAAGGTCCAAAAACATTAGATTTTGGGCAAGCTAGTATATTTTAGATATTATCCTAAAAAAACGATATGGAACTGGATGCCATTTAAAAGAAAAGACAAGTGATATTTTAGTTAGTTTGAAGATTTTATAAAAAGAAAAATAAAGAAAAGTGACTGGCGAAATCGCGCGCGCCGCGATCGCAGTTTACAGGCAGTAGACAGTACTTCGAACAGAGAAAAGAAGAAGGAGTGAACTGAGAGCTTTCTAAGCAAGTGTCTTGGAGTTTTACCCCCCTTTCGGAGCCAATGGAACCATCAGATTTATGATCTGAGCATCAGATCACTGATCTTTCCAAGATCCCCCTCCACAAAGAGCTCCACTCCTCAACCACAAGCCCTCTTCTCTAATTCACTATAAATATGAGGCATGGGAGAGGCATAGGAAGCATAAGGAGACCCCGAGAGGCTGCGAGAGATGTTGAGATATCGAGCTCCACTCGTGATACGCCAGGGTGACCGTTGTGTATTTATGTCACCGACTTGTCAGTTGCAGATGCGGTTGGTACACCGCCCATGAATAATAGCTACATGATAGCTATCCTTATCTACTCTAGTTCGTGGCTCAGTTAGTATGCCACCTTAGTTAGTTGAGTTTGATTTGAGACCCATATATAGGGTTCTTCTATTTCTTTGTACTAGAGTTCTTTTTGGCTTACACAACTAAGAAGAGGAAAACTGTTTTTAGCCTCCACCCTTGTGTGTATTCCCCCATTGTGCAAGCAAGAAAGCTACAAGTGAGACTCCTTCCTTCTCTCCCACAATCTTGACATGGTATCAGAGCCTTGTTCGTGGTAAGGAGCTCAAGAAAGCAAGCCAAGCTCGCGGTGTTTTGGTAAGAGGAGCAGTGCTGCTTTCATTTTCTGTTTTGGGAGCAGATCTCTGCAGGTAGCACAGCCGGAAAGTGCAGGAGTGCATTGTCTCAGGTTGAGACGCCCTTCGCGGTGAAGCAAGAGGGCAGTATATGCTACTGGTAAGGCCTTTAGCCCTTGACGACCTTGTTTTTTTGATTTGAGGCCATTTCGGGGCCTGTTTTGGAGGCGAAAGTTTTCTGCACGCACTCAGGAAAAGGCCCAGTTTTATGCTGTGCAGCCACTGTTCTATAGGTTGGTGAATAGTTACTGTAAAAATTGCATTGTATGCTTGTGCGCAGAGACATTGGGAGTTACAGAATCATCCCTGTTGCCTGTTGATGCAAAATCGTCACTAGGAAGTGACTGTGTGGTCAAATACCACTTTCGCCAGTTTTGCAGATTTTCCCTTGTGAGGGTGAAGCTGTGGTTTTTGCAGTGACAGAATTTTTTGCAGTCTTCTGTAATGGCATGTGATTCTCTTTCACAGATTGCCACTGAAAAGCTTGACAAGAACAACTTCCAAGCATGGAAGCTTAGAATGACGAATTTCCTTATGGGAAAAGGATATTGGAAATTTGTTGCAGGAAATGAAGAAGAACCAGTTCTTCCTGATGTTCCCAATCAACAGCAAATGCAGGTATTTAAAGCATGGCATGAGAGAGCCAGGAAAGTTATGTATTGGCTGTCTATCAGCATTTCAGACTCTATGATTGTGCATATTCAGGATGCAAGTACGCCAAAGGAGGCATGGGATACTTTGTCAAAAATGTATAGCACAAATACGCAAGCCAGGAAAATGCAGCTCAAGCAAGAGTTGCACAATGTGCAAAGAGAAAATATGAGCATCAACGACTACCACATGAAGGTGAAGAAGATTGCAGATGCACTTGCTTCCATTGGGTTGCCAGCGGAAGATGATGATTTAGTTTCTATGACCTTGAATGGTCTAGGAAAGGATTATGCGCAGTTTCGGACATCCATTTCCATCCGTGAAAGATTTCCTAATTTTGAGGAGTTGATTGCTCTTCTAATTTCTGAGGAGCAGAGAAATGGCGGTGCATCTTCTTCAGGAGGAACTTCAAAAGAAACTGTCTTCTACTCAAATGCTGGAAGAGGTAGAGGCAGAGGTAGAGGAGGCCGATTTGGAGGCCGTGGTAGAAATCAGAATATGCAGCAAACTTAAGAAAACCAGTCCTATGGAGGAGGACGTGGTAACTCTAGAGACAGGGGGAGCCAAAGAGGTCGTGGTGGATGGCAAAGAGGCCAAAATGCAAACAGTAATGTTGAATGCTACTATTGTGGTAAAATGGGTCATATGGCTAAAGACTGCTACAAAAAGCAGAATGACATCATGAATGGAAAACTGCAACAAGGAAATTATGCATCTTCTAGTAGACAGGGTGATGACAGAAATGAGCATTTGTTTATGGTGCAGCACATGAACAATTCTGTGACAAGTGCAGAAGAAAGCAACGATGTATGATATGTTGACTCAGGTGCGTCAAACCACATGACAGGTCATGTAGAATGGATGGAGGATGCAAGGAAAATGGAAAAACCAGGATTTGTGGAGACTGGTGATGATACTGCACATCCGATTGTGCAGATTGGAAAAATTCCTTTGTCTATGCAGGATGGGAAAAAGAAATACCTGTCCGATGTATTTCATGTTCTGAATATCACCAAGAATCTGGTTTCTGTTGGTCAAATGGTTGAACAGGGCTTGCAGGTCAGATTTAATCCTCATGGATGCTTTGTTGAGGATATGAAAAATAAAGGTCGCTTGATAGCAAAAGGAAAGAAGAAGGGCAGAATGTTTACGTTGGATGCAGACATGTCTGAATTGAGTGCAGCAATGTTTGCACATGGGATCGGTGTAGTTGCATATATTGATATCTGGCATAAACGCATTGGTCATGTTAATGTACAACGACTTAAATCAATGCAGGCCCAAAATATTGTTGCAGGATTGCCTAAATTCAAGGTTGTAGAAATGCATAAGGTATGTGAAGCCTGTCAGTTTGGAAAACAGGCAAGGAAACCATTTCCTAGACATGTTCAAGAGAGTAAGAAGCCATTGGAATTAATCCACTCTGATGTGTGGACTACTAAAGCTGCATCTCTTGGAGGCTGTCATTATTTTGTCAGTTTTATTGATGACTATAGCAGAAAAGTTTGGGTGTATTTTATGAAAAAGAAAAGTGAAGTTTTTGGGCATTTCAAAACTCTTAAAGCTATGGTTGAAAAAGAAACAGGCCTGCAAATAAAATGCCTAAGGTCAGATGGAGGGGGAGAGTACCTCTCAAATGAGTTTGCAAGGTTCTTGCAGGAGCATGGCATAAAGCAGCAATATTCATGCAGTCATATCCCACAGCAAAATGGAATTGCAGAAAGAAAAAACAGACATATTGGAGAGGTGTCTCGTGCCATGCTCAATGAAAAAGACCTGCCAGATTTTTATTGGGCTGAAGCAGTTGCTACAGCAGTCTACATAATGAATAGGACTCCCACTGCAGCAATACATGGAATGACTCCAGAGGAGAGGTATACTGGTAGGAAACGAGATATTTCTCATTTGAAAATTTTTGGTTGCATTGCCTATGTACATGTGCCAGATGAGTTGAGATCCAAGTTGGATCCAAAAGCTGAGAAGTGCATCTTTATTGGTTACTCTCTGCAGCAAAAAGGGTATAGATGCTATAACCCTTCTATTCGTAAGTTTACAGTGAGCAGAGATGTTGTTTTTGATGAGATGAGTAGCTGGTATAAACCAGTAAATGTGATTGATGATGTAGATGCACAAAATGGTAATGCTGCACAGAATTCACAGCAGCAGTCACAAAATATTAGTGGACCTGGAGCATCCTCTAGCAGTGGTTCACATTCTTCGCCATGGACAGGCAGATTGAGATCAGGAGAATCTTCTCAAAGTAATGCAGATAGTGGTATGCAGGTATCACGAAAAGTAAAAGAGAAGGTTGATCAGTCCATGTTTGATGTGAATGCAGGTCACTCTTATGTGGATGGTGAATCCAGTGGCTCAGAGCAGAGCATTGATGATGAGTTGGGTATTCCTTCTATTGTTACACCTGGAGTAAGGAAGACCAGGGATGTTTTGAGAGCACCTGGGAGTGAACCTACTTTGCGCAGGTCTATGAGAGCTAGGTATCATGTGGATAGGCTGAAATATGATGGATTTACAGCCATTCACTATGCATATATGGTCAAAGTGATACAGGAACCAGAACCCACTTCTTTTGAGCAAGCCATGGGAAAAGAAAAATGGGAGAAAGCCATGGATGAAGAAATGGATGCCTTGGAAGCAAATGCTACATGGGAATTGGTACCTTTGCCTAAAGGTAAAAATGCAATTGGCTGTAAGTGGGTTTATAAGGTGAAGCACAATGTAGATGGTTCTGTGAACAGATATAAGGCAAGATTAGTAGTCAAGGGGTATGCACAAACATATGGCATTGACTATGAAGAAACATTCAGTCCGGTTGCAAGGATGGCAACCGTAAGAGCAGTCATTGCTATGGCTACATCAAAGGGATGGTCTTTACATCAGATGGATGTAAAGAATGCCTTCTTGTATGGTGATTTGCAAGAAGAGGTCTATATGGAGCAGCCACCAGGTTATGTGCATGCTGTTCATCCTGAGTTTGTTTGCAGGTTGAAGAAAGCTTTGTATGGCTTGAAGCAAGCACCTAGAGCATGGTCTGACAAGATAGGACAGTATCTTGTCACTATTGGCTTTCAGATTTCCAAGGCAGATTTCTCACTTTATGTGAGAAAAACAGAGAAAGGTATTATACTACTTGTCATTTATGTTGATGATTTGATTATGACAGGTGACAATGATGAAGATATCCTTCATGTGAAAATGCTATTGAAGTAGAAGTTTGAGATGAAGGATTTGGGAGAGCTGCGTTATTTCTTGGGCATTGAGGTGATTAGATCACCAAGTGGGATACAGCTCTTGCAGAGGCAGTATGGATTGGACATACTGTCTAAATATGGGATGACAGGCTGTAAGCCTATTTCAGTTCCTTTGGAGCAGAATGTGAAGCTGAGCACAGATGCAGGTGAGCTTCTAGAAGACCCTACTATGTACAGACGCATAGTAGGAAGTTTGATTTATATGACTATTACCAGGCCAGATTTGAGCTATGCTGTTGGATTGGTAAGTCAGTTTATGCAGGCTCCAAGGAAACCACATTTGGATGCGGCTAGACGCATACTCAGGTATGTGAAGTCCACATTGCAGTATGGACTATTTTATGAGACTGAGGTTCAGATACAGTTGCATGGATACACTGATGCTGATTGGGCTGGTAGTATTTCTGATAGACGATCTACCAGTGGATATGTGTTCTCTTTTGGGAGTGCTGCAGTCACTTGGAGCAGCAAGAAACAGCCTACAGTTGCCTTGTCGAGCACAGAGGCTGAGTACAGGGGTGCAGCAATGGCTGCATGTGAGGTAGCTTGGTTGCATAAGCTACTTTATGATATGCATCAGCCTACAGATGGGCCAGTTGTCATTTATTGTGACAACATGAGTAGTATACACTTGGCAAATAACCCAGTCTATCATGCTAGAACAAAGCACATTGAGGTACATTATCACTATGTGCGAGAGAGGGTTTTACTAGGTCTTATTGATCTAGTTTATGTCAGCACAGAGGATCAGGTAGCTGACATATTTACGAAGGCATTGGGCGCAGAGAAGCTGCGCAAGTTCAGAGACCTGCTCGGTGTGCAGGAATTTGGATTGAGCTCGAGGGGGAGTGTTGAGATATCGAGCTCCACTCGTGATACACCAGGGTGACCGTTGTGTATTTATGTCACCGACTTGTCAGTTGCAGATGCGATTGGTACACCGCCCATGAATAATAGCTACATGATAGCTATCCTTATCTACTCTAGTTCGTGGCTCAGTTAGTATGCCACCTTAGTTAGTTGAGTTTGGTTTGAGACCCATATATAGGGTTCTTCTATTTCTTTGTACTAGAGTTCTTTTTGGCTTACACAACTAAGAAGAGGAAAACTGTTTTTAGCCTCCACCCTTGTGTGTATTCCCCCATTGTGCAAGCAAGAAAGCTACAAGTGAGACTCCTTACTTCTCTCCCACAATCTTGACAAGAGAGAGGTAGAGAGGATGATACTCCTCCAAGAGATTGTGAGGAAGAGCTTGAAATAGAGCTTGAGAGAGAGAGAGAGAGAAGAGTCACCCCGAGAGGCTGCAAGGAAGAGTATTAGCTCAACTCCCTCTATCTCGGTCCTCGACTTAACCATCTTCTCTTACGATCTCCCATCTTGAATCTATTCTACCTTCTTAATCTCTTGAGTCTATTTACGGACGATGGCCTCCAAGCAAAGAATATCGCGTGCGGATGACAATCCTGCAACCAGCAACAAGATTTCGGCAAAGGCATCACCGTCAATCCAACTGCGGTTCCGGTCGTAAGTAATGTATTTTCAAATTGATAGATTCTTGCTTTGATTCTCGTATGAGATACGTTAGGCCCCATACTACGATGCACGAGTATAGGTCATGGGAAAGGATAAATTTCATCTCACTTACTCAGAAGATGGAGCTTGTGAAGTGCATATATCAAGGAAAGATAATTGCACCTAGTTACATATGACTTATTTGCTAGTAGAGCAATTACAAGGAAGAATTAGGCAAGCGTTATGAATGGCATAGTCGTCAAAAGAACGATATTAAAAGATTGGGCATATAAATGCTAGATTAAAGTATAGTCAAGGGTTATAGATAATATAATTGCTAAAAGAATATGACATTAAGAATCATGAATGGAGAAGTACTAGTTTAAAGTTTAGATACTTCAAAAGTACTTAGCCTAACAGGCCAAATACTAAGAAAAACTAGATTCTAAGTCAATGCGAGGCCTATTGGAGTCTAATTACTTGAGATCATCTCGCACTTATCTTATCAAGTATTTATATGTTATGCCTATAACATGTTTGATATATGAGGATAAATTTCTATTTGCCTCATGACTTGACTAAGAGCTAGTACAAGAAATTAATCATAAGGGTTAAAACTAAGATATCTTGAGATCCGTCGGATAACGATGACTTTTGCTAATCCAAACTCAGGGTTGGGTTATCAATCAAGGTAAGTGACCTATAGAACTTACATCATGAATAGTGTTTGAACCCTTGATATATGCCCTAGCCGAAGGAAGGAAGTGTTAAGAACATGTTTGCATGGTATTGCTCTTAGATCCCAAGGGAGAGAGCAAATATACGATGGAAATGTTATATCGTCTATTCTTGCATTGTTTGGAAAGAATGCAATTGGTTTTGTTGATTGATCGAACAACATCCTAAATGTTTTTACATTCAATTGGTTGTTAGTTATTGTTTGGATGATTATTCCAAGTGCTTGTGATTTATGGTAAATGCATGGCAAGGGTCTGTGATGACAAGTCGCCATGGGATTAAAGGAATGTTTTCTTGGAAAATGATATTAGGCTGATTGCCTTGTTTGTGCTTGATTCTTAAAGGATTTAATTAAAGAAGGATATATTGTACGGGTGGATCACCTCCATGGTCGCACCACGTAGTAACCCGAGACGGCACTGCTCGATTCATGGGCCGAAGGTCGAGTGGTGAAAAGGCCAACCACGGGAATGATGTTTCGCTCCTAGACAGCTTGTGGGTCAGTTGGAGCTCTGGACATCCCTTGCTAGGTCAAGAATGGAGTTGAAGACCTCCGTGGCCCCCAACATCTGGGTATGTTGGGAGATCCTATTCTAGATAAAGGATTGAGTTTTGGTGCCATGTGAATTGGACCAGTTACTTTTGCAGGGCAAAGGGATACTTCTGTTGGACAGAAGCGAAACATAATTTCTCCTGTATGGGTGGGAGACAAAGATTAACTTGAAGATAAGTTAAGGAACTTGTTTGATCTTGTTTGTCAATAGATTGCTTTGCTCTGTTTTCGTGTATGTGCTATAATTTACGCGAACGAACCTTGTTTCTAAAAGGCTTAATTAATGAAGCTGATTTTAAGTGTCACACATAAATGTGGTAGGACCTAATTAGAAAACTAAAGCTATTAAGGGAAGCGGATGGGCGGAACCCCCAACGGGTCCGTCCTACGGCAAGGTGGTCCCAGAGAACTGGGAGGCTTCTCACAAGTTTTTATCATCATTCGACCTTTAGATATTGTTAGGTTAGAACCCGATTCATGCCGTTTTAGGGGACCGGAATGGGACTATGCCCTATGGGCAGAGAGGTTGAGCAACGCATCCCTCTCGTTTCCCATTCTCTTTGAACCAAGTGCGGCATAGATCTGCTTCGGGTTGGGTATCTCTGCGTAAAGTAGGATGTCCAATACCCGACGCTAGAATTCTAACAGGAGACCTTGACAACTAGGAACCCAAATTTCAGGTCGATCCTAGTGGGTTCGGTCGTGAACGTTCCGTTGCGAGGCGGATTCGGGAAACCATAGGCGACAAAACTCGGAACATTCCTTGGGAGTTCCGGGCAGCGACGCTTAGATTCGTTTCTCGATAGATTGCTAAAAGAGTGCCTGGAAAGCCGATGGGCGGGCACCTCACAACTCCCATGAGGATCAACATGAGTTTTTCTGGTCAAATCTATTACTAGTGGCTAATTGATATTAGCTGATTCTAAAGTGATGTGAGTCAGTCTTTCCGATTTCTAATGATCCATTAAGTGTAATTTTTATTCCTTCTTAGGAAAGCTCTCAACTTATCGAGACTACCTAGCCATAGGTCTCAATCCATCCTCTCGCTTCCCTTGAGAGAGTAGTTTTAGTTATTTAATTACCTACCACTTTAGGTTCAATATATAAAATCCAATTTCTTGAATTATCTCTTAATATGAATTCTTTACAGGCCTTTAATTTACGATACAAAAATAGAGTAAAGCATTCCTTCTTAATAATTCCTTTCAGAAAAATGACTTTTACAATGTCTTCTATTCGAAGTATTATTCTCTCCAAGTTCCGTTCCCTAACTAGTATTGGAACTTCTAGAACACAATCTAGAAATCAAAGGGTAGTTGGAAAATTCGTAAGAGCCTAAGGAGTTTATGACCAGAGCCCCCTGGTATCCTCGCCTCCTCTTACTAACTAGAGTTCCCTACGACAGGACCTTTCATGTCATGATTGGTCTAAACTCACAAACATGAAACAAAAAAAAAAGAAAAACCCCTTGGAGTAGGTTTTATTCACGCTGGCCTTGGGGAGGTCTAGCGCCATCAAAAACAGTGCCTCAGTTGGCATTTTGTGTTTACCAAAATGCTACCTTAGTCGGCGATCTATACCCAGTCATCAATCTTTTAGCCTAATGATTTTAGGAAAGATCAGTACCTAGCTTACAATCACAAACATCTTATTTCAAATGCATTATATATAAACTCTTAACAAGTTTATTTCAAAGACAAATCTTTTCTTTCAAAAAATAATAACATCGAGGCAATTTAGCATAAGTGACAAAATAACTTTGAGATAAATCAGCCTAAGTGGCAAAATAACTTCAAGACAAATCAACATAAGTGGTAATATCTTCCAATAGTCTTCATGGATTCCCTCTTCCTTGGAGATTAGTTTGGATTGAATTTAAGCAAGAATTTCATACTTGAGGATAACTCCCTTGGAGTTTTGAGGGTCTTTGCCCGTAATAAAAGAAAATCTTGATTAGTTTAATTACGAACAGTATCGTTTGGCAATTGCATCTCAAGGTCTCTTATGCTGAGGATTAGCATTTGTCATTCAGAGATTTCGTTTGATCAACACAAAAATCAGAAATATTAAATCTTTTAGGGACACAGTACCTACCTTGTACTCACATAGGTTCATCTTGTACAGACCCATGTTAACCCTTGGAATTTGCAATTAAGAATTTGTCAAAGAAGTTATATGCATAAATCGAACAAAATCTTATTTTTCTCATGCAGCTTCTATTGCCTATTCATGGAATAAAGGCCTGCTAGTTGCTTTTATTTAAGAAAATTAGTACTGAAAGATCTGTGATGGGTACTTGGTTGATGGTATTCGTAGCTTCATTTGTAATCTCCGTACTCGCTATTCCATTTGTAGTAATTGTGTCTGCAACGTTATCAGCAGCTCTTCTCCACGATCTTTGTAGCTTTCTTCTTTGGGGCCATGGTCTTTAATCGTGAGACCACAAAAAAGGGAGATTTGGCGAAGGAGCTTGGGGGTAAATAGATTGATAGAATTTTGATTCACCCCGGGGGGGGGGGGGGGGGGGGGGACGGGGGGGGGGGAGAAGAGAGAGCAATCACCAAAGATTTTGAGAAATCAAGAAGGGTCTTGATTCCATAGGAAGGAATAGGATAGAAGGGGTGGAGGAATTGAATTTGAGAGCTTGCATAATATTTTCCTTGTCTTCTTAATGAGAAATTCTCGTGCTCGCGCTTCTCTTGCCTCACTCTCTCTTATTCTATACTCCTGAGAAGAGTCTCTTCCCTCTTGCTTGGACTACCCTCAATGGCTCCCCATGCCTCTTATTTATAGCTAAATTAGAGAGGAAGAGTTGTGGCTAAGAAAAAGAGTTCTTTATGGAGGGGATCTTGGCAAAATCAGCAATTTGATGGTTCTGTTGGCTCCAAAAGGGGGGTAAAATTCCAAGACACTTGATTAGAAATCTTCTAGATCACTCCTCCTTCTTCCTGTTCAAAGTGTAACTGCGATCGCTATGTGTGCGATTTTGTGAATCCTTTTTTTTGCATTAAATCTCCAAATTTGATTGAAAAAAAACCACTTACTTTTTTTTACCATGGCATCCTGTTCTAGAAATTTTTATATCCTTTTAGGATATTTACAATAAATAATATCTAAAAATGCTAGCCTTGTTCAAAAATCTGATATTTCTGGACCATCCATACTATACACATTGACACTAATGACTAATATGGCTCATACCTCTCATTCACGTGGTAACTTCCATGATGGGTGGCTACAGTCCTTGTCAATCTAGAAAATGTCGGGTTTTGATCCTCGTGTCTTTTTGCTCGAGATCTTTTTTATTTAATGTTTTTAGAGTTCTTAAAGTCCATTTTGTGAGAAGTTGGAAAATTTTTAAATTAAATTTGGGATATCACATCCTCCCCCCCTTAGAGGAATCGAGATGTCCTCATCTTGAATTAAACTAGGGATATTGGTTACATAGCGATTCATGACCAATCCAAGTGGCATCCTCTTCAAGGTAGTCTTTTCACTGGACGAGATATTCTCTAAGGGTTTTGTTTCTTAGAGTCTTCTCTCACATGTCAAGTATCTTTTCTAGTTGAAGTTCGAGGATTCCTTGACTTGGCATTACAATATGTTGGTCATTAATTGGTCATTAAATACATGATTTGGGCTAGGAATATATGCTTTCCATAGACTAACATGAAATACATTATGTACTTTCAAGTTGTTAGGGAGTTATACCTTGTAGTCATTTGGCCCTATACACTTTAGCACCTTATATGGCCCACAATACCTAGGACTTCGGGCAAAATCATAGGAAAACCATGTCACCTCTTTGAATATGCGTTCTTGCCTTCGTTGATCGGGATATGCCTTCTGTCGACCCTAGGCACCTTCAATATCTTGCCTTATAGCTTTCACTTGTTGATCCATTTCTTTTAGCATTTGCCTAGATGCTTCTACCCATAGGGTAGGATTGTAAAAATTTAATGGGTTAAGACAATCTTGCCCATATAGTGCCTGCAAAGGAGTCATTTGAATACTTTGATGGTATGATGCATTGTAGGCAAATTCAACTAAGGGTAGGTATTGGATCCACTGTTTGGGTTCCCTATTACAATAAGCCATCAGTATGTCCTCAATAACTTGGTTGACCCGCTCTGTTTGACCATCTGTTTGGGGATGGTAAGCAGTAATGAAGCAGAGCTGGGTTCTTAGAGCTTCAAACAAACTCTTCCAAAAGTTTGAGGTGAAGAGAGAATCGCGGTCTCACTGATGATTCTTTGGGGTAATCCATGTTACCTAAAAATTTCCTTAATGAAAAGTGTGGCGATATTAGAAGCCTTGTAATTGGTTTTTACAAGAATAAGGTGTGCAACTTTTGTTAGTATATCAATGACTACCATTATGGAGTTATATCCTCCTTGTACTGGGGGTAATCCAACTATGAGGTCCATGCTGATATACTCCCATTTCATTTGAGAGATGTCAAGTGGCTCGAGCTTTCTTGGCATCTTGACACTCTCGGCCTTAATTCGTTGGCAATTTAGATATTCAGTAACATACTTGAGTACATCACCCTTGAGTCTTTCCCAGTAGAAGCTTTTTATGACTGTATTAAGAGTCTTAGCATGACCAGGATGATCTGAAAATGGGGAATTATGAGCTTCCCAGATATTTTCTTTTTGAGTTCATAACTTGCAGGAATACATAGTCTTGTCTTGTAATAGGTAAGCTCCTCGTTTATGGAAAAATCTTGATACTATCTTGAGTTTTGGATTTGAATCTAGTGCGCAAATCAGATGCCGTATGCATACATAGTAAGCATCGGAAGGCCCCCCAAGAACAAGAACTCTACTTTAAGCTCAAAATCCAAGAGAATAGTCTTGCACGACATGAAGCAAAAAGACCAATTGGATACAATCTCCCCCTATGCCTTGTGTGAGCGCTCCACAAAGCATGTATTTAATATTTTATTTATCTCCAAGCTAAAAAATAGCCCAAATTTACAATTAGCATACTTTAGCTTTTGTGCTTTTGTCCAAATAAAGAATAAAACGGTTGGGCGTCCCAAGAGTCGGACTATGCCCAAATATAATGACCAATAATGAATATTTAAACTGTGCACCCATACACATAAAAAATAATAAATATATGTCAATCACTTCAATAAATAAGTGCGTCAAAATAAATATTGAGGCCACGCCTAAGACGCGCGCCCATCAAAAATGATAATTTCTTCTAGATAACTTGAATACACGCTATCGCCCAGTGCTTCCCAGCGCCACCACCGCCTGCTCTACACATCAACTGAAGCATTCACAATTGTTAAAAAATGATAAAATTAAACCGAAAAAAGTGAATACCTAGTAGTCTTCAGGTACAAAATAAATAAATAGGTTGGAACTCTGTCCTAACCTTAATTTAATATGAGTGCGCATTCTAAACTCATAAACGTCCATTAATTTAAATATGTATTTTACGAAATCACCCACTTGCACATTAAATTAACATGACTTCCGAAGAGGACAAGCGTCCCCATCAACTTTTTGCACAAGGAATCCACCTTGTGTACGAGCCCCGGCAAATAAATATAATTTTACGGAATCCATTGCAAAACCTCACAGAATCCATCGTGGAATAGGCCTCCTGGCATCATACCCCTAGGGTGGGATAGCAATTGTCCTCAATTGCTATTAGCTTAATGTGGAGCGAGCAATGAGGGGTAAGCACTTAGGTCACAAGCGTGCATCCATTGGGCCTCTTCAACATGATGATTTTTCAATTTTACCAAATATCTAGAATATCTATGACGAGTTCTAGTGGTCATATAATCAATGTCTAAAATTGTTTCTGATTCAAGTATTTCAATTTCTTCTTCTAACAAAGAAGGATTTTCATAGACATGGCGGATAGGTAATTGGCCTTTAAAAGGTCGTAACAAACTGATATGAAAAGTATTGTGGATTTTCCAGTGTTGGGGTAGTTCTAATTTAAATGCATTGTCATTGATTTTGTGAATGATTTTGAAAGGTCCATAAAATCTAGGAGCTAACTTTACAACAGGGTGTTTCTCAACACTTTTTAGTCTTCGCTTTTCAATTCGTAACCAAATATAATCATCAACTGTGAAATTCATAGCTTTTCTTTTCTTGTTAGCTTATTTAGTATATGATTACTGGGCTTTCGCAATCATTTGTATGCACGTAAAAGATCCAAGATTGTATTGTTTGTAACTTCTGTTTATTTCAGGATGAAATGTAGTTGAGAAGTCAATCTTTGTTCCTACATTAGCAAACAAAGTAGTCCAAAAATTATTACTAGAATCGCGATAAGAAATAATAACTTTGGGTAAACCATGGTTAGTGAAAACAGTTTTCAGAAACAACTGAGTAGCTTGAGATGCAGTTAATGTTTTCTTGCATGGAATGAAATATGCATGTTTGCTAAACCAATCTACAATAGTCCAAATGATATCGTGATTAAGTTGAGTGTTAGGCAAACGAGTAATAAAATCCATTGAAATATGTTTCCATGGTCTTTTAAGAATTGGTAATGACATTAATTGCTTACAATGGTGTCGCTTAATTCTTTGATAAATTAAACATTTAGATACAAAGTTAGAAACATCAGATTTCATCTATAGCCAGTAAAAATCTTCAACCAATGTACGTAAAGTGGAAATAATACATCTATGCCTTGATATGGGGGACAATGAATTTCGTGCAACACAAATGATCTAAATGGAACAGTTACAGATAACCTTTTCTCATAAAACATAAATCCATCAGCATAAGACAATGAATCAATTGGAATCTAGTTATCGACAATTAATTTATTCCAACCAGCTTAAAAACTATGGTCTTGATCATATGTATCTTTCATAGGAATAAGGGAATCAAAAGAGATCACAGAAATATTATGAATAGTTGGTCTTCTACTCAAGGCATCGGCAACAACACTTTCTTTTTCGGGTTGATATTGGATAAGTGGATGAAAACTTTGAATAAAAGCAGGCCATTTAATATGATGGTCAGAGATTTGTGGCTGACTAAGGAGATGTTTGATACTTCTTTGTTGGTCAGTTTTGATCATGAATTCAGATCCCATTAAATAGTGTTTCCATTGACGTAAAGCATGTACTACAGCTAGCAATTCCTTATCATAGGTAGAATACTTGAGTTTAGAGGGTTTGAGTTTGCAGCTAGAGTAGGCTATGGGATGGGAATCTTGCATAAGGACAGCTTCTATTCCAGATCCACTAGCGTCAGCAGTGACTACTAGGAAAAATGGTCTATTAAAGTCAGGGAGTTGCAATACAGGAGCATGTGTTAAGGCATGTTTCAGTAAATCAAAATACTTTTGTTGATTTTCAGACCAATGATACACAATACCTTTCTTTAATAATTTTGTCAAAGGTAATGCAAGCAATGAAAAATTTCTCACAATTTTTCTATAAAAGCTAGCAAGACCTAAGAAAGAACATAATTCGTGCACATTTTTAGGTATCGGCCAATTCAAATTTGCTTCTATATTTTATTATCAACTTTAATACCTTCAGATGAAACAATATGTCCTAAGTATTCAATTTGGATTTAGAAAAATTCACTCTTTTGAGGATTAGAATATAATTGATTCTCTTTTAGTAATTTGAAAACCAAAGATAAATGTTCATAATGCTCGTTCTCATTCTTACTGAAAACCAATATGTCATCAAAAGAAAACAATGACACAATGCTGATGTTTCAAAAATATACGATTCATCATACGACTGAATGTGGCTGGTGCATTAGTTAAACCAAAAGGCATAACAAGGAATTCATAATATCCAAATTGAGTTCTAAATGCACTTTTGAAAATATTAGATGTGTCCAGTCGTACTTGATGGTATCCAGGCTTAAGATCTATTTTGATAAATATTGCAGTCCCTTGTAGTTTATCAATGAGGCCATCTACCCTAGGGATCGAATATCTATTCTTGACAATGATCTTATTTAGGGTACGATAATCAATGCACATTCTATAGGTGTTGTTTTTCTTTTTAACTAATAGGACAGGTGCACCAAATGGAGAACTACTAGGCCTAATGAGTCCTTGGGTTAACAATTCTTCAACTTGAGTTTGAATTTCTTTCTGTTCAATTTGATTATGTCGATAAGGTGCTTTACATAGTGGTTGTGATCCAAGAATTAAGTCTATTTTATGATCTTCAAGATGTGTAGGTGGTAAACCAAGTGGTAAGTCAGTAGCAAAATAATCTTTAAATGTCGGTTTTGCATGAATATTTTCTCATTTTCTTGGTTTTGTGTGTGAAGGTAATCCAGTGTGGTTTAAATGGCGTATTCTTTCACACCCCCACTTGTGATTCAACATGTACCATTATCAATCCATGATTATTCTCTTCTTTTGGATGTTGATTGTATTCAAAAGGCAAGCCTTCATCTCTTTATGACCTTGAAGTTCCCTCCAGTGGTTGGATGCGAAGCTATGTTACTCTTTTTGGAGACTTACAAGAAGCTTTCGGGCTTTCGTTTATGGCCATTGGTCTTATTTATCCCCTGCTACTATCAATGAGGCCTTGTTTCTACCTTTTGCAGCTTCCCTTGTGCCTAGTGGTAATCATTTATTATCCACTCCAGAGATCCTTGCCTTGTTGCAAAAGGAGACCTCTACTTCTTTGGTATAGCGAATAAGGTTATCACAAGTTCCTCTCCCTTATGGAAGCAATTATGCTAGTTCCTCCAGGTTATCACAAGTTCCTCTCCCTTATGGAAGCAATTATGCTAGTTCCTCCAGGTTATCACAAGTTCCTCTCCCTTATGAAAGCAATTATGCTAGTTCCTCCAAGATCCTTTATGTCAAGCAAGCCTGCATCAATGTGTTTGTATTGAGAACTCTTCATGGCATCTGTCAGAATTCTGGAGGGGATTAAGCTTAAGTGGACAACCTTTTTGTTGGCTAAAATGGATCAACATTTTCAGTTTGCCACAAAAGGTCAACTTATACTGTTTCCTATGGGGTTTTTCTACAAAAGATCATTCAATTGACACCTCCTCCAGGTGATCCTGTTTCATTTCCACATCAGTCTTCTCCTTTTGTTCCTTCTCCTCCTATGGAAGTCAATTCAAATTTAGCATATGTATCCCTTGTCAGAATCATTTGAAAGAAGTGCCACACACAAGTTCCTTCTGATCCTCTCCTTGTTCCAAACCCTCTAGGGTATAGATTTTGATACCTAAAGTGTATGGTACCTGCCTTCCCCCATTCTTGTCTTGTACCAACCTCTTTGTAACACAACGAGAAGGAAAATTGGATCTGCGAATTCCCCCTTCCTTCCAAACAATACTTTTTGGATCTATGCTTTCGTAGCTAGTTTTTAGTGTTCATTTTACTTTGGAGACTTCCATGACTTCCTATCTTTAGACAATCTATATAGAAGTGTATACGTCATTGCAAGATAAAATGGACTCTTTGACTAGTCAACTTAGCAAAGATCTGGAGAGGATTTAGCTTCTGAAAAGACTACTTTGAGTGATATCCATACATAAATGACTGCAGCTACAACGTTGATGGATTCATAGAAGGCTATGATTAAGGAGTTAGAAGCTAAGGTTTCCACTTTAGAGAAAGAGAATGTGTCCTTAACCAAGGAGAAAAATGCTGCTATGAGAAAATGATAGAATTAGCACGTAAGCTTGGTATATATGAGGGCCAGTGCTACAGCATTCCCAAGAAATTGTAGAGTCACAAAAGAAATTTATTAAATAAAGTAACCAAAAAATTGCTACTCTTTATGTTCCTCCTTTGGCCTTGATGATGTCTTCTTTGCTGTCTTCTAAGGAAGCACTAGATCATTTGCAACAGAAGGCTAAACTGTGTGATGAGTTTTCTGCCAAGGTAGAGCGCCTTTAGCAGCGTATGAATTGTGTTCGGGAAGATTTTGTCCACTATGCTAAATTGGTGTCATCTTCATCATCCTTTTGGATTTAGTATGAATAGCAGTGCTTTACATTGTACATTTCCTTGAGTAATGTGGACTTAGAACCTCCAAAGGATGGGTGGCAGCACATGTGGTCTCTGTAGATTTACTCAAAGTAGTGCTTGATAGATTTGTTGATGAGTTAATATCTCATGAGGCCCAATTATTATCTTTTATGTATTTTTGAGAAGATTTGCACATCCTTGATGAGGAGGACATGAATCTTTATGTAGGAGATGTGATTTTGTAGGTAGTCATGTATATCCATTATGCTGAAATGGCTTTGATTGATGGCCTAAAGAATTATCATCAACTGATGTTGTGGTGTATGTTACAATATAAGTATGGAAATTCACCCTAAGCAAGGGTCTATGAGGGCAGATGGATGTAAATGGCCTTAAGGGGCAAGGAAAACCCTAACCTTAGCTTAGCAGAGGCTATATAAATAGCCTATGGGTCACTATCAAGTGTGAGATAGAGTGTACCTAAGTTGTACCTTGAGCAACTTAGTAAGCAAGATTTTGTTCTTGTACTTTGAGCTCTCATCTCCCTCTTGTGCACATTCTTCTTGCTGTAAACTCTACTTTTCCCACATGGTATCAGAACCTCCTATAATACTTTTAGCTTCCTCTAACCTCAGCTTCACTAAGTGCACAAGAAAAGCTTCATTCTCTCATCTTAGACCTTCAACCTCCATAGCCAACTTGACCCCCTGACCTTGGAGAACCTAAGGAAGCCAAAGGAGGGCATTTCAACTCTTAATTGCTTATGAGGACCTCTTTCCCAACACAAAGAACTTTATCATGGCATGCTAAATGCAAGGATTAGTTGATGTCTAGGGTAGCATTGCTCAGTTTCAAAAAATGGTGCAACTTTGGGCATCGTGAAGTTCCAGAGCATGGCGTGATCTGCAAGCGGTGCAATCTTCTTGGCCACCATAGGGCTTTCAAAGCCCCCCTAGTGGGCTATCTCCCTCTAAGAGGGTTTGGTTAAATTCTTCGTGTGGTGGTTGCAATCAATCAAACCCTAACTGCTTGTTTCCTAACAACCATAGCTAGGAAGCTTCAAGCTTTTCCACTCATCAAAATTTTCAATTTCTAAGTACTAACAATGATTCTAATCATTGATTGATCTTCTCCAAAGTTAGTTGAAGGTTTGAAAGCTCTATTTCAAAGTTCTTACCCTCAATGGATCTCTTCAGTTCATCAAACAATCCACATCTTACATCTCAAGTGGCATAAACTTTGAGATGAGTGCTTATAAGCACTAATGTTGCATTTTACAATCATGTTGCTAGCTGGATATTGACTCAATCTAGTTTTTTATCAAAAAATTAAATCCATCAAGTGGTTTGTAACATTTATCCCTTCTTGGTTGGTTATAAGGCTATGTGTATAACTATAAACACATAGACCATATCCTAATATTAGTTTGTTGGTACATCAAAGATATGAGTGTTATTGTACTCTCCTCTGATTCATCCAAGAGCATAGAATTGATTGATAAGCCATGCTCCACCAAAAACTCCTCTAATAGGCCTCATTATCGGGAAGAGCCTAAAGTCTAGTCAAAGCTCACCTCATTGAAACCTAGAAAAATAGTAAAGCCTAAATCAAGGGTTTTTCGAAGAACAAGACCTCCTAAATCCTATCTTGAGACATTGCATATGTATGATTTCCAACCATTTTCAACTCTAAAACTTTAAAACTTGGCTATCAATTCTGTTATTCGGTTGTACTTGCCCACCTGTAAAGGACTAGACACTACCATTGCTTAAGGCAATTGGTAAGACCTTCCTATAATGGCCATGGCCTATGCAGATGTAAGGCCTCAAATTTTCAAATTTAATGGAAAAGATTTCCATCCTTGGCAAGTCTTAGTAAAATACAAAATGATGGAAAGAGGCTACTGGCCCTTCATAAAAGGGACCAAAGTAATTGACCCATCCAATCCCCTTGATATAGAAGATGATGAACATGCTCATGCCATCATCATGCTTCATTTAGATGAATCTTTAATTCATCATATTGACCAACTCTCCACTGCCAAGGAAAAGTGGGATGAGCTTGAAAGGCTCTACGGCGTTATAGGGAATAGCTCCAAGATATTTGTCAAGATTGAGTTTTTTAGCTTGGAATACAAACATGGAGAAGATCTAAGCAAGTTTATTTCATATATGAAGGGGCTTATGGCACAACTTTCCTCCATTCAAGTACCCATCTCCCGAACCCAACTTTGGCAAGTACCATCTAGTCTTGCCTAAATGAAGAGAAGAGAAACCATACTGAAGGAGTGTCAGCAGTCACTTCCCTGAGCAAGTGATAGTCTGTACCACTTCTACTAAGTGATCCTTTTGTCACAAAAAGGGTATATTGTAAGCAATTGTTGGAAGAAATACCTTAACAAAATGAAGTGAAACAAATGTAAAAAGATCGTGCATATTACTAGTAAGTGTCCCAGTGTTCCACCGATATCTAAGGAATTGGAGGATAACTTTGCCTCCCAATCCATAGATGACTGACTCTTTTGAGTCTTCTAACATCCTCTACCTATGAATATCCTTATAGCCTAATTTATAAAGGCATCCCATTTGATTGAGGGGGGAACTTTACCATGTCTTGTGATGCAATGCCACCTTGGAATTGAGGGGGGGTGTTACAATATAAGCATGGGAATTCACCCTAAGCAAGGATCTATGAGGGTAGATGGATGTAAATGGCCTTAAGGGTCAAGGAAAACCCTAACCCTAGATTATCAGAGGCTATATAAATAGCCTATGGGTCACTATCAAGTGTGAGATAGAGTGTACCCAAGTTATACCTTGAGCAACTTAGTAAGCAAGATTTTTTTATTGTACTTTGAGCTCTCATCTCCCTCTTATGCACATTCTTCTTGCTGCAAACTCTACTTTTCCACAGTGTAGAGGCTGTTAACCCTCAGACGAACAAGGTGGAAAATCCAGAAAATCTAAAGCAAAAGACAAGGCCAAGTGGAGAACAAAGGCATGCCAAGAAAAATCAAGAAATACAAGAAGTGTGAAAAGTCCTAAATCAACGAGAGGCACACAAGAAAAAGCGCAAGTCAATTCTTTGGTAAAAGAGCGTCAGGCGCACCATGATTTATTTTAAGAGCATTGGGCTCTAACCCATGCAAATTGTAAATGTAGATGGACAGTAGGAAGGAAGCTAGGAAGATAGGAGAACAATGGAAAAAAGAGCCTAGGCATGTAAAAAGGGAATGATAGCCCTTTAGGGCTTTGTATATAAAGTTCAAAAAGTGGATGAGAGCTCATTCTTTGGTATGTGGCAACAAGAGACTTACCTTCTTCTCTTCTCTTTACTTGATTGTGTGTGCTTGAGGGAGGGAGTGTGAGAGTGTGAGGGTGAGGGATCAAGGAGCTGAAGCTCTCCACCATCTCCTCTCTTCTTCTTCTCTCCTCTTCTCTTTTCTTCTCTTGTCTCGCGTGCGGCTATGGAGGATCGAGCTTGGAGGTAGAGGCTTGAGGATGCTTGAGCTTGCATCAAGAATCATGGAGCTATTGGAGTGCTTGAGAGAGAAAGCAACTCAAACGGACATTAGGGTAAGCTCACTACACTCATAGAGAAGAATGGCGCGTTGGCTATGCGAGAGGTAGCCATTAGTGCTCAGCTTGGAACACTTGAACAATAAGTGATTCGTGGGTCTTGGCAGTTGAGCTTGAGCTTGTTGTCTCTACATTTTGGTTTTGTTTCCAAGACCAACAACGGATTCAAGCTTGAGCGCTTGCATGCTTCAAATTGAGCATCGAAGTAAGAGTTTCATTCCCGAACTAGAGCTTCAGATAGATAGGAGGTTTTGGGTCTTTAATCCATGCTATAAGTAAGTATTTTTGGTCTTTGATGGTTAGTTTAGTATGAGAAATTAATTCAGTACTTTGCTTTCGATTCTTGTTGCATTTAGAGAGATTAAGGTTGGAAAATCGAGTGTAAAAGTGTAGGTTATGTTGCTGGAAAGCAGGACAAACAGGGCACAGATCTAGGAAAAACAGGAGGAAGGAGAGTTGAAGGGGGTTGAGCCGACAAGCGAGGGGCCAGAAGTGGCAAGAACCTTAGGAAGGAGTTTAATAGCTAGGAGACCAGAGGGGAGCTCATTTGAAACCTTGGTTGTCAAAGAGAGAGAGAGAGAGAGAGAGAGAGAGAGAGAGAGAGAGAGAGAGAGAGAGAGAGAGAGAGAGAGAGAGAGAGAGAGAGAGAGAGAGAGAGAGAGAGAGCTTCATTGCATGGACCTACTTCAATCACATCGTCGACAAGTTCATTGCCCACTACAAGTATACCCACACCTTCTCCTTCATACGTAGGTAGGATCTGGAGATGCTCACCTAGTGTGAAGGCCACAATTACTCGATGCGGTGAAAAGTTATCACATAAATTGCATCGTATGCTTGTGTGCAGAGACATTGGGAGTTACAAAATCATCCTTGTTTCCTGTTTATGCAAAGTCTAGGCCTGAGCCCCTAGCTACGCTAAAGCCCAGGCAAACTCCTAGAACCTTGCATGAGATGGCAACCGCACAAGCCCTCGTTGAATATAGAAGTGTCACAGAGTGCTTAACTGAGTTGGATGCTAAGCTCAAAGTGTTCACATAGGTCTATGTCCTAGCAGACATGGGCGGAACGTGTTGCATTCGTCCCGTCGAGTGATGATGATTCTAGGCTGAGTCCCAAAATCAACCCCCGGCTTGAGCCCAATCGACGCGAATAGTTGGAAACTCGATCCTCAGCCCACTCGACTTGGACACGCCAAAGTCCCACTCCCATTTGGCCATTCGACCCTCTCGACTCGGATGCCCACCAATCAAGCCATCCAAATTAGTCGCTTGGATCAACTAGTACTCGGCTTGTCCGAATCAATCATTCAGCCCAACCTGTTCTCGGCTCGTCTAAATCAACCACTCGGCCCCTACAATTTGGACTTGTTGGACCAAGTCTGATTTTTCCTGAATTTTTTGACAATTGGACCAGAACACCTAGACACTAGTCGTGCGAACATGCGAAGACCATACGGACACTCGGGACGCCTTTTGGCACAAGGAACAAAGGGATCAGTGAGATTCGGGCATAGAGGAGACACTAGTCAACCATCTAGCGATTCAGCTCGACAACAGCATCAAGTGGAGTCTTAGAGCACTGACGAATCATGACTGAGTAGAGAGAATAGCAGAAAATCCTATAAACCAATGGGGACAACCAAAAACCAGAACCGGGCATACAAGCCTATCAGGCTAAACCCACAACAAGAGTGATAGAGCCGTCTAGGCACTTGTCTTCTCACTCACTCTGAGTTCCAGCCCTCAAAGCACAATTGAGAAAAGCTAAAAGCTTGATTTTGCATAGTGCACAGAAAAGAGCACACACACGCACTCACACACAGTGAGGGTAAGTTGAGAACTAGTTCTAATTAAGAAGGAACACACCCAAACTTAAGAACTTGAAGGAATCCACTAGTAAGAGAAGACCCAAAGACATAGAATGGTGATTGAATCCCCAAAAACACGATCAAGCGAAGGACACAACCAAAATCCAAACACAACAAGGGTAAATAATATTGCGGAAGTGAATCTACTCAGCCTTATTGACTTGATCGACAACTTGGCAGAACAAGAAGTCCTAGACATGGAAGAGGGCATCTCATGCTATAGAAGCAACGAGGAGCTTAACCTAGGAGACTTTTCTGAGGCTGTCCAGTAGTTAATGAACAAATACGATGCTCAAACCTTGCTAGAGTATCACGATAGACTTGTAGAGGACATCATAGCAAATCTCGAGGAGAAGAGAAAGCTAGCATGTAGGCCTCTGCAAGGCCTAGTGTAATAAACCAGTTCTCACAGCAAATCAATTAATTGAAAATTCATGAAATATACCATTCTTTCAAGAAATACAAGAAATACACCATGTTTGTAAAATAGCCATAGCCAAGGTAGCTAAGCTTGTGGTAATATTGCCATGGAAGGCTAAGAATCAAAGATGTAAGCTGCAACATGAATATTCACCTCATGTCAAGGTGGGACATGGTATGCACCCTATATATTGGTGGCTAAGAGCATGCACCCTCTTAGTTGGTGGAAGGAAGGAGCCTCAAAATATGTATTATTGAAAATGGCAAAAAGATACCTCACAAGTTTCATCTCCTCCTTTTATACTTAACCCTAGCCTCGTCTAGACTAAAGTGACATGTTTTATTACAAGCCATCCCAGCCTAAAAAAGCTTTGTCCTCAAAGCTGAATTGGGAACAATTTACAAGGATGATTACAAAGATAGCTTGAAGCATTTGGAATTCAGGTTAAAATAAAGCTCCATGTTGATGAAGATCATAGAAGTTGATGAAGATGGACCACATAAATGGAATAAGCTACTATAAATTGTCCAAAACAAGTTGTAGTACAAAAAATGGATCATATATTGAGCTAGAAGTGGCCGATTTTCATGTTTGAGATATAGAAATGTAGAGGATAACATGTAGTATCTAGCCATGTCTTCAAATTTGAAGTTTGAAGCCAATAAGACAATTTACTTTGTCACATAAATTTAATACAACAAGTTATTTACTGCTCTATTTATGAATTGGCCTCTTGCTGAAGCCATGGAAATTGTTCCAAATATGATGTTTGTCGCCATGAAGACTCTTTGATAAGCAAACCCTTCCATTTGATAAGGTGTTCAACAAGAATACAGTTCCTTAGAACCTTCTCCCACTTGCCAATAATCTTCTCAGGCTCATAGATGATTAAACCATCATCATCTAAGGGAGGTTATTCTTCAAGAATTTGAATTTGAGGTCCCACATACTTTTTAAGTTGAGAAACATGAAAGACATTATGAATCCTTGTGTTGGAAGGTAAGTCTAGTTGATAAGCAAGATCCCCAACTCACTTGATAATATGATAATGGCCATAAAACATATGAGCAAGTTTGTTTTGTCCTCCTTTAAGAGAAGCATAATGTAACTTGGGAACCTTAAAAAATACCCATTCATCTTTCTCAAACTCCACATGTTTTCTTTTTGCATCCGAATAGACCTTCATTGTCTCTTGAGCATTATGAATGTTGTCCTTGCATTGCTTCATAAGAGCCTCCATCTATTCCAACTCCTCACGGGCTTGTGGATTTACATCTTCATGAAACAATGCGGAAGGTACTTGTACTTTGTAGCCATATAAAGCTTCAAAAGGAGACATTCCAATGCTCATATAGTAAGTATTGTTGTAACAAAACTCCGCAAGATGGAGCCATTGGTCCCATGCATTTTGTATCTCATGGTATCCGTTTGCGGGTGATATATGGTACTAGGAGTCAAAAGACTCCCCATTGAAGAGTCAAACTTTTCCAAAAGCTGCCCATAAACTTAGTGTCACGATCGGATACAATCTTCATTGGCAAACCATGAAGCTTGAAAATACATTCCATAAATTGTTGAGCCACTTTCTTTGCTGTAAATTGAGCCTTTGTAAGGATGAAATGGGCTGATTTCGTCAACCGATCAACTACTACATAAATGCTATTTCACCCATGCTTAGTTGTAGGCAATCCCACAATCAAGTCCATAGAGATATCAGTCCACTTGCCTTGAGGAATAGGAAGTGGCTGAAGTAAGCTGCTAGGTAGAAGAGATGAGTTTTTATTTTGTTGACACGAAAGACATTGCATTATATAATCCTTTACATCCCACCAAATGCCCTTCCAATAGAAGCTCTTATGGATGTTGTCAAACGTTTTGAATAGCCCATGATGACCCACTAAAGGTGAAGAATGCATCTCATGCAAAATACGGTCTTTGAAAGAGGATTGTGGTGTCAAGTAGACTTTACCATGATACCATAAAAGACCATTGTGCTAATTAAAATTGGGATACTCTTCTTCTTTTCCTTGTTGAAATTCCTTCATCATCTTTGATGCTTGCTCATCAAGCAAATATTCTTCTTGGATGTCATGAATCCAATCCTTATGTATGATTGAAATTGAGGATAAAGAACATGCCCACATATATGATAAAGCATCCGCCACAACATTATCTTTTCCAACCATGTAAGATATTTCAAAATCATAGATTTGAAGAGTAGCTAACCACCTTCTTTGTTTAGGGGATAAATTTGGTTGGGAAAGGAAGTATTGCAACATAGGAAGATCGCTTTTCACCTTGAAATGGCTGCCATATATATAGTGATACCACTTTTTTATAGCATGCAAAATTGCTAACATTTCTTGTTATAGACATGTAGTTGACATTCTTTGCCATCAAGCTTGTGACTTTCATAGGCTATAACTCCATGGTCTTTATACAAAACAATCCAACTCCTTGTCCACTAGCATCCGCACATATAATGAATTCCTTAGAGAAATCCGGACATACAAGAATAGGTGTTGAAACTAATAGAGATTTCAGCTCATTGAAACTCTTGTCGGCTATGGATTCCCAAAGGAAGATAATCCAAGGAAACCCCTTAATGAAGTAGAATTCGTAGGAGTAGGCCACTCTTTGACACATTTCATCTTGTTAGGATCCGCATAAATGCCTTGCTCTCCAACAATGTGGCCCAAGTATTCTAGTTTATCTTCCATGAAAGAACACTTTGACATTTTGACAAAGAGTATATGTCTTCTTAATGTGTCAAAGACATCTTGAACATGCATCAAATGCTCAACCTTGGATTTACTATAAATGAGGATATCATCAAAGAATACAAGGATTATTTTGAACAAGAAATGTTGTAAAAGATCAATCTTAGTGAAGACGTTTGTATATTTGAGCTCATCCAAAAGGTCATCAATGCGAGGAATCGGGTATCTATTCTTCACCATGGACTTGTTAAGCTCCCTATAATCAATGCACATACGAAAAGATCCATGTTTCTTCTTTACCAAGAGCACAAGAGAGGTAAACGGAGATTGACTTGGCTAAATTAAACCCATTTGCAGCAATTATTCAACTTGTCTTTGCACTTCTTTCCTTTCAAACTTTGACATGCAATAGGGGGGTTTATTGATGGGTTTTGTATTAGGTAGCAAGTCAATAGGGTGGTCTAACTCTCTCTTTGGAGGCAAAGATGATGGTTGTTGAAATAAATCTTTGTATTCTTCCAATAGCTTTTCCATTCTTGGATCCTTTTGCTTTGAAGAAGATGATGGCTTATTTGGTGATTGCTCTTCATCCACTTTCGTAAGCAAAAGAGTGAATATGCATGACTGTGCATTGATTTCCTTACGCATCTTCTTCCTAGAGGTAAGTTCCATTTGCTTTTGACCAATGCCCTCCAATATCATAGGCTGTTCATTCCATTGGAATTCCATCAACATGTTTTGTAAATCCAAAGAAAACTTTCCAATGATTTTCAACCAATCACAGCCAATGAAAATATCTATGGGACCCATTTTCAAGGTGATCAAGTCCACTTCCATAACACATGAAGGAGATAGGGTAATAGGAGTGTGTAGGTATACTTCATTACTTGATTCATAAGCTCCATTAGCAACTTTGAATCTTCAATGATGCTTGCATTTGTTAAGGAAGCAGTCTCAACCCATGCAAAGATTTGGTATTAATGAAGCTATGGGTGCTACTCATATTAATCAAAAGATGAACATTTCTGTTATTGATCAGCCCTTCAAGTCTAAGGGTATTTTCTCCTTTACAACCGGTCCAAACATCATGAGAAATTACACATAAAGAACTACCCAGATCAAGAGGAAAACTATCCACAATATCATAAAATTCATCATTATTTCCATCCTCTTCGTCATGCATTTATTCAACTATAGGGTTTGCTTCTCCCTGAAACACATTCCCCTCTTCACTTTCATCCTCATCAGTCTCATCAATGATGACAAAGTTGAGCTTGTGGTTTTTAGATTTGCATTTCCGCCTATGGTCTTGTGACCACTTTTCTCCACACTTGAAGCATAACCCCTTTTCTCTCATGTCTCTAATTCTCTCATTTGAAAGAACTTTGTTATAAGTGTTGTTCTGAATTCCCTTTTGTACATTTTCAGCCCTTGCAAAGCTCTATTTTGCTTCAGTCATTGTTCTATAACCATTACCTCCACTTGGTTTTGATCCATAGACCGTTGGATATGTAGGCAATTTGCTATAATTATTGTTGTGGTTACAAGTTCCCTTGGTTTCTTCCCTATAAACATCCATTTTCTGGCTGAAATGTGCTCCAATCTTTGAAGACCGATTAGCTAATGAATACCCTGCACTTTTTGGCTGAACTCCCATTGAATCTCTCTATAGTTTTACCCATACCTTTCAGCATATAAAATGGCTTCATGAATTGTCTTGGGCTGTAACATCCCTCCCGTGCCTCCCCCATGAAAACCCCCCCTTTTTTTAAAATTTTAAAATTAATTTAATTTTTTTACCTCTCTCTCTCTCCTTGCCGACAGCATGTTGAAGAGAGAGAGAGAGAGAGAGAGAGAGAGAGAGAGAGAGAGAGAGAGAGAGAGAGAGAGAGAGAGAGAGAGAGAGAGAGAGAGAGAGAGAGAGAGAGAGAGAGAGAGAGAGAGAGAGAGAGAGAGAGAGAGAGAGAGGGAAGGGAGTAAGAGAAGGGGGGGACATGCACCCCCTCAGGTGTGGGGTCGTGGCCGTTAAACAGCCACCTCCCCCCTCATAAACCACCCCTCCCCACTATTTAAGGGGAGAGCCCCTCCCCCCCTCCCGATGGTCTTCCCAGGCTCCACCTAACAAGTAGAAAACACCGCCCCCCCTCCGCCTGACACGCATCGCCACCCCCCAGGCTGCCAGGACGCTGCCTCCCTTATCAGCATCATTATCGTCTCCATCTCTTTTCTCAGCATGACCCCTGTCAGAAAATAAGAAGAAAAAAAAAAGCTTCCTAGAAGCTTCCACAATAAAGCTTCCGAGGGGGTGTTTCACTTGCAAACCACGAAAGGGCACAACTCGCTTGTGAAGGGAGTTCTCTTGCGGGAAGGAAGGACTGCCAGTTTGCAGAGAATTTCAGCACTCCCTCCAAAGTGCAAGAATCGATAGTACCCCTCTTGCGGATGTTCAGGTTCCATCAAATTCAACCTTTCGTTTTCGCATGATATGGGTGCATTAAGTACAAATTCGCATAGGGAAAACTTAAATTGCATTATTAGAGCGCTTTGTTTTAAAAAGGTCTTAGGAATGTTCAAAAAAGTTTTAAATTGCATGACAAGGTACTTAGTGCAGGAGTCAAACTTGGAATCTGTGCTTGGGGTTGTGTCTGGACAATAAGAAGGTCAAACAATGTACCTAAGTGTACAGTCCAAAGGTTGAATTCAAACAGGGGGACAACAAGCCTAAGTCCATTTCAGCTAATCCAAACCCCAAATCTATTCCCATGGATCTTTACAAGGAAAGGAAGGACAAGGGTTTATGTTTCAAGTGTGGAGAAAAGTATACACCTGATCATGCTTCAAAGTGTGTATAAAAAAATGTCAAGCCAAAGCTTCAGAGTATGCTAGTTTTTGAGGACTTTGAAGATGACATAGATGAAGCTAATGCAGTGGAAATTAATGCTGAAAATGAATATCTTGAGGAGGAAGTTGAACATGAGTACTTTTATGATCCAGCCGACTCTTTTCCTTTTGATCCAGGTGAAAATGTTCCGTTTGACCCTAGTGGATCTTGTGATGAGTCGCTTGCTGCCACTAATTGTTCTATCTCTATGGATGCTTGGACGGGATCTAAGAGCCCTAATACACTTCGTATGAAGGGAAGCATATGTGGAAAGCCAATGTTCATCCTGATAGACAGTGTCAGTACTCATAGTTTTGTCAATAAGTCCATCATGGACAAGTTAAATTGTGTTCCCATAGACTTATAGCAGCCCATTAGAGTACAAGTGGCTAATGGTGAAGAAGAAATCAGCACACAGATTTGCCCACAGGTTTCTTTGCAGTTGGCTGAAAATTTTGAAGCCAAAGTAAACCTAATCACTCTGGAAATGGGGCCCATAGATATTGTACTTGATTGTGATTGGTTGATGACATTAGGTAGGATCACTATGGATTTCTCACAGTTATATATGGAGTTTATCTCCAATGGACAGCTTATCCATTTACAGGGAATTCCTAGTAGATCTGATTTTCAGCTTATCACCATTCAACAACTCAAAAGAGAGTACAAGAAGCGCTCACAAATATTTGTTTTGTATTTGAACAAAGAAACACAGGATCAGCCCAATAATTCAGCAAACCATCCAGCCTTGACAGCTCTTCTTGAGGAGTATAGAGATTTGTTTGAAGTACCTACTTCATTGCCTCCTAAGAGAGCGGTGGATCACCCCATTGATTTGGAGCCCAACTCAAAGACAATCAATAAGCCACCTTACAGATTATCAAAGTGTGAACGAGAGGAAGTAGCCAAGCAAATCAAAGAACTTCTTGAAATGGGATTCATTGAACCAAGTTCTTCACCTTATGCATCTCCAATCCTGTTAGTCAAAAAGAAAGATGGATCTTTCAGAATGTGCATTGACTATAGGGATCTCAATAAGATAACGGTGAAGAACAGGTATCCTATACCCAGGATTGATGATTTGCTTGATGAGCTTAAGGGGGCTCAATTCTTCACGAAGATTGATTTGAGATCAGGGTATCATCAGATTCGCATGCGAGAGGGTGATGAAGTCAAGACTGCTTTTAGGACTAATCGTGGGCTCTATCATTTCTTAGTGATGCCATTTGGGCTTACAAATGCTCCAGCTACCTTTCAAAGCCTGATGAATAAGATCTTGCAACCTTTCCTCTTTCAGTTTGTCTTGGTGTTCTTTGATGACATTTTGATCTATAGCAAGACTTTACAGGATCACTTGGCACATATGAGGAGGGTTTTTAATGTGTTGA
The DNA here is from genome assembly GCF_053477565.2 of Lygodium microphyllum. Lineage (NCBI taxonomy): Eukaryota > Viridiplantae > Streptophyta > Polypodiopsida > Schizaeales > Lygodiaceae > Lygodium > Lygodium microphyllum. Next base: position 9,393,300 of record NC_141144.1, on the reverse strand, counting down.
GATATCATAGGCTTTTTGCTAAGGAGAAGAAGTGCTCTTTCATGCAGACTGAAGTGGAATACTTGGGACATATAGTCAGTGAAAAAGGAATACAGACTGATCCCAAGAAGGTGCAATGCATAAGAGATTGGCCAACGCCTACTACTACTACCTCTCTTAGAGGATTCCTTGGTCTATCTTCATTCTATCGCCGATTTATAAAACATTATGCGACAATTGCAGCTCCTTTGACTGACAGGTTGAAGAATGAGGCTTTCTTTTGGGATGCTCTTGCAGATAGCAGCTTCAACCAGTTAAAGGAACTCCTTACTTCTGCTCCTATCTTAGTATGCCCGGATTTCTCCAAAGAGTTTACTATACAGTGTGATGCTAGTGGCCATGGCATTGGGGCTGTTTTGCTTCAGGAGTATGGAGTAATTGCATTTGAGAGCCGTAAGCTTACAGATAAGGAGATGGCCACGAATGTTTATGACCAGGAGATGTTGGCTATCCTGCATACAATCAAGAAGTGGCACCATTACTTATATGGCAGCCGATTCAGAGTACATAGTGATCACCGGGTACTCAAGTATTTCCTTACTCAGTCAAATCTCACTCCAAAGCAACGTCGCTCGATAGCTACATTACAGAATTATGATTTTGACATCACTCATATAAGGGGCAAAGATAACATAGTGGCTGATTCTCGTTCTCGTATATGGGCCTGCAAAGTGTCAGCCATGACAGAATTACATAATGATTGGATTGAAGAACTACAGGAGGCCTATCTTTTAGATGAGTAATTCAGCCAAATCTTTCAGAAATTACAGCAAGGTCTTATGGAAGAAAACTCGCATTACCAGCTTAAAAATGGTCTTATTTGGTGGAAAGGCAAGATTCTTATTCCCTCTACTTCTTCTTTTAAGTGGAAAATTATGGAGGAGTTACATTCTTCGCCTTTAGCTAGACACTTGGGAGTTTTCAAGACTTATGACAGGATCAGCAAAAGCTTTTATTAGAAAGGACTGTGGAAAGATGTCAAGGACTTCGTTATGAAGTGTATACCTTGTCAGCAAAATAAGGATAGCACCCATAAGCCAGGAGGTTTGTTACAGCCATTGCCTATTCCTATGGGTAAATGGACTCATATTACTATGGACTTCATTATTGGCTTACCTACTACTAAGAAGGGGTGGAATAGTATTTATGTGGTGGTTGACAAACTCACCAAAGCAGCTCATTTTATCCCAACAAAAATTCAGTTTACTGCTTCTCAAGTGGCCAACCAGTTTATGGAGCATATTTTTAGACTACATGGATTACCATAGGTGATTGTCCATGATAGGGACTCAAAGTTTATGAGTAACTTTTGGCAGGCGGTATTTACGTCTATGGGCACTAAATTAGCTCCATCAATGGCTTATCATCCCCAAACTGATGGACAGACAGAGAGAGTTAATAAATGGTTGGAGACTTATCTTCGCCATTTTTGCTATGATGTCCAAACCTCATGGGATTCTTGGTTACACTTGGCTGAGTTTGCTTATAACAATTCCACTCATGCGAGCATAGGAGTTTCACCCTTTGAGGCTTTGTATGGTTACAAGGTGCCCTTACCCACAGTCATCTTTAATGAAAAGATCAATCCTCATGGGAAGGAGGAGTTGGAAAGAATGCAGACCCTTCTTCAGCAATGCAAGGTAAATCTAAGGAAGGCTCAAGATCAAATGAAGATGTATGCTGATGAGAAGAATAGGCTTGCCCACAGGTTTTATGGCCCTTACAGGATCCTTAAGCGAATTGGAGATTTGGCATACAAACTAGAGCTTCCCTCTTCCACAAAGATTCATAACGTCTTCCATGTTAGTCAGCTCAAGCCCTATTATGGTGATCCAGTGGATATAGTTGATGAGCTGCCACCCATTGATGAAGATGGTCTTGTTCAGTACATCCCAGAGGCTGTTATAGGTCAGCGTGAAAAGAAGCTTCGATCACGTTCTATTGTGGGATATTTGATCAAATGGAGAGGTTTACCATCTGAAGAGGCTTCTTGGAGACCTGATTCTATATTGGATGAGTATCTATACTTGAGGGAGACATTGGTTGAAGCCTATTGCTTATGAAGCTAGATGCAGACTGATTCAGGACAGCACGCTATTTTAGAATAGTTTTTATCGTACCTAATTTTCAGAATTAAGCTGTCTATATGGGCTTAAATTACTCTTCAAGAGCTTCGTTTTGATATATGGTACATCTCATTTGGACACTTCTATCAAAAGTTATGGCAGATTTGGTCCAGCAGGGACTGTTTACTCAGCAAGCTGTCTACTTTATTCTGGGATTATTTGTTGAAGACTTTATGGCTCCATTTGCTTCTGAAGTATTTCAAATCATGTATATAGTTGGGGCTTACTTCCATTCTTCAAATTCAGCTCTTGTAGTGGTCATTTTTCATTCATTTTCCATTTGTAAAGCTGTAAAACAGAGTAGTACTCTGTTCTATCCATCTTCTTTCTAGTTGTTTTTAGGTTTTTTTTTTAGGACAAACTTTTGGGAAGGGATGGATTGTAAGAAGCTGGGAATAACAAATAAGTGTTTATAATATTGATATTATGTCATGTCACACTAACATTGGTATAAAAGGAGAGAAGATGTAATTTTTCACATCTTTTTAACACATTAATACAATTATAGACTTTCTCTCCCTTCTTGCTCACAGCTTCTATGGCTTCCCCTTCTTTCCTGTCTTTCTCTCTCTAAATCTAGTCTTTCTCTCTCCTCGTCACTCTTCTTCTCTCTCTTCCTGTAGTCTTTCTCTCTCTTTTGCAGTCTTCTCTCTCCTCTTTCTCTCTCCCTAGTTCTCTCTCTGACATTGAGAAGCAAGTGAAGGAACTATTTTGACGTCAAAGGGCTTCGTTTCTCTTGGTGAGAGCATTGATAGTCATCTACAGAGGATTGAGAGAATTTTGGAGGAGAAATACGAAGGAAACCTTTGTGATGGGGTGAGGATACAGGATGAGTTGGAAGAAATCAAGGGTTACATAGGGGAGATATATGACCATGTTTGAAAATATTGGCCACGTATTGGATCCTTGGATGATCATGATGAGAAGATGAAAGATCTTATCGACAGTGCTGGTCGTATAGAGGATGGCGTATATGAGTTAATTGCTCACAAGAATGAGAATGTTTCTCTTGATGTGCAACTTACTTCTTTGAAAGTTTCTCTTAATAGGTTTTCGGCAATGTTAACCCAGATGAATCGCCGTGTGGGGTCATCCCCTTACACTTGAGAACATTGCCCTTGATGTGCAACTTGCTTCTTTCAAAGTTTATCTAGATAGGTTTTTGGCAATGTTAACTTGGATGAGTCACCGCTGCATAAGCACATCCTTGAAAATATCCATTTTGAAAAACATTGTTTATCTCTTCCAAATTGAAAATCACCACATACTTGATATATATAATCTCTGCAAGACTTTTTAAATGAGTTGTGTTTTATTCGATTGATGAAAATATCCATTTTGAAAAACATTGTCTATCTCTTCCAAAATTGTAAGATTTTTTGAACTCATTTTAATAGTTTATTTTTTCATATTTTCACCTTGGTATTCATTCATCTTTGAGCATCAAACACCTTTGGATCTTTAACATATTCAAGCCTTTGGCAAGACCTATGTATGGATCTAGACGAATTAACATCCATTAGTAGGGCTTGGAGAGAGAGAGAGAGAGAGAGAGAGAGAGAGAGAGAGAGAGAGAGAGAGAGAGAGAGAGAGAGAGAGAGAGAGAGAGAGAGAGAGAGCATCGGAGGAGAGGAGGGAGGTTAGACAATACTTAGCCGGCCTTTGTTGAGCGATGTGTACATGTGCTTAGGCATGGCCATATATGCATTTGGTTATGCATGTTGGGCTTAATACGTGTGTATTCTTTCACTTTCGAGTCTAGGATATCCTCGAGACTAACATATCTTCAAGTTTGAGTGATGCTTACTGGGCCTTTGGTGAGTGTCATGTGCACATGTGGATGAATGGACATCCATTGGAGAGGGGAATCATTAATTGGCTTTTGACAAGCACTATGTATGTATGTGCTCATGCATGAATATTTACACATGTGTTCGTGCATGACTATTCTTTTGTCTTTGAGTCCAAGACACTTTTGATTTAGGGATTTCGGTTGGAAATGTGTTTGTCTTCAATGGCTTTGAGATTTCTCTATTGGGATTCTTATACTCTGTTGAAAGTTTCGTGTAATCCAAGACACTTTTGTTTGTCTTCAATGGCTTTGAGATTTCTCTTTGAGTCCAAGACACTTTTGATTTAGGGATTTCGGTTGGAAATGTGTTTGTCTTCAATGGCTTTGAGATTTCTCTACTGGGATTCTTATACTCCGTTGAAAGTTTCGTGTAGTCATCGTGGAACAAAGCAAAGCTATGGACGATGTTCTAGACATAGTGCATTCGACTTCATTGAATGCAATTGATTTGGTTGAATAAAAGAAAATAGCCACAACATCATCTCTTCGACGCTTGCCTGCTTGGAGCCGTTCGCATGGGTATGGAAGATAGTTATTCTAATTGTATTTTCGTCAAGGTATTGTGTTCTTTTTGGGGAGATAGTCATTTGTGTATTTTGTTGCAGCCAAAATGTGGAGTTTAATAGAGTGAATAAAGTTAATGTGCGAAAGATGAAAGAAGTGGCAAGGCAACAGGGAGGGCACGTTAGTAAATCCACAAGGACATCAACGATTGGAAGAAACACAAAGGTTGCTTCAAGTTCTTTGGAGTTTAAATGCCTCGAGACCAAGATGAATGAGTTGATGGAATTGCAAATGAGTTTATCTACATGTGTCGAGATTATGTGCTTGCCATTTACTCTGCAAAGTTTGCATGAACAAGCTAAAGGTTTGTATGGTATTGTGTGCGAGACAAAGCACACCCAGAGTGTTCTTCAACAAGTCTCGAGTGGTTTGGGTGGTGAAGTGAGGGAACTTTCGGCAATTGTCTCTGAGACAAGCAGGTTGATGAATTTGTTGTTGAATGAGATGTGGGCATCGTTTTGGGGGCTTGGAGACGACCACGAGCCTGTGATTTTCCAGAGGGGTTGTCAACTACCGTTCTTGCAGTTTCAAATGAATGTTAGTAGGTTCAATGCCTTGCTACAGCAATTGAGTTGTCAAATGAACAATCCTAATTGAGGAGGACTCGTTTGGATGAGGCTTATGATCTATTATCGTCTTGCTTATATCTTATTTGAAAGTGCTTAGACCAATGCTTTTTTTGTGATGATGTGTGCTTCCTTTTTGTGAAGCTTATATTGGTTTTAATGTAATGATCTGATACCTCTTTCTTGAGGTTTGATCTATATAAATAATTATCATGTCTTGCAATGTGGATACAACTTTTTTTATTTTTGTAGTGTAGTGTATGCGAGAGTAATATTCTTTAATTGTATGGTCTAATTGTAATTGTAATGTTTGAATATTCACCTCTCTCTCTCTCTCTCTCTCTCTCTCTCTCTCTCTCTCTCTCTCTCTCTCTCTCTCTTCAACATTTGGATGAAGGTTATGATCTATTGTTGTCTCGCTTATGAAGATATTGAAGTGCTTGGGCCACTGCTTTTTTTGTGATAATGTGTGCTTTCTTTTTTTTTAACGAGACTAAATTGAGTAAAATGTATTGGGTACCTAGAATGTGGTGTGATGTCTCTTTCTTGACGCTTGATTTGTACAAAGAATTATTATTATCATGTCAAACAATGTGGATATATAACTTTATTCATTTTTGCGGTGTAATGCATGTGAGTAATATTCTTAATTGTATGGTCTAATTGTAATGTTTGAATATTCATCTCTCTCTCTCTCTCTCTCTCTCTCTCTCTCTCTCTCTCTCTCTCTCTCTCTCTCTCTCTCTCTCTCTCTCTCTCTCTCTCTCTCTCTCTCTCCAGCATTTGGTTCAATTTATTGGGGAGCTTCAATCTATGATGCATTCTTCTCTCTTTTAAAGAGTTTGTAAACATTGATCGCATTTATAATTCTATGTATGTGTCCATTGTCTCTTTGTTGAGGTTTGATCTATAGTTTATAGATAGAATTATTATATCTTGCAATCTAGAGAGAAAACTTCATTGATTTTTGCAATGTAGTACGTATCAAAGAGTAATATTCTCTGTAAAATACTTGGATATGAACCTCTCTCTCTCGCTCTCTCTCTCTCTCTCTCTCTCTCTCTCTCTCTCTCTCTCTCTCTCTCCAATATTGGTTTCAATGTCTAGGAACTTGCTATGGATTGGAATAATAATGTGTATTCTTTCTCTTTTGAAGAGTTTGTAAATATTAAACACATTTTTATTTTTAAGTATATTGCCTCTTTCTTGAGGTTTGATCTATAGAAACACTTATTATGTCTTGCAATATACAGAGAAGAGTTCATTGATTTAAGAATCCTAACGTTTTATAGTTTATTGTGCATTCATGTTGAAGAGTGATGTTTGGGTTTAGGGTTATAGGCTTTGGGGGATCGTTTGCCGGTTAGATATATTTTTTTTTTTTGTCTTTAGATTAGATATCTAATTGTATAGAATATATAAAAATATATAATGATTCTAATTTTGACTACTATTGTTCCTTGCACGTAGGAGGATTTTGCTTATTTAAATTGTTGTAGTATTTTGGATTATGTGATTCTAGATTGATTCTATTTTTAAGTCTTTTTGAAAATACTAATCCCAATCAAGTCTCTCCATGAAAGAATGCATGATTTCTCTTGATGTGCAGGCTTTGTGAGAATCCAAACAATATGGAATTTTCGCATCAGAGAACTAGTAGGGATTATGTGTTACGTATTCATAGGCATAGACTCAACTCTATACGATATAGACGACGATAGGTTGCTAGGCTTAGGGCTCAAATGACAAAACATGACCAAAGGGGGTACAAAGAGATGTGCTCTACTATAGTTGAGTGTCAGAACATTTTGCAAGGAGGGGCTCTAAATCATGGTAGGTTGATTCGTGAGGGACTTCACAATTTGATTGAGCAACAATTTGCTAATGATTATAATTGTGATGCTGAAAATAATCAAAACCTAGGAAATCCTGTTATTAATGAGTCACGTGTCAATAATGCTCCAACCTTTAGTCCTCGAAATGGAGGTTTTTGCTCCATTTTACATGCTTTGCCTGCAATGGATATTCATCCTGCAACTACAATATTGCTATTTTAAGAACTGATTGTGCATTCCATGGGGAGTCTTTTTGAGATGTGTGACTGATGTTCGGCTAAATTGTGGAGATGTGAGGCTCAAGTGCAAGGGTCAGTTTTGTTTGGTAAACATTATTGTCGAAATGAAAAAGTAATGTTGCCACAGTTGCAATATCCACCACAGCTATTGCATGATTTGTTGCATGGTATGCATCCTCAAAGTAGAGTATTTAAAAATAATATACGAGCATATAATAGTGCTCTTGCATTTGTGTCACTTGGTGCCAATGTTGATGAGCTTTTGTCTGTGGTGGAAAATTCTTATACCTTTAGAGTGCATGGCTTCATTTATCATCGTACAGGCCCTTTGATTCCTAATGTGCAACGACAAGAAAGGCCAAGATTTGCACAACTTTATGTTTATGATACTGAGCATGAGTTATCTAATCAATTGGATGTTATGTCTAATTTATTGTCAAATTTGCTTGGGGAGCTTCAATCTATGATGCATCAACACAATGCATATGCACAAGCTTTTAGATCCGTGGGTATGCAATTGCATAACAATCCCTTGCATGATTTGAGAATGACTGTTTGTGGGGTTCAACATGCTAATAGACAATACTCAGCTCCATGGCAACTGAGGTTGCGGCTATCATGCCAGGACAAGGCGATGAGAATACTCTTGATCATCGAGACATACATGTTTATAGTCGAGATGGACAATGTATTGCTATTTCAAACTTGCATAGGGCATATATGCCAATGCTATACATTCTTCTTTTTCCTATGGGTGATGATGGTTGGCATGTAAAGGTACCTTATAGTGGTGTTAATGTTCCAATTAATATACATGGATTGTCTAACAAGGACTGTGTTACTCAGATGTAATTTTATGCATTTCGACTACAAGTGCGTGAGGACACTGAGATGTGCATGTTGGAAGGTGGTCGATTGTTGCAAGAATTTATTGTTGATGCTTACTATAGTATAGAGCAATGTAGGTTGGCTTGGTGTCGTCAAAATCAATCAGTTTTACGCTCGGAAGTTTATAAGAGCTTAGCAGATATAATGGGAGTGATGGATGATGGACCAGTGGGAATTATTGGTGCCTCTATTGGTAAAGGGTGGTTTTTCCATCTTCTTTTACTAGTGGGCCAAGACACATGTATCAGTTGTATCAAGATGCCATGGCTATAGTGCGGAGTAAGAGAAAACCTGATCTATTTATAACGATGAAATGTAATCCAAAGTGGTTAGAGATAACTAATGTTTTGATGCCTAGACAGACTGCTTATGATCGTCTTGATTTGACTGCTCGAGTATTCCATAAAAAACATGCTGATATGATGCATACATTGTTGAAAAGGAATCTATTTGGGAATGTTGCAGGCTATGTTAGTGTGATTGAGTTTCAAAAGGCGGGGCTGCTGCATTCTCATACTTTGCTAATTTTGGGGCACCCTTTTAAACCCTCTGAAATATGCCATTATGATAGATTTTTTTGTGCTAATTTTCCTGATAAAGTAAAGTTTTCAACTTTGTTTGAAACTATCTCAAAATGCAATGTCCATGGTCCTTGAGGTGCAATGAATCCCAAGAGCCCTTGCATGTGCAATGGTCGATGCACTAAAAAATTCCCTCAGAGGTTTGTGAATGTAACAACTGTTGATAGCTCTGGCTATCCTGTTTATAGAAGACGAGATGGTGGAAAGACGGTCACAATAAAGGGTAATACTATTGATAATCGATGGATTATTCCATACAATCCTTACTTGAGTAAAAAATAAAATGCACATATAAATGTTGAGGTATGCTCAATGGTGGTAGCTGTTAAGTATTTGTATAAGTATACATACAAGGGACATGATTGTGAAACCATTAAATTTTTTGTTGGAAACTCAAGGTTAAATGGTATGACCTTTCGTGAAGTGGATGAGATCCAGAGTTATTTAGATGTAATGTATATTTCTGCTTCAGAAGCGTGTTGACAAATATATGACTATGCATTGCACAATGAGAAGCCTGATATACAGCAGTTGCAGGTGCACTTGCCTGATGAGAATTATGTGGTGTTATTATCCAGCTTCTGAGTATCAGAAGGAACTGCAATGTATCTTGCATGCAGTGACAATGCATGATATTATAAGAAGAACGCTTGCAAGGGTCATTGAGCGTTTATATGATGATGTCAATATGAAGATTTTACTTTGAGTTTTTATTGAGGTGGTGCATTGTGGGTATACTCAGTGTTTTTGAGTGCATATGGGTAAAGCTAAGCAAGAAAAGAGGTTTCGGCGATCTCACATTGATAGAATATCAAGGGGGTGGCTGGTGTAAGAATTTAAGGACCTCCGTTGTTTTGTGATGCTACATCAAGCTGTGACAATGCCTGCCAAGTGGTTTGCAAATGTTAAGCCAGGTATTGTTATTCCAATGTTAAGTGATCTTTATCAATTGTTAGATGTGTTCACGTTTACGTTGTGGGATTTTAAAATTTTAGGCGCAAGAAAGAGAGGAAAGACTATCATGTCCCCTGTACCATCACCGAGACGAAGAGTGGCAATGGGACTTGCTTCACCTGGGCATGCTATGTTGGAGAATGGAATTTTTCCCAGTGATTCCTCAAAGAAAAGAAAGCTTCATTTTGGTTAGGTCCCATGGAAAGTTTCAAAATTTTTGTAGCGTTTGAATGTAGATGCATAGGTGTAATTAAGAAGTGACACTTTGTGGTTTGTTAATACTTGGATTTATGGTACAAAGTTATCGGCTTTGGAGCAAACTTTGGTTTTGGGCATTGCTTCACCTGTGTGGATTGTTAATACTACTGAGAGTCTGTATTTGATGCTTGGATATGCTTAAACTTTGTGGTTCATTTCAGCGTAGCAATGTTATTTCTGATTGTAACATCGAATGATCATATAGAGCTACTTCTAGCTATTGTGCATAGCAAGTATGGATGCAACTGCAATATTGGTACATGGTCATTGCATGTATATATATAATTCTATTTACTCCTAGATGCATGTTTAGCCTTTTGTACATGTGTGTAAGAGGGAGAGAGAGGGAGAGAGGGAGGGAGAGTGTGAGTGAGTGGGTGTGAATAGAGGAGGGGAGAGGTGTAAAAGGGGTGAGAGATAGAGTAGAGGAGAGGGGTAAAAGAGGGGAGGGAGTGAGAGGTGACAAGGAGGGAGGAAAAGATAGAGGTTGTGGAGGGAGAAGAAAGATAACAAGGGAGGAGGGAGGGAATGAGGATGATAGATGTGAGAAAGAGAGATGGGTAACAAATATACGAGAGAAAAGTCACAAATGGGGAGGGGGGTGAAGATAGGTAGGGAGAGGGAGGAAGAGGCAAAAAATGGTGAGAGAGATTCAGGATAGAGAGAATATGGTAAGCAAGCATATAGTTTCTTGCACTCAAGGATACAAAATATGCATTTTGTATGTCTTTTGTTTATGGTTTGGTGCAATGTTATTTCCAATTGCAACATCCAAGGTATGTATAGAGCTACTTCTAGATATCATGCAAAGTACGTATGGGTAAAGTTTACGAGTTTGGTGTATAAAAGGTGTTATATACATATGTGAGTCTCTATACACCTAGATGCAAATGCATATCTATCCTTTTATGCATGTGTACATGAGAGAGAGAGAGAGAGAAAGAGAGAGAAAGTGTGTGTGTGTGTGAAAAGATAGGGAGAAATGTAAAAATTGTGTGGGAGAGGGGTCGCAAACAAAGGAGAGGCATAGACTAGGGGAGGGAGGAATACATTGTGGATATACTCAGCATTTTCAATTGCATATAGGTGAAGCTGAATAGGATAAGAGGTTTTGATGATCTCATACTGATAGAGTACCAAGAGAGTGGGCAATGTATGAATCTAAAGACCTCGATTGTTTTGTGACCCTACATCAAGCTATGACAAAGCCTACCGAGTAGTTTGCGAATGTTAGGCCAAGTATTGTTGTTTTAATGTCAAGTAGTCTTTGTTGGTTGTTAGATGTGTTTACATTTACATTGTGGGCTTCTAAAATTTTAGGTGCAAGAAAGAGAGGAAATACTATCATGTCCCCTGTACCATCAACAAGACGAAGAGTGGCGATCGGACTTGCTTCGCCTAGCCATGCTATATTGGAGAGTGCAAAATTTTCCTAGTTATTTTTCAAAGAAAAGAAAGCTTTGTTTTGGTTAGCCCTATGGGGAGTGACACTTTGCGGTTTGTTGATACTTGAAATTGTAGTGCAAGGTTATTGGCGTAGTCTCTAGAAGAAACTTTGGTTTCAGGCTTTGCTTCACCTATGTGGGTTATTAATACTGAGAGTTTGCATGCAATGCTTGGAAAAATTTAAACTTTGTGGTGTGGTTCATACATCTTTCATTTGTGGTTTGTTTCATCGTAGCAATGTTATTTCTCATTGTAGCATCCAAGGATCATCTAGAGCTACTTCTAATTGTTGTGCAGAGCAAGTATAGATACAAGTTTACAAGTTTGGTGCATGGTCATTGCATGTATACATGAGTCTATGTACTCCTTGATGCAAATGCATATTTTGCCTTTTATACATGTGTGTAAGAGAGAGAGAGAGAGAGAGAGAGAGAGAGAGAGAGAGAGAGAGAGAGAGAGAGAGAGAGAGAGAGAGAGAGAGAGAGAGAGAGAGAGAGAGAGAGAGAGAGAGAGAGAGGACGAGAGAGTGATTGAGTGAGTGAGTGTGGATACAAAGGGGGGAGGTGTAAATGGGGTGAGAGATAGAGGGGTTGTGAGTAGAGGAGAGTAAAGCATGTGATGTTTTTGTGATAGTGTTACCCATTGTGCGATAGGGAAGTGAAGCAGCTTCACTTCCCTTGCACCCTGCTTCACATATAGTGTTCCACGCAAGGAACGCTAGTGTGGTTAATGTCATGCATGCTTAACTCTGATTGGACAGGCTAGAGTTCAAGCCCCACGTGGAGGCACCGACTGTAAAAGTGTCAGAGAAGGAAAATGCAAATTTACGAGGGGGACTCGAGAGGGGTTGCCATATTTTCAAATTTCAATGGGTCTGGAAATTTTTTGGAAAACAATGGCCAGATGAATGGGTGACCTCTAGACACACGCCCCTTTTGCTCTTGCATCTGGATCTCTGCAGCATTGTGTAAATCCACCCACGTCTACCCTGTGGGGCCTATGCTACGCTATATGGTAAAAACGACGTGCAGTTAGCCTATTAGCCTATTTATGGGCCTCGGAGGGACTCGGGAGTGGCTACGGTCCGCAGGCATGTGGGTCTGCAGAGGAGTTTAATAAGAGGCAGCAAGCTTCAGGCCCTGCAAATTGGCACTACCATTCAAACGGCATATTTTTTGCTTTTCTTTACATATATTTATTGTGAGTTTGGTACCTTTAAACCTTCTCCCTATGCGGTTAGCTTCATGAATCACAAGGGTCGAACCACCACAGTCCTCCCGAACCTAGCTCCCAAACCAAACCAAAGTGACCATTTATGTCACATGATTGGGGGCAGAAAGAAAGGTAAGTGACCATTTATGTCGCATGATTGGGGGCAGAAAGAAGGAAACGTGGTCTCCTTCCACCACCTTCTCTTCTCCTCTCACTCTCACTCTCAGGGGACAGGAGGAGGCAGGCCAGCAGCAGGCAGTAGGAGAAGGCAGCAGGCAATAGATCAGTCCTCTCTTTCTCTCTCTCTCTCTGGGAATTTTTGTGTTCTCTCTCTCTCTCTCCACTCCTGGTCAGTCCTCTCCACACTGCCCGTCATATCTCTCTCTCTCTCTCTGCCACGCCTGTCCGTCATATCCACGCATGTTTGTCAGATCCACGCTTCTCTCTCGCGCTTTAGAACCACGCCTCTCTCTCTCTCTCTTGCTTTAGAACCACACCATGCTTCAGAACCACGCTTCTCTGTCATATACTTCTCTCTCTCTCTTTGATGATAGACGTCAAAGAGAGAGAGAGAGAAGTGCCATATCCACGCCTCTCTCTCTCTCTCTGACGACGTCCGTCAGATCCACGCTTCTCTCTCATGCTTAAGAACCATGCTTCTCTCTCTCTCTCTCTCTCTCTCTCTGATAATAGATGTCAGAGAGAGAGAGAGAGAGAAGCGTCATATCCACGCTTCCCTCTCTCTCTCTGACGTCTGTCGTCAGAGAGAGAGAGAGAGAAGTCACATAGTATGCCTCTCTCTCTCTCTGACGGCAGACATCAGAGAGAGAGAGAGACACTACAAGGAAACATAAGCACGACAAGTAGCGATGCAGGAATAGCGGTGTCGCTATTTGCATCGCTATTAGCGTCGCATTTGCGACACTAATAGCGATGCCCCATAGAGAAAAAAAAGTGGGCTGAAACCCGAGCGCGTTTCATTTCTCACGTTCGTGAAACATTTCGAGAGGGAGAGCGAGAGAGAGAGAGCAACTGTTTTGCATAGAGGGTGAGAGAGGGAGAGGAAGAAGGCTTGCCGCCGCCGTCGCCGCCGTCGCCGCCCCCGTTCGCGAAGGAGAGGAGGAGCCACCATCGCAAAGAGGAGCCACCAAACCCTCCTGCTGTAAATCTTTACGGTGAGTCCATTCTCACTCTCTTTTACTTGTTTAGGGTTTAATTTGTGTATATTGAGAGAGGGAGAGGAAATAAGGGAGAAAGAGAGGGAGAGGGAGAGCCTTCCTAGAGGTTGTGTGGTTGTGGGAGTTTCCAGAGCTGTAATTCAAGGTTTGGGAGTCCAAGTTGTGGTGGTGCTACTATCCAAGAGGCTCAAAGCTCGAATATTGAATGCTCTCAAGAGTATCAAGTGTATTGAAGCGTGAAAGAGATTCTACCCAAGGAAGGCATTGAGATAAATCTTCATTTTTCCATTATTGGTTTAGAATGCTTCTATTGTCAATAAGAAGAAGGTTGCAACCATTAAAGGGGATTATTTAAGCTCCATTGGTTTGAGGTTTCCTATTGCCATTGCTTGTACAAAGGGGCAACTTAAGGGCCATGCTTAAGCCCCTAGCTCAAGGGGGTTACTTGTGAGAAGCTTGAGGGTAGCTTGTGTAGCAAGCAAGAGGCCTACTTAAGTTGAGACTTAGCTTGAGAAGGGTCTTTCTTTCATAGAAGCTAGGGGGTAGCTTGTGAAGGTAAGCAGTGGGCTTGCTTCTATTATATACAAACATAGATGTTGAGAGAAATAAAGGAGAGAGCAGATGTGTTGCTCCTATTGAAGCTCTACATCACTCACTTCCCATTTTAAGATTACATTACAACATGTGACAACATCCATCGATTCGAAAAAAATTTGCCTCCTATAGCAGCTCGCTACAGTCAATGGCCTCATTATCCTCTCTTCACTATATTAAACCTTAGTATTAAGGTTTAAATGTTGGGTCCTTTTCACAACATATATCTTGAACTAGTTTAATCTGAAGCTTTGTTCACATTGAGTTTTTTAGAACTAGATATTTGTAAGTTGAATTCGCATTGCATCACTTTATGAGCTAGATGTTTTTGAGTTACATCAACACTCCTATATTCCAACTAGTTCAATTGAAAATCACTTATAAAAGGTAGCATTTGCACTTGCATAAGAGCCAAGTCGGTTACTGTGAAAGCACAAAGAAGTGTTCATATGCAAGCCTTGAAAAACTCTTCATATCAACAAAATTATTTTTTCCCAAAGCATTTACTTGAGCATCTTGTATAGAGCGAGGCACTACTGTGGGAAATAACTTGATAAGACCTCTTCATAAAGCTCTTGTAAATGTACATTAAAATCAAAAAATATTTGTGTCAAAATCTAATGCCAAACCAATGTAAAATTGATTACCAAGTCATTGACAAAGTCCCCAAATTGTATGTATTCCAAAACAATCTATATGATGTCTCATCACGTCAAGAAATATCTATCGAGCCAAAGCAATGTATCTTTGTATATCCATCAAAAAGAGAATATCATAAGACTTAAAAGTCAAAGAGCAATTGATCAAAGGAAAGACCAAGATAAAGATTATGAAGGAAAAGAAGCCCAAGAAAATAGAGGAGACTAAGAAGATCAAGAAGAACAAGGTCCCTATGAAGCTTGCCAAAGCATATCAAAATGAAAGAATGGAATCCAGAAGAGAAAAAGTAAAGAAAAAGGAAGATTAAAAGTGGAGCCCAAGTGCAAGTGCAAAGCCAAGAAGAAAGAGGAGACAACCAAGACCAAGGAGTCAAAGACCACACATGAAGAATAAAAATTGTAATGTCCACCATTGGCACCAATGATGTAGCTAAGGGGACAAAAAGGATCCAAAATTTTGAGCTATATTGCCTACACATTGTTGAACATTGCATGAGCTAGAGGCCTTGCATGCATTCAGGGGGAGAACCTACATCCTTAGGTACACTTGTCTAGAGGGTGACCTAGCACCAAGAGGGGAAAATTATGATGCTAGAGGCAATGCTAAAGGCACAATAATGTAAAGTTCAAAAGTGATAAGCGCTATAGGCACATAGGGTTGTATCCCATAAGCAAATAGAGGGAAGAGTGTCACAGCTAAAAAGCTATAAAACAATGTACTTGCTTGACTATCAAATCAATCATGTTTATTTCATGTCAACATGATTCCCTACTTGCTCTTCTTCTTTCCCTCGTAGCTCATCCCATCTTCTTGCACAACCATGTTTTGCAACACTTAATATATTTTGAGTAGACATAACATTATTATAAAGAATAGTTTCAACATTTATGATCATACCTCTAGGAATATTGCTTAAGGGGAATCTAGCCATTTGAAGGACCTTTACAATACAAATTAAAGGTGGCCAAGAGGAGGCCAAACATGTAGAAAGACAAGGTCAACGTAGCCTATCTTTCTAGGGTTCCATATCCTAAGAGCATTAAGAGTTGGCACCACTTGGGAAGTGATTGAGTGGTATGAAGTCCTTCCACTACTAGCCTATCTTTCTAGGGTTCCATACCCTTAGAGGATTAAGAGTTAGCACCTCTTGGGAAGTGATTGAGTGGTATGAAGTCCTTCCACCACTAGCTCTCAGAGATTCTAATATGAAAGGAATTCTAGACACTAGAGTTAGGAAAAGTGTAGTCAGCAATCAAATGCTAAAAATGTGGAAAATTTACATGTTGAAAAAGTGCACTTAAATCAAATATGTGTGCAATGAATCGAAGCTAAAAGCCTTTGAAGTAATAAAACAATGGCCAATTGCCAATGTCACATACATAGTTCTCTATCACCTTGATTATAGTGAGTGGTGTTCATTTATGACTTGCTTGTATGGAAACTATGGATTGCTAGACTTATCAAAGATTGGAGGGTAATGGATTAGTGTTCATTAAGAATAGGAAGTAGTGAGGATTGAAATGGAAATACAAAATCCTCCCCTATGGACTTAGATATCATATAAAAAATCCTTGTTGGACATGCAGGTTGCATCTCACGATTTAAATCAATGAAGAGGTATCCATGTTGAGTGTTGAAATGACTGTATCTTTAGCTATTTTTTTGTTGATTTTTGGATGGTTTTTGGTTGATATGAGAGTGTATTGATTGAATTTGGATGACTTTAGAAGTGTTTTGGAATAGTGTGAGTATGTTTGGGAAAGTTGTGATGGGTTTTGGTTGAGATTTAATGTTCTGATAGGTTTTGTGACGAGTTTGTTTAGTTTTATTATGGTTTGTTTTACCTCTCTTTTGATATGTTTTCTTTCTGTTGGTGAGGTTGAGATGGTGAATAAGTCTTTTGAGGAGTAATTGACAGTATGTTGAATGGTTTGAAGTGGTTTTGGTTAAAGTTGTATGATTTTTATGCTTTTAGTTGACCTTCTGTTGAGATTTTGTAGAGCCTTTGTCTTTGTTCTATTTTTGCTTTATTTGCACAGTGAATGTTCTGTGGGATGAATATTTAGCTTGGGAATGTTTTTTAATCTTGGAAGAGAAAGAAACCAAGCTCAAAATAGCTCGAAGAAGCAAAAGAAGTAACTAAAGAAGAGTTGAAGTAAAGACTACAATGAGACAGTGATAGTAGTGAGCTCTCAAGGGATATTGTAGTAGCTCTGGTGACTTTATATTAGAGATACCTCTTGGGAAGGGTATCCATGACCAAGGGAGGGTTATTGAGGATTATTGATTGTAATTCTAATGTACTATTGAGTGAGGATATGTGTGAGAGAGATCAAGTATGAGAGATAGTCATTTATATGCTAAAAAATATTGTATCTATATGAGAGAGACTATGAAAACATTGAAGATAAATAATATGTGATGAAATTCCATTCAAAGTGGAGCATTATTTTGTGTTTTTATGGTTCTTTGATGGATTCTAAGAAGAATATGAAAAATGTGATTAATTTTATTAAAGATAAAGCCGTGGGAGATTCTTGTTATAATGTTGTGTAAAGATTTGGTGTGCTGCATGGTGTTCTTTTTCTTGTTGTGGTTACATAAAGAATGAGGACAATATGGATTTTCTTATAGTAAGATCCCTATTCCCTTGGTGTTCTCTTGAGAGATTCATGCTTTTGGTTTGCAGCCAAGGAAAAACTGCCATCAACAAAGCGCTAATAGAGGCTAAAAATAGAGGAAGTGGCATTGTTGAAAATGAAGAAAATCAATGGAAGATTGAGGAATCCTTGCTATTGTTGAAGATTTGGAGATCTTCATTACCAAAGCCACTTTCTATAATAAGTGCATTCCTCAATGGCGGAAGCACGTCACTATCTTGATGTGGCCTTTATGTGACAGTCTAATTCCACTATTTTTTGGTATCTCAATAGCCAATTCTTTCCCACAAAATTGAAAAGAGAAGTAGAAACAAAGAGAATGACCATCCATGGGAGATTTGGCCTTCATTGCCAGACATCATCGAGTAGGAGATTGTGAACAAGCTTTAGGAGTCATGATCGGTTGAAATTCACAAGAAAAAGAAGGAAAAGAGTTGGAATTTGTTCATGGATGCTCAATAGCAAGACACATGGGATGCTTGGTGCACTAATAACCTTCTGTTTGTCCAACTAGCAGTGCACTGAAAAGTAGTAGACAAAGTGTTCTTCACAATCTATGATGCTATTTAAATCCTTCGAAGTTAGTATTATCAAGGGATAATGGCACTATGGCAATCCTCAAAAGAATGAATTTTGATACCTTCAGAACTAAATATCTTCCCCTTTGTAGTGGAATGAAAGCTGAATTCAAAGACGTTGAAGAAAAGAAAGTAGAAGAAATGTTGGCAAGAGAGTCCTCCAAAGATTGAAATCTTGTTGATTCTATCCTGTTGAGTACAGACCAGCTGGATGGAGCTAGTTCCTTGATGAATGATGCAATTAAGAGGCAAGCATTAGAATGAGTCCAAAGGTACATGGGAAGAAAGAAGGTAAATATCAAAGCTGTGAACAAGCTAGTAGCAAAAGCCTTCTTTAATACCCTTGTGACACTCTTTACAGAAGTCTCCATGGCAACTCAATATCCCCTTCCTAGTCAGATTCATCCTAGAAATATTAACGACAAGCTAACAAATGTAGTTCTATTGCCCATCTTTAAGGAAGGGAGAGTACAATGGAGATCCTAATCTTCATGTAGCTCAGTTCATGGTAGCATGTGTAGCCAACAATGCAAGAATATCTGAGTATTGGTTGGCAATGTTCCCCACCACTTTCCAAGGTGCGGCATTTCACTAGTATGAGAGACAAGCAGCAAGAACTTTTGGCACATTATGGGACAACTTGAAGTTAGTCTTTCTTACTAAATTTAGGCATGAAGGTTTTGAAGAGCGAATGCGAGAGAAGTTCGTAAATCTAGGTGGACGAGTGGAAGCGTATGTCTCTAGAATGGAATCCATACTGAAGAGATGGACCAACCATCACTTGGATGAAGGTATCCAAAAGGGATTTTTTCTTAGAGGCCTACATCTAGAAGTTTGTAAGTTTGTGAAATTGAGAAGACCTGTGAAACTGCAAATTGTAGTGGAAGGTGCAAGACTACATAATGAAGTTGAAGTAAGGCTATCGATGATCTCAAGAATAAGAGACTTATCTCCTCCCATGCCATGAATTTTATATCTACCAAATACAGTCCCAGGGACTGTTTCCTACCCCTACCCTCAGATGCAAATAGTGCCACATTACAGTGCATCAAATCCACAATGGCCGCCACAGACAACAATATCTCAAATGATGGTTCAACTACAACAACAATGGCCTCAAACAGTTTCCCTAATGGAAACTCAACAACAGGGGAATGCTGCCAATTGGAACCAAAAACCACACCAATCTTAATAGGAGCTCTAAATCAGAATCAGAATAGAGGACCCTTTTGATCAACCCAACCGGTCTATGCAGTGATTACAGAGGCTTTGCAAAACCCTACTGTAAGTACTCCAAGAGGTGAAAATTTGAAGGACTATTTGTCCAATTCAGTTGCATGCATCAAGAAAGAGCTAATGGATGTGATTACAGAATAGTTGCAGATACTAAATGTGAATATTGTCAACATATCTAGTCTTGTAGGAGGTGGAAGAGATGTGATATGATCTAATACATGTTGTAAAAAGTGCCATCAGGCAAAATATTTAGCCAATGAATGTACCCGAAAACCAAATATCCTTGGCACCTTCCATTCATACTGCTTAAGAAAGAACCATACAGAAGATATCTGCTCTGTGAAGGAGATGTATGAAAGAAGGAAGAAAGATGAGGAAGCAAGATTCAAATTTTTGGAATCCAAGATAACCACCCAGGACATCATACCAAAGCCTAGAGAGTTCGGTCCTAATTTTGTCCCAATGAGGTTTTCCTCTCAAAGTTACAGAGGACGACAATCTGGTCGTGGCCAGAGATTAGAAGTCAAGTGTTACAGATGTGGAGAAAAGGGACATAGCTCACCAAATTATCAAAACCCTTGAAGGCCATGGACTATAAACCCTTATATGCAATCGATGCAAAGGAGAAGGCCACACTGCAAAATACTATCCTAGTCTAGCTCATGTGAAAGCTACTACCACTGATAATCAATAGAAGACTCAAGAACCTGCCTCCAACTTGGTGGAATTGCAAGTTTCCACAATAATGTATGCCAAGCAAAGAGAATCCACAGTTCCAAAAGAGAATGTTTCCTCTTCCAAAACGGTTTAGTTCAATCTTCCAAAAGAAAAACAGAATAATACAGGACAAAATGGTGTAGTATAGAGCAACCCAGTGCCACAAAAGGATACATAGATAGTTATAGAGACAGGGTCAGAGGTCCAACATATAGAGGATGTAGATATACCCTGAGTGATAGAAGAAGTGTAGATGTTGCCACGACTAGAAGAAAAAAAAAGTGGGTGTTGCTCCATTCCCTACCAATTGGAGAAGCCCGTGGATCCTATCAAAGAGTGTGACTTGGTTAAAGACCTAGAGACTTTCAAACCAAACCTAATATTCCAACAGTTGTGCTGATTCTACCCCCCAGCTGCCAAAAGAAATTTGAAATCATACTGACAAGAAGACGTGGCCTAAGAATTGCTCCTATAGTTACCACTAAGTCCAATAAAGCCCCAAAGCTTGTAAAAGAAGTAGGAGTGGCTAATGCCTTCTTGGATCCTAGTACTCCAGAGATTGGTGTTTGGATTGAAGGATGTTTTATAGTAGATACATTGATTGATGGAGGTTCATCTAGTGAACATAATAATGGATGTGACAATGAAGGATCTAGGATTGCAAGGCATGCAGTCTACACAATGGCTTATTAGACTCGCAGACCAAAGCAGAATTGAGCCTTTGGGCATTCTCCTATATATGAAGACAACTCTCACAGGATGAGATTATTGGCTGACCTATTTGGTGGTAAAACCAAACTCCTACATGACCTCATATCCTCTACTTTTGGAAAGACCATGGCTTTTTGAGGCAAGATCATGAATAGATTGGTTCAAGGGAACCCTAACCCTAGGCAGAGGACCCAACAAGGTGGTAGTCAAGTTGCATGGTTCACAAAAAGGTAATGGATCCACTTCCATTAAATTCTTAATAGACTCCTCCAACAAAGTAATAGATATCACATCAGAGACAAAGAAGCTATTTAATAGATCTTTCCCAAGAAAATAGAGGCATAGTCCTTGATAGTAGGCATCGTAAGCCAACTCCCAAAAGAAGCAAACTCCTTGTTGATGGTGCATGAATTCTTGATGTTTGAACCAAGAATGGCTTCTAAAATCACCTTTAATAGTGAGATAGAGGTACGGATGTATTGTTCTCCCTATTACATGGCCATAGAGGAGCCATAGATAGAAGCATAGGATATAACAAAGAGTTTGTTTTTCTCATACAGAGCCCCTATAGAGGGGGAGGTCGAATTTGTCGAAGAGATGAGGATGAAAGTCAAGATGAAGAAAATGGAAGTGTTATAGAAGAAGTTACACAATTCAAGGAAAATACTAATGAGGATAAAATTCTAGAAGCAGTTGAACTTGAAGATCCCATGTTGTTGGATAGAATGCCGCTGCTACCCTTTGGATTACTAAATGCATCACAACATAAGTAAAATATCCATAAGAAATGAATTAAGTAGAATAAGCCTTCCTTTAGCAGTGGCTCTTGTCACCCTAATTTATCCTTCTCAAAAAAGGATGATGATAATACACCTTGCCAACAAACACCAATCCTACATCAACCTAAGCAGAACTCAAATGGTTCATGTTATGTAATGTTGATGGAGGCATCCTCAGAAGATGTCATGGAGTTAAGAGATAAGTAACCCTCCCAAGAAATCTGAAATAGCCATGATACCATTTCAGCATCCCAAAGAGTCAATCGAGTCCCCATGGAAAGAAGAAGTTTGTGGATACAAATTGTACTAAATCACTTGAAGATGGGTATGAGTCTTCTTGAAGAGGGGCTATCAATCTTGCATGACCTACTAAAGGAGAACTTGGATGTATTTTCATACTTGTATAAAGCTCTGAAGGGGATTGATCTCATGGTATATCAACATCACATCAACCTAGAGCATGATGCCAAACCTATGGTGAGGCAAAGGCAGAGGCATATAAATCCAAATTACTCTGCCCTAGTGAAAGCCGAATTGTTGAAGCTCCTTAAAGTCAAGTTTATCTATCCACTAGTGGCCAATAATGAATGGGGCTTTCCTATCATGGTAGTACCCAAAGAAGAATGGAAAGTTGTGAATATGTGTGGACTTCCAAAGGTTGAATTCCAAGACAAAGAAGGATCATTTCCCTATTCCTTTCACCGACCAATAGTTAGACATAGTGGCTAGACATGAGCTCTATTCCCTTTTGGATGGATTCAGTGGATATAACCAAGTCTAGATAGTAGAAGAAGATTAATCCAAAACAACATTCACAATGGAATGGGGAATCTATGCTTACAAAGTGATGCCGTTTGGGCTCTGTAATGCTCCTACTACCTTTCAAAGAGTGATGATGGCTGCATTCCAAAATAACTTACATGATTTCATTGAGGTATACCTAAATGACTTTTGTGTCTATAGCCTTATTTGAGATCATTGGGGACACTTGGAGCAATGCTTTGACAAATGCCAAGAATATGGGATCTCTCTCAACCCTAAACAAATGGGTCTTTGGAGTCTCTTCAGGAGTTCTTTTAGGCCATATTGTCTCTACACAAGGGATAGCAATAGACCTTGCTAAGATTGAGAAGATTATAGCTTTAACATCGCTAACCAACCTTAAATAGTTGAGGGGATTCTTTGGCTATGTGGGCCACTATAGACAGTTCATTGCATATTTTGCAACAAAGGTAGTCCCCTTGCATAAACTCCTAAGGAAAGATACAGAGTTTATGTGGATTGCTATTTGTGATGAAGCCTTCAACACTTTGAAATAGTGTCTGATTGAAGTACCATCTTGCAACCTACTGATTAGACTAAAGAATTCCATATGCACATTGATGCATCTGTCGAAGGGTTAGGTGCAGTCTTATGTCAAAAAGGCTCATGGAAGTTAGACCAACCTATCTACTATGCAAGCCATAAGGTCATTAAATGAGAAAGGAACTACATAGTGACGGAGTTAGAGTGCCTCACAATGGTGTTTGCCTTGGAGAAATTTCAACATTACCTGATGTTGACGCATTTCAAATTTTATGTGGACCATGGCATTGTCCCTCCTTTGATGAATAATACAAATGTGAAAGGTTGAATGATGAGGTGGCTTCTTCTATTCCAAGAGTTTGGCTTTGAAGTGGTTACTAAATCTTGTCGCTCCCATGTCTCCTGGTTGATCATCTGTCGTAAATCCCTCAAAGCGACGAAGAGGAGTAAGATGACCTAGACGTCCATGATCCTTCCCTCTTCTTGGTTGAAATTGTAATCCCATGGTATGCAGATATAGCCAACCTCTTGGCCACTCAATACTATCCTCCTGGCATCTCCAACCATGGTGAGAAGAAGATTATGTTGGAATCAACCCCTTACACCCTGTTAGGTGGCACTTTGTTCAAGAGAGGCAAAGATGAAGTGCTATGAAGATGTGTTGTAAGAGATAAGATTGGGATAGTTCTAAAAGCTTTCCATGACAAGCCCTGTGGAGGACACTTTGCAAGAGAAGTAATAGTCAGAAAGGCTCTGCTCTCACAGGATATTGGTGGCCTACATTACACAAAAATGCCTATGACTACTGCAAACATTGTGATGCTTGTCAGTAGATGGGCAAGTCTACCAAAACCAATGCTATGCCACTACAACCCATATTTTCCCTAAAGCCATTTGAGAAGTGGGGTATTGACTTCGTTGGCCCCATTGATCTACCAACCAAAAGGAAGCAAAACATATACATTTTGGTTTGTACAGACTATGTGATGAAGTTCAGCGGTTGACTCTTATGAAGCCTTCTCCATGCACTTTTGCTCTCTTGTCCTAGAAACATAGAATACATTAATGTCTCCAATCTAGCCAAGCATTCATATTTCTTTTTCTACACTAGGCATGTGAAAAGTGTAGGAGCCTGCTTATGTGTGCATACACCTAGTGACATTTCTTGTGCTAGATACGTGTGAGTCTCTCTCTACCATCATCATCATACCAACCATTTTGTGGGGCTAAGCATCTTGGTGACATAGTGGATGGGATCATGTGTGGGAAGACATGGGTTGCTAAAATATATAGTATTTTAGCTAGATATCTCATGAACTCATCCAATGGAGTCTAAAATCTAGCACCATCAATGAGTATTAGACTACACTATTGTATACATGTGAGGTTGTCTCCATAAATTCATGTAGTGGGAATCTCGGTATGTATGACTATGCCTCCTGTACATGACCACATACCACTATGAAAGGATAGCATGGTCTATTGCTGAGCCAACCAGTCTATTTGAGATCTCAAAAATCTCAATATCTAGTAGTAAGCTTGGTGAACCAATCAAGTAATCCACAATACTTGCTAGCTTCTTATTATTCTAGTATGTGAAACCATCTAATCTTGGCTACTATGATAGTCCATTAAGGATAGCCAAGCTATGTGTAGTCTCCAATGCCACTACGTGTGTCTATATTCTATCAACTCTCTATCTTGGGATGATTTGAGTAACCCCACTTCATCCAATGCAAGCTTTGAAAACATCTTAGTACTTGTGTTGTAGAAAGAAAATTGGCCATTCCCTATGTAGGCATTGAAAGCTCCTACTAGTAAGACATCTCAATACTTGTGTTGTAGAAAGAAAATTCTCCATTCCCTATGCAGGCATTGAAATATCCTACTAGTAAGACATCACTAATACTCATGAATCTCATGATATCCTCATAAAAGTGATGCACATAGAGATCTCTCCTTAGTGGAAAATCTAGAGTATGTTGGGGGAAAGTAATACACTACAATATAGATATCCTTATGCTTATCTATATGAACCCTAATCCACATGTGTCTTGCTTATGTGTCTCTATGCATTGCATGGAATATATCTTGTAGCCCTTCTCTAAAAGAAAATCTATGCCACTTGATCCTGTGATCCCTCTAGGTCTCCTTATTTGAGGTTGATATGTACTTTCCCATCTATATCCACATACATTAGGTAAGCTGCTACCTAGATACTGACATATCTCTGTGCACATAACAATGTCTAAGTTCTTGAAAGTATCTTCAAAGTACCCTTCATCAAATTTTTAAAGCTACATTATAGTTCCAAACTATTATATGTAAGGTTTTATATGTTATGCACCATCATGTAGACTAGCTCTCTATAATCATGACTCATCCATCATGATATATAGCGTACTTTCCTTCTTTTCCCCTCAACGATGCATGGCATGTGCTCTTTCCTATGTGCCAATGGGCTAGAATAAGATTCTCACACAATGAATATTTTTTTCCCTTTAAGTGCTTTTCTATGTGTTAGGAGAGCTTTCTTCTTTGCTATGTCTACAAATTTAAGGATTAGAGTCTGTCTTTGACTATCCCTATCTTTATCATGCCATGCATCTATGATGGGCACCTCTATTGCCCCCGTTTTACTACTTAGTGACTTTGCATATGTAAAGAAGGGGAAATATACGTACTTGAGGAAAATAGGGAAAATATCGACTGCACGGCCATGTATTTTAAGGACCATCACTAAGTGATGAAGGCTAGTATGAGGTAGAAGGGACGAAATCAAGTGGATTTTTGCATGTTCTCAATGGTAGAGGAAGAGGTTCTTGCTGCTACTCAAAGTGAGAGAAGCTGGGGATGTTGGTGTCAAAGTAAATGCACAACAACCAAAGCTCTTTGTTGAGATGATACTTATTCTTATCTTTGCAGAGCACTAGCATTGTATGGCATGATTGTGGGAATTATTCTTTCCTCTCGAGCTGGGCAGTCCCCAGAGAATAAGTTGGTCGTGCTCTTTGTAGTTATCTCTGTTGCAAAAGGAAACCGAGATTTCTAGATTTCAGTGCTAACCTAGATTTCACTGCTACTATGAAGCGTCATACTTTGTTTGGAAACATTGCATGTTCTCAATGGTAGAGGAAGAGGATCTTGCTGCTCTGCTAAGAAAACGGGGCATCAAATTGGATGAGAAGTAGACATAGAGACTGGGCTATACAAGCCACTAAAGAAAGTAAGGATCATCAATCAAAGGTTACCATTGACTAAGCTCCAGATCATATCCTTCAATGCTCCTTCAATCTGAATTGCTCTTCTTAAGAAGAGCTTTAGATGAAATAGCACAGATGCCAAACTTAGATCAACAACTATAACCTTCTTCTCCCCATGAATAAAAGGCCCATGAACTTTCAAGTGGTCATCTAAAGCTTACAACTTTGCAACCAATGCTTGCTTTGTACCATCACTTGGTTCTTTGCTCTTCAAAAACTTAGCAAAGTAAGGAAATATTTTGGAGCCAACAATAGCCTTCTCCTCAGGGGTTTTAAGAGCAGGCTCCATGTATTACTATTCAATGATCTAGGTGATCACATCTAAGTTAGGAACCAAGGTTCCTTTATGCTTAATAATAGGCACCTTCCTGTTAGGGTTGATTTCAAGGAACCCATTGGGCTTATTGAGACGAGGTCCACATATTTGGTATTGTAAGGCACACCTTTGGATGCACATAGAGATAAGAAGAAGGAAAACAAGAGAAATGAGTTGATCTTATAGCTCTTGTGATAGACTAGGATAGTGCACCTGCTCAAGTAGATTAAGAGAATGAGAAATAACATGATGCAACAGACAAAATTATGATCCCTGCCCAAGAAGGTGAGGTCAAGTTCACCTATTATTGAGGTACTATCCCTTTTCAAGCAAGGTTTGGCAACCAAAAGAAGTGCCATGGCCTTTAATTAGAGAGGGACCCCATAGTTTCCTTGTCATCAAGGAGGTCATCCAAGTAGGCTTTGATCCTTCTCTAGGAATGGAATCTTGGGAATATCCTCCCTCTCAAATCCAATCACATTGAAAGACCAAGTTGATGGCATAGCTTGCCCTCCTTGAGGGGCACAATATGAAAAGATAGTGGAAGCATCATTGAATTCTGACAAATTGCGGGTCTACATTCTAACTATTTCATCCAATTGCTATAGCTCCACTTGAGTAGAGTTAACTCCATCAAACTTGCCCGAAACAAACATCTGTGTCTCCCATGCTTGTGTATACAACAACCTTTATAATATGGTGTATAGCTCTGCTTGCTTCATCCAGTCCCACATTAGTCATTCATTGACCAGCTTGGTAGGTAATAGAGCTTCCAGAATCTTGCACTAGTCTAGGGAAAGTGACCCAAACTCAAGGAAATCAACATGAAAGTAGATGTACAACTTACCCTTTGTAAAGGGACAATGATAAACATACATTCCTTCATCCTTTACAGCATTGACTTGGCTAGGTTTCACTCTTTCCCTAGGTGCTAACTTGATTAACAACTGAGGCCCCATCAAGGTGCTCTAAAGACTCAACTATCAAGGAAGGCCAAGACGTTGTAAGGGTTTGGGTGGTTGGCATTCAAGCTTTCAAGCCTCCATCAAAGGAAAAACATCCAACAAGAAGAAGTCTACCAGTGAAGTGGATGACAAAGTGCAAATTTAGAGAAGGATCCCTGATATATGAATCTAGACCTTAGGTCTTAGATTATGACAAACACCCTTCTTGATGAGCTTTCAACAGAATGGCATTGATTACACTTGTAATGGACAAGAATGGAACAATGTATCTTGGAGGACTGCTTGGCGGGTAGATACCTTCTTATCTAGGCTATCTTCTTGATCTCACTTGTCTGGACCTTAGCTTGAACTAGCTGAATGGAACCATTCCAACTTTATTTGGTAACTTGAACTAGCTCACAATGGTAGATGTCCCTAGCTCACTTGAGATTTTGTTGAGACTACCTTTCTTGTGAGTCAGGACTGTGAGAAGCTTGGACATTTGTTCTCAGCCATAATTGGTGTAGATCTAGGTGCATTTGGGTCACTCATGTAGTTCTTGAAGTAAAGTTCTTCTTGGACTTTAATAGCAAGCTCACTAATGAGTTCTAGATGCTTAAGTTTCAAATGCTTATGTTTGTCCAACACTAGGAATGGGCATTAGACTAGAGGTGGCTTCATAAACTATACTTTGCTTAGTCAGTACCTCAGAGATCCATTAGAGGTTCCTTTGGCAAGAAAACCCATAGAGGGGTGTGCAACTTGCTATGCTAGTACTTTCATTCAAGCCCACTCTTCACACCCAACGAGAATTGTGAAAGAAGTCCCTTTAAGATTCATGGATTCCAAGGACTGTTGTCATCCTTAGATTTGCTATTGCCATAAGGAGTATGCATCATTAAAAAACCATATGATTAGTAGGTCTAAGGTGTGGTCAGTTATATGTTTAAAGACTAATCACTTTTCATCAAGAGGAGCATCATGTATGTGGCTCTTGATTATGCACTAGATGTAATAGTTATTCCAACACTACATAGTGCAAGCACCTGCATTGTTATACACAGTGAAGGGACCTGTATTGTGGGGGATTACAAGGCTTACAACACTAAAATTTGTAGACATTGAAGCAAGTTGTCATGAGTATCTGAAAGGTCCATTGGGTAGTGAGCAACAATGAGCAACTGCTACGTCACTCCTAGTTCCAACTCCTTTTTTTCTCACTCTTGGCACCCCAAAATTGAATGCACTGAGTGCTACTCTATGGTGACAAGAAGGTATCAGGGTGATTGATAGACACAACAGATTAATGGAGATACATAGTAAATTAATGTAGATGGTTCAACTAATCTCAGCCATCTCAACCACCAATACTTAAGCCAAGGCAACCAATGACGAGCTTGTAGGCCTTACAACTACAATTGCTCAAATGGCTACGATTAAAAGATGTAGTAGCATGGGCATTCTCATGGAAATTATGATTACTATGACCATTGGCACAGGATGTGCAAAGGGAGCAACATGATTAGCATGATTATGAGTAGCAGCATGGGCATTCTCATGGAAATTATGAGTACCATGACCATTGGTATGGGTCTGATGTGCAAAGTAACATATGCTTACTTATGGTCAACATGCATATGATGATTGTGCATATTATGATGAGCAACAACATGCATCTGATAACTATGCACATTATTATGAGTTGCATTATGGTCATTAGCATGGACAACCATTTGGGCAACCTCATGTACATGGGAAGCATCATGCAAATGTATATGAGTATTTACTTGGGACAAGTAGCATCACTGTTAACAATGGAGTGATCAATATCATCAACCATTTAATCATTACTACGAGCAACATGAACATCCTTATGCCCAACATGATGCTTCTCATAGATGATGCCAGGATGAGAACATCTCACTGTAGCCTCATGAGAAGGAGACCCTTCAGTCTAAGGCTCTTGACTTTGAATACCCAGTAGTAACCAAGAATGTAGGGATCATGGACATGCAACACCTAGGGGTTGATGTAGTGAATGCAATGGTGATTGCAGCTTCATTTGCTCCAGCCCTATCGGGCATAGTGGTTCTTAATGAGTTTATGGAAGAGCTAGTGCATACTATTGTGCGGGTCATTGAGGATCTTGTGCCACAATTAGTACTTGAGGATGACACCCTAGATCATTCATATAGAGGATGTATTGGATCACAATTCTCTGATAGTGCCGAGACCCATGCTTATATGGATTATTCTTATGCTCTTGATGCTTACCACATAGGTTATCCATTCGATCTTGGGAAAACAAAGTAGCACTCTATCAATCCCACAATTTCAGCCTTGTAATAAGTCCCAATTTTGATTTTTGAGGACAAAAACATTTGTGTCGGGATGGAATGTAAAGAAGGGAAAATAGAAGTACTCGAGGAAAATAGGGAAAATACTGGCTACACATCCAGGTATGTATGATGTATGAGGTTTCATTTTTGCACCATCAGTTAATGCAATTACCATTTCATCTTCATCTTCTTCTCCTTCAGCTTTCATGGCTTCCTCCCCCTTCTCTCTCCTCTTCTTGGCATTTTCTCTATTGTTTGTGTCTTTCTCTCTCCTTTCCTCCTCTCCTTCTCTCTCTTCTACTCATTTTGTCTCTCCTCTTAGCCCTCTTTATTACAACATCTGCATGTGGCATGCCTTTCTTAGCCATCCTATTGCTTGTACTTGGAGTGCACGTATCTTTCTTTTTACCTCTTCCTCAAGTGTGTCAATTATCATTTTCACTTTATTCCTTGCCACTCCTTTGTGCTTCTTGACTACTTCTATCCATTGATCATTTTCCTTCATTATATTTTTTGCATTTTTCATCTTTTTCTTTGCTCTGCTCTACCATATCTACCCATGCATGGACATCCTTTTTCAATCTCTCCATCTCTATTTCTAGCTCGGGCATGCGTAGCAATACCATTTGTACTTTCATTTCTTATTCCTTATGTGCATTTATCTCTTCTTTTAATTGCAATAATTTTGTCTTGCAAACAACTATAGTTTTTTTTGCATTTCAATTCTCATTGTGTTTCAATTCTACTATGGCTTGCATTTGTATCCCCTTTTTCATAGTTGTGTTTATTTCTTCATGCATCCTTTTCATCGTTTCTTGCAATTTAGCCCAACCTTTTTATGGATTACTTTCTCCATTTCTTGCCTTGTGATTCATAGCTCTACGTGAATCGTGATTTGTATCTTTGTGTACATGGATTCGTTAATGGTCCTTGGGGTCTTCCCAAACCTATTTGATTTAGGGGAGACTATCCATTCTCAAGCTTTGCGATCGTAAGTTTAATATCTTATGATTTTGGGCAAAGTACATAATACGATTCCATTGATGGGTGTGTTATCTCATCCCTAGAGGCATCCTGCATATATGCATTGGCCATAATGGGAGTGGTTACATTGTTTGGCTCGTTTTGCATCTTTGGTATAATTCTCAAATTTGCATCCAGAAGTGTTGATCATGGTATTACGATATGCAATGTTCACTCTATGTTTCAACACTCTAGATTAATCCTATGTTAAACTTGCATTATTATTCAATGTATGTCTTTGTTCAATGATTAGACTATTTACTAGTATGCCTTTGTATTGAATTTGTTGCATGCGTTACACTATTGTTGTGTCAAATATGATCTCACTATTTATATCACACCTACATTATTGATTATTGATTGCTTCTGAGCACTAAATAATTATTGTTTATATCATGATTGACTCTAGTGATTATTGATTGCTAGTTAGATTAGTATTGAATCATACTAGCATTCACAGCATTCAATCAGAACCTAAACATTTGGTTCCACTTGAGCATATGCATGTGCATTTGGTTTGACTTGAGTATTTAGTCACGATCAAATTAGTTCCATTCACCATAACAGCTAGATGTGAAGTAGAGCTCACAGGATGCTTCAAGTTTTTCCATTCTCTAGTGCTACAAATAAGGTGCCATTACTCTTGCTCAGAATATCAAGTCCATAGACACATTGTGCAACTAGGCTTGCACACATTAGCCTGTCAAGTACAAGCTTCATTTCATCAAAGAGCATTTTTTCACTACAATTTGTTAGAGCATTTCATCACTTCATTTTGTTAGAGAAAGAGCATTTTGTCACTACATTGAGAGAGAGAGAGAGAGAGAGAGAGAGAGAGAGAGAGAGAGAGAGAGAGAGAGAGAGAGAGAGAGAGAGAGAGAGAGAGAGAGAGAGAGAGAGAGAGAGAGAGAGAGAGAGAGAGAGAGAGAGAGAGAGAGAGAGAGAGAGAGAGAGAGAGAGAGAGAATCTCAACTTGGAGGAACAAGTAAGGGGATGCAGTCTTTTGCAAGCTCAAGGGGATCGAGAAACACAAAGCTTGGAGAAATGTTTAGCCGATAGGATCTTAGATCTTGGGAGCTACCTAGACTACAATAGTATTTGAGTTTTGTCACTTTTTCTATTGATTAGATTATTTCTGCATAGCTTGACAGTCAAATGGGTTCTATTTGCAACAACTTGAGCTAGTAGATATTCATGATAGGGGAGCTTGCAAGGCAAGAGACTACAAGCCATCAATCAATTGAGGATGCATGAATTGATATGCACACATCCATCTAGATCTAGCAAGTCATTCATTAGGAGCTACATTTTGGTTTTGTTTCTAGGACCTAACATACCTCATTTGACCAAACTTCCTAGCCATAAACTGTAAGAGGAATATGTTAGTCTTGAGCTAGATGGGTTTTCTCGCAACAAGGATGAGCTTGACATGAAAACCTTGTGTGTCATAGGATAGGATGGTGGGTTGGAAGGAACCAATCCAAAGATTCTTAGATTTTCTTTAATAGATTAGGATGATTGATCTAATTTTTTAGATTAGGATTTCTCTTTTAAATCTTTAAAATTTCAAAAAACTTTTAAAACATCTTCCATCACTTTTCAATAAGCATTGATATGTGCATTATAGTGATGGGTCATTTCTTTCTTTGCAAAAGTGCAATTATCTTCGATCCATCACTTTAAACTTTATATAGAAGGGAGTGAATGGGATTAAACTCCCTAGTAGTCCTAACCAGCAAGTGATTAGAACTTTTACATGCTTCAAAGAAATGGAAAATTAGAAAATCGCAAGTTTGTACTATTCTCTCACTGATTTCTATCCAAAAACTCAAAGCATGACATGGGTCAAGTGTGAACTACAAGTAGCTAGATGCGGTCTCCTCTCGGTAGACAAGTGTGGGCTATTTCTCATTGATTTCTATAATATTGTATCAATGGTAATTCAAAGAATGACATGGGTCAAATGTGGGTTGCAAGTAGCTAGATGTGGTCTCCTCTAGGTAGCCACCAAAAAATACAGTGTGCCTGCATTAGTAGGATCTGATTGTTGAGTGAAGTATCATAGAAAATTTGGATAAAGTCCATTATTGGATTGCTAGTTATGCTTAAAAATGTTTGAAATTATGATCTCTTGGATTAAACAACTCATTGGGAAAGGTACAACTATGATTATTAGTCACATTGGTGATACTAATAGGCAATTTATTATACGTGAATTTGAAGTGAATGAATGCTACAATTCTCCAAATTTTTACTTTTTTAATAAAAAAATTTGCTAATTTTTTTACGTTATAGCATAAGCTTGAGGGTTGGGCAGGTTTGGTACCGAAGCATGCTAGTAAGAGGTGTGATTGGCTAGTGAAGTATGAACTTCAAAGTACTTGATTGTGTGAAATTTTAATTCTCAATTGATTTTGCAACCAAAACAGGCCCAAGACATGTTATACTCCGTGATATGATGATGTTCTATTATGAGTTCATGATGGAGTTTCAACCGGCACAAGCAATTTTCTGATAAGGCATTACTAGTTCCACTCACACTACAAGCGAATATAGTTTTGGACGGTTTGAATTGGACCCATAGGTAGGAATTTTATGTATCCATATTTCAAAATTTTCTCTGTAAATTTTTAGATTTGAGGGCTTGTATGATCACTTGAGGGTCTCCACCCAAATGTATGCTCTCATGATGCTCCTCCTCTCAAGACATTGCATTAGGGCCAAAAAATGTTTAAAATGACTCTTTTGTTAATCATTGGATTAAACAAAGGCCAAAGAGAGTTTGCCATGTGTGCAAGAATATGATATTCTTGTCTCCTCTACTTTGGAGATAGTAGAGTCCATTTCATAGATTTCATCTCCTTTTTAGCTAAAATCTGATATCTTTTGGTAGTCCCAAAGTCCACAAACTTGACAAAAGATGTAAAAAAATGGGATAAAGTTGACACTTTGTGTTTTGAAAGTTGGGAGGTTTTTAAATATTCATTTTGGTGCCCATTGTATTTTCATTAGTCTCTTTGACATTTGCTTTGAGTTCATCAACTTTCCTCTCTGAGTTTCTTTCTTTGAACATTATTTGCACTCCCATTTTTACATGGCATTCTTCTCATTTGATAAACAAACTCTTGCACTGACTTTAACCAAAATGTAGATAAGAAGTGGGAGCCTAAAATGTTCAGTATAAACGATTGGATTACCATGCTACCATTTTGGAAGGGATCTCAGAAGGTGAAGAAAATGAAACGAGAAGATATCAAATATCACTAGAAAGGATACATCATTGGTTTTAACAATAATAGCCCAAGGGTGGCTCACTCAAGTGCAACATGTTTACATGCCAATAGATATATACTTACCTCCAAATGAATGTTTTTCTGAACAAATACATTCACTTTTATTTTTTGTTAAATAATGTATATGAATATATTTATTTTGTCAAAGCATGTACTAAATAGTTGATTATTGGCATTAGATATCTTTCCATTGACAAGCTTTGAATGGTAGCCTACGAAGAGCCTCAATGGTTAATTCTATAGAATTCATAAAGAATTGCAAATATTATCTAAGTGGGTAGTAAGAAGTCTAGTAGCATTGCAAATGAAAACTTGTTAGCCAACACTGAATAACTGACTTGCAAGGAAACCAAAAAATGAGAGAAAACCATAAAATAAGGAGAAACTATTCAAAAAAAAAAAACATGTTGAGAATTTCAAAAATAGAACTTATAAGAATTACCTCTCTAGGAAGAATGTCAATGTAGATTAGACTCTAATGTCATTTGTAGAGTAAACATTAGTTACCAACAGATATGAAAATGAATTGCCAAAGTTAAGTGCATATAAGGCCTTACCTCAAACAATAATAAACCATAGAATTCGATAGCTAAATATCATTTTTCTCCAACATGCTCTTGTTTTTAGGAGATATGCTAAGGTAATCCTCTTTCTCTAGATCATGAGAAATATTTACACAACCATTTGGCCAAATACTCTTCCCATTGTCTCATAGTTACTTGGGCAAAGAGATTCAATCTTCCTCTTGCAAAAATCGCATCCTCACTTTCAACAACTACCTCTTTCAATTTCTCCTCTTGGATAATCAAGAGCACCTCTTGTAGGATACAAATGAGTAGCATTCTCAACAATGGGATCTTTCTCCTTTTGAAACAAATTTGGGTAACATTTAGGATCTCAAAGGCTTTATGATCTATAGAGGGTAAGGGCTTCAAATATTTGTCAAAGCTATACCTTCACTTTCTCATTGCATTAAAGTCTATGTTCATCAATGTAATATTGTGTGCATAGGTAGCGACAATGTAAGCATCATTCATGTGATTAATGATGAGCTCTTCTATAGCCTCATGTAAACAAAGATAGCTAAAAGTTGCGGCTTTCTGTGAAATCCATCAATAGAAGAAACCCTCGAAAATTTATTAGAAATATCCTTGACGACTTTCATGAATGTTTTCTTTGGGATGAGGTGGTTGGTTGCCTTTTGAGCTTTTCTAATTTCCCTAAAGTATATCTACATATAGAACCATCTTGACTTCCTCTTTCTCTTCATTGGAGCTACTTTGGAAGGCTCCTCAATTGGGATAGCTAAAGGTTTACCATGATCAAGAGCATTTGGAAGGGCTGAAGGCTCCTCATGGCCATGAATAGTAAGAACATTTGAAGGTTCACCATGATCAAGAGCATCTAGAAGGGCTGAAGGTTTCTCATGGTTAGGAACAATAAGAACACTTGAAGATTCATTATTAGGAGAAGCTAGAGTTTCACCATCATTCGATGATCTGGCCTCAACAAAATGTTGAGAGGTACCCTGCTCTATAGGGTTATCATGAAGAATTGGGAAACCTTCTAGAACCATAGGGCCAACATTCTTCTCACCCTTTGGGACAACATGGCCAGCCTTGTCCTCAATAGGTACATCAACTGTCTTTGAGGGTTGATATTGCATACATATCTTCTTAGTTTAGCCACTGAAAATTTTGGAAGGAGCTAGCCAAAGAAAGAACCACAATACCATGTAAGCAGAACAACTCTACGAATAAGCCTTAGCAACAATAAAGTCATGCCATAGTCGACATGCCAACCCAATACAATGTGAGGAGAAGCATGGCGAGTCATCTCTAGGGATACAATCATGTTGTATCAGCGAGTGCAAATTAGAGAATGTAGATCCTCGGTTAATTAGTAGTCATGGGGAGGCTAGCGGATACAATGCAAGGCACACACAATGAGTGCAAGTGACCCCACTCGCGCCGTATCTGAGAAAGTAATCGAGAACACAGATTTTATTTAAACAAGTCAAGGACTCAATGAGCTAGTAAGAGCTTAGCCGATGGGACTCAGGAGTACTTTTCCCTGGTGCCATATTCACGCCATATCACAGAAGTTTCTAGAGCATCGAATGAAACAACCGCAACGGCACGGTCGAGGCCAGTGGTAGAAATTGAAGTTGGAGCACTCATGCTGTACTAGATTGAGTGTAGAGGAGAAAAAATGCATAGTGCCGCATTTCCAGCAGCTCTCTCCAACGGCTACATTTTTGGCACGCGGCATGTACAACACCTACAAAATGACATTGATTGTGTGCTTTTTATGCAATGTGTTTTTGGTCACCTTCCTTCTATTATGCTTTTTTTTTTCCTTGTGCTTACTCACGGACATTCGAACCACTGCCACATTATTTTTGCTTGCCTCTTGTGTGTTAATACAGAGCAGTGCAGACACTTCCCAGATCCTCGAGTGGCCCCTCTCGCACTGTATCAACATAAATGCTCACATCCTTAAGGGTCATTTTATGAGGACTCATACGGAGCAACCTACAAGGTCACTGTTGGTACAATCTACAGCTTTCGCACAATATATACTGGGAATCTATTTGTGGGTCACCTTCTTCGGTTGTCTTCATCTTCCTCTATTCTTGCATCTTGAGCTTGTCATGTTTAAAGACCAATGATCTTTGCCTATTTCATCTACCAAGGGATTGATTTTGAAAAGGAAAGGAAAGGAAGGATGACCTCCATAGTATCCAAGGAATCAACTAAGGGAAAAGAAGGTTAGGTCTCTCATGTTCTTTTTGCCACTTCTCCATGTTCCACAGGAAGTGTAGGGATGCCAAGCAACAGAAAATCCCCTTTGAGGATCCCAAGCCTCATCCATGTTACAAAGATCACACCTTTTGAGAGGCTTCTTGAATTTCTTATTCAAAGTGGTATTGAATTCTCATTTTACCAATTTCTAAGGATATCTTCAATCTTAAATGGGATTTGGATTAAGTGGTAAATTATTTGAACGACTTTTGCAAAGGAGGACTATGTAGAGCTGGAACATTTGGCAAGCCCAGTTGTGCAAGTGGACTCAAAAGATTTTGTTCACACACCAATTAGGAATTCACTTATAGAGAAAACAATGTTTACAAAGAAGTGTGGATACTATTCTTTGGATAGATTTTATGCATCAAATGTTGTATACTCTCTTCAACCAAGGAAATGCAAGCTTATATCAAAGTCTTGTCGCATTCGTTGTGTATGACGTTATGAAGTATCTAGTTAGATACAATGAGCATCACATGGAGGCAGTGAGACCTCTAGTTATCTCCTGCATAAGGAGTTGGTGGATGACAAGAATGTAAAGGACCAGGTAGACCCACAACTAGAAGCATCCATAAAAAATAATCTAGATGTTTCTTAATTTAAAGCTGAGCTTATTATTGAAGAAAGCCATAAAAGGATCCCTGAAGTAACTGACTCCCCTTCGAGCTTTATTGTACCTTCTGTATCGACATTTTCAATTAAAGATAAGAAGTATTTGCTATTATCTGATATCCAAAGGCTCTTCAATTTGAGAAAGGATAATTGTTTGGTAGTTGTTGTAGAGGCTTTTGTAGATGCCGATGGCATAGTTGATGTTGATAATGAGTCCAAAGGTGAATTCCTTTTACTAGATATAAAAATGTCAAAGGACAAGTTTGTCTATGTATCTAAGGCCATATCTCTCTATTCGAGCAAAGCAAAAGATACTGAGAAGGAATTGCACACAATTAATAAGGAATTCAAACAAATTCAAGAGATACTTAGAATTTACCATTTTTGGAGAGAAGAGCTAGAGGATGTAAGGGAACTCAAAGACAACAAAACATCATCAATTACCTTATGGAATCCAAGTAAACTTGAGAATGGTGAAAATCAAATGGTAAGCATATTTTACATCTTCTTTTCATCTTATATCCTTTCTTTCTAATTGGGGATTTTAGATGAGGAAATTTTCTTGGAATGGGGCAAGGATCAAGAACCGGTGGTGCTAGTTCCCTCAAGGATGTTACACTTGGCTAGAATTGATCCTCATGGTTTTTTGATTTTGCATAGCACTTTCTTAGAGGAGGCCTCATGGCCCTAAATCGTGTCTTTGCACTTCTACTCCATGCAAGTCAACTGGATACTTTGGAAACTTATGAGTGAAGCCCAATGACCTAGAGTATTCTATCAAAGTGCTCTTAGGCCTTAGCTGCTAGGTTAATACTGGTGGTAGCTCTTCAGATTTTGCCTCATTTCCCTCCTTTGGTTCACCAAAATCAAAAGGTTCCATGTAATCAGATGGGGATGCCATGACTTTAGAAGACTCTATGGCAACAAATGCTTCAACAAATGACTCATGTCGCATGTCACTTGGCTCAGAGGATTCTAGGGGGACCATTCCTACATCTCTCAGTTCCTGATCACCATAGCCCATGTCACATAAGGGTTCAATCATTTAGGATCTAATTGGGTCTAAGATCAATAGTGTGAGCTCTCTTCGTTGGTCAAACTTGGTAAAGGTGCTTGTAGCAAACCTCAACTGGGTTTTTAGTTGCTCTATATCCTCTATGCTTCAATCATTTGGGATCTAGTTGGGTCTAGGGTCAATAGTGTGAGCTATGTTCCTTGGTCAAACTTGGTAAAGGTGCTTGTAGCCAACCTCAACTAGGTTTTTAGCTACTCTATATCCTCTATGCTTCTCGAAGTTTTAGTGTAAATGGCCTATAGATCTCGAGCCCCTATTGTAATGATAGTGCATATTTATAAGTTGCCACATGAAGCTTGAACTAGCATTTCTTATGAAGAGAACATGCCAAGATAGTAAAATAGTTGCTTCAGCATGCCCTTATAAGCTTTGTTAATTCTCTCCTCAACCTGGTTGACTATTGTAGTAATCAGACTCATCCCAATTGTACCTTGTAGTCCAACGAAGGTTTCCTTCATCTATGCTTGATTTCGATGAGATTCAACCAACTCTCTTTGGTGAGAGTTGCTAGCCTTGCCTTTTCTTGCTCTAGCTTTGACCATGAGATCTGCAATCCATGCAGAGTTAATTTCTTCCCTTTTCCCTAGAACTTCAACTTCTT
Organism: Lygodium microphyllum; assembly: GCF_053477565.2. Taxonomy (NCBI): domain Eukaryota; kingdom Viridiplantae; phylum Streptophyta; class Polypodiopsida; order Schizaeales; family Lygodiaceae; genus Lygodium; species Lygodium microphyllum. The sequence goes on along the minus strand of NC_141144.1, from coordinate 9,354,049 downwards.
GCAACTTTTCTCTCACGCCATCCATCTCCCTATTGTTCTCTACAATTTGGATCTGCAAGTAATGTAACTATTGAGTTTTCTGCCTCAAGAATTCTTGATGAGCCATTGTCTCCTCCTCATACTTTTTCTACATTGCTAGCCTCTCTTTAATTTCTTGTTCTTTGTCTTGTTTCAACTTCTCATATAAGTGATCCAGTGTGCCAAGACCACCCAAATTGAGTGTGGTTCTTTTGGTGCATTGTTTTAAACTAGTGTTAAACTCAAGATGTCATTGCTTCTCTTATCAAGTGATTGTAACATCCTCATTCTGATTACCCCTTTCCAACTCATTGATATTGGCCTGCATGGTTCAAAGAGTGACCACGAGTATCTATAAAATTTATTGATTGCTCTTCAATGGCCTAAGGACTTCCAACTAGGACTATATTTCCCTAATCCTCAATAGAGACCTAAGGTTTGTTCTACCAACTTGGAAGTGAGTGTTGCCTCCCCAATTTTTGGTTCTTCTCTTATTCAATATCCCATCACACTTGTTCTAGTCTTAGATCATAGTTTTGAACAAATTTGTAATAATTAGTAAGGTGAATAGGCCCATTGGTTGCCTTAACACACGGTCTTTTAGCCCACATTTAGCCACCAACTCCCTAGTTTTAGGATGTCTATTGACAATGTTTTCCAAATTGGCAAGTTGGCATAACTTTAGAGCTCCAAAGCCCCACAAATGGGCCTCAAGACCCACACTCTTTGCACTACTCCATCGTGTGAACACAATCTTACCATCGTTGTGAGTATCCTTCATAGATACCAATGTAGGCATCTCAATTGATTTAACTGGTGGGGAACTGTATCACAACCGTTTGCACATTCACAAAATAAGCCCATATCTTGAGAAATGTTCAATTAACCAATACAAAAAACTACAATAAAATACAAACCATACCTTTTTCTGTTGTTAAAAAAATGCCAAAATTGATTGGCTCTATTTCCCCCCTGTGAAGAGCGAAAGCTAGCAAGCTTCCTAGCTTGTAGGCTTAACAACCAAAAGACAAGGAGTGGTGTCAATGCCACACATAGAATTTTTTTTTAAAAAAGAAAAGTTATGTACAAAGAAAATTTGAAGACAACTAGATTGGGAGGGAAGAAGAGGGGAGGGTGGATAGCCACCAAGCGTAAAAGTTGGGGTTATACTCCAATTTACTAAATGTATTGAGGTTAAATGGTAGCATAGCTAAGCAACACAAACAAGTGGTAATATCTCTAAGTAGATAGGGATTGGCAAAGTGATTAGCCACATGTAGTTCCTTATTAGTAAGAATATTGTTGAATAATGGATGGCACTGCAAGCTTACAAGCAAGAATCATGGCATGGAGTGAGACATTGGAGTGATATGTAGGGTCACTGAGAAGGGTGCTAATGGTGCATCATTGATCATTAGCAATGGTCACAATCAACTACCAACATGAGCAATCCCAAGTTGAGGTCCATAACATCAACATAGAAAAGGACTAGAAGTGGTTCATTTAGCCTTTTTTCTACAATGGCAATGCCATCATCACATTTGGTTCACTAAAGTATAAGAAGAGATGAAATGGGAGGACTAGAGATACTTCTGGGAAAGAGTTATGACATGCTTAGCCCGCACAAGGATACTCTTGTGGAAGTGGACTTCATTCTTCTCCTAGGTGGGAGTCCATCATTCATGTAGTAATTTCAAGGGCCTCATTATCGGCAAGGCCAAGATCAGTCATAGCAAATAATTTGACAAAAGTGGTAAACATAGAGTCAAATTGGAGTAAGCAACTAGATTCTAAGGAATTGTTCAAAGTTGCCAAGTTGATTGCCATGTGCTAAAAGAGAGAAGCATTACAATATAATGTTTTATAACAAAAGGTGGATCAAGAGCAAATGAACTAATATGGACATGATTTATGCCTATTTCATGTGTGCATGTTGATTTTAGCTCGCACAACATGATCCAACTGGTGGACTAGCCAAGAGGGAGCTAAAGAGGAAGCCTTAGAGGATTTTGAGTTCTCAAGGGAGAGTTTGAGAGTAGACATAGTAAGAGGGTCTTGGGATTGGGAATGTGCAAAAGATGGAGAAAGTGTATCTTATGGGCCTGACATGGTAAGCTCTTTGGGAATTAGCTACTCAAGCTTGGCTAAAGAGGCTATGGAGATTGACTGTGCCTGAGATGGGTTATCTTGGAGTGGGGATGGGCAAGGTTGCCGTTGATAGGAAGCTTGACATTGGAATCTTCAGGGAGATGCCTTAGGTAGAGCGCAAGAAGGGGGGGATTTAGATCATTTTGGGATCCAAATGTAGGCATGACCTAGCCCTAGGCCTCCAAGAGAGGTCATGCCACCTAGCAAAATGAAATGTTTTACTTTGGACGGGTCTTGCAATGTTAGATTGTCATTCAATACATTGATTTCAAGAGAGTCAAAGGGTTGAGGTGGGGCTTGCAATGGGATGCAAGGTCACCTCTAAAAAGGAGTAGACTTCTCAAGTTTGAGTTGTGAGGCTCAACTAAGAGGAGGAATCTAGAGGGGGTGGTCCTTGAGCGATTGATTGAGTAAGGAGACAATAGACTGAAAATGGGTGGGATGAGTGCTTGGAACTTGCCATGTAGAAAGATCCCCTATATTAAAAGACAAAATGATCTAGGCACCATGAAATTGCAAGTTAATGTACTAGTAGATCAACATTTCAAAAGAACAAAGATTTTATTTAATAATTTCAATAGTAAGCAAGAGCTTATATTTGCCTAGTAGCAAGTAGGGTTGGCCACCATAGGGATCAAGTTTAGTGTAAGTTGGTGTCAAAGTGGGTTGAACCAACCACATCCACAGGTGATATGGATGTCTGTTATAGTCAAAACCTTCATCAATGAGTGCATTAGTAGTGGCTTGCTTAGCAACAGTCAATTGAATTTGAAGAAAGGCTAGAGGAATGATGGCATCATTCTTAGCATCCACTAAGGAGATAGAAGCAACTCATACATTAAAGAATAAATATGAATTCTATGTGGGATTGGGTGTAGTCAACTTATGAGCATTAGCCTTTTGCTCAAATTTCTCATGCCATGTTTTTTAAGCCACCATGACCATCCTAACAACAACATCAAGAGGTGCATGGGGCATTTATGTAAGTAATGGCCTAGGGGGTAATACTTCTTAATATAGCTCCTATTGAAGTGTCCAATGCCTTCCCCCAGGGTCTCAAGCTCCACATTATTGGTCCTTCTAATTTGATGGACATGAGATGTTCTAAGGTTTCTTAAAGCACATACTCAATCTCATGGTCATACACAGAGCATCGAAGAAGACCATCGCGCCTTAGCTAGTAAAGTTGACCAATAATCATGTGGTAGGGTCATGTCTTAATCAACATCACAATAATGTCTTTTGCACCAAATGAGGTGTAAGATCAGACTTTCCTCATATTCAAATCTGAACTTATGGGCATCAAATAAGTTATCATTTAGGCCAACTTCCTTTTCTCCGCTTGTTAGTCGAGACATGTGATCCCCCATATAATGTTTCTTTTCTTTGTGCACAACCATAGAGAACTCAAACTCTAGCAAAAGGAACAACCATCTGGCAAATCTTCATGTAGTGCATGGCTTGTTCACAAAATAAAGTAGATCTTGATGATCAACAGAAAATATGGAGTGGCAAGCAAATAATATCAAAACATTTTGACTACATAAACCATTACTAAACCTTCTCATTCAATGGTAGAATAATTAATCTTAGTGTCAATGATTTGCCTACTTGCAAAGCTTACAAGAAAATCTATATTGTGTGCACCAAGTTGGAACAATATAGCTCCAATTCCCATTTTGGATGCATCAATATAAACATGGAACATGATTGTCCAATTTAGGTCTCGTAAAATGGGTGCAGAAACAAGAGCCTTCTTCAAGGCCTCTCATAGGCCTCCTAGCATTCAGTAGTCCACTACCATATAACCATAAGCTTATATAAGGGCCTAGCAATAGTACCATAGTTCAAACCAAAGTGGAAATAATAGCATGTATGTCCAAGGAAGCATTGAATGCCTTTTGGATTGGTGCAAGGTGGAAGCTTGATGATAACCTTAATCTTAGTTGTATAAATCACAATTCCATTCTGGAACACAACTTGTCTTAGAAAAATATCATGCTTTATCCAAAATTGACATTTCATGAGATTGATGGATAACTGATACTATCAACATCGTTGAAAGACAAAAAGAACCTTTGCTAAGTGCTCTTTCCAATTGGTATGAACACACATACCATCTATAAAAGTTTCTAGCCACTTATATAGCATATCTTTAAAGATGGTACACATCAACTATTGAAAGGTGGTGGGTGTATTAGTCATGCCAAGTCACATACTATATAAGAAAAGATGCCCCACTTAATGGAAAAAGCAATCTTATGCCTATTATATCTAGGTGAACTTGAACCTAATTATATCCATAGAAGCCATCCAAGAGATTGTAAGCCTCCTTTCTAGGCACTCTCTTAATGATGTGATCCATGTATGCCAAGGAATAATGATCTCGTTTGATCGCTATATTGACCTTCTTATAGTTGTACTCTAATTTTACCATTTTTCTTGACTACCACAATGATGGGTGATTAGGCAGTTCAGTATGCTCAATTCATAAATGAATCCTGACCTTTTTAATTTGTTGAGTTCCTCCTTCACATGCTGAGCATATTGAGGATTCATGGGATAGGGCATCTACTCGACATTGATAGGTTTAGTGTTTGGCCATGATAGAATAGTGTGAGTAAGTATTTGAGGTGGCACTCCTTTTTGAAGTCTATAGAATTCTAGGCAAACATATCATGGAACTCCTTATATTCCTTGCTTAGATCCTTAGTGGCAAACATGGCTTTAGGTGTTTCCCTCTCCTTAGCAAGGTCAACTTCCTTTACTTTAGCTAGCCTTTCAATAGATTTCTAGTTGTGCCGCCTTGTTGTTTAGCACCATTGTCATGATGACAACTTGATCCCCATTCTTGAACTTGGTAAAGAGTTTAGGGAATTCTTAAGGCTTATGTTGAGAGCCTACATCAGAGTCAAGGTTCTCTTGAGCTTTCTTAAGATGATTCCCATTAGGGCTAAAACACATTAAAAATGACACTTTTGTTAAACTGGATTAAGAAAAGGACCAATGAGAAATTGCTACATGTGCAAAAATATGGTATTCTTGTCTCCTCTCTACTTTGGAGATAGTAGAGAACATTTTGTGCTTTTTTCCTCCTTTTTAGCCAGAATCTGTGAAATTTGACATCTTTTGGTAGTTCCAACGCTCATAAAGCTGATAAAAGTTGAACTACATGTTGTTTTCTTGTTGCTAGAAAATTTTGAATTTCACGGGCATCCTCTTCTCTTGAGGCTTTAGAGCAGATGGATCAAATTTTAAACAAGGCGGCTTCGGTATACTCTTCTTTGTGGAGGCAACAATGGTAGAGGTAACAAAAATCTTTTTGGTGGTTGTCTTGGCAAAGCCCTTACCACTTGTAGCTTTCACCAGTCTCTTGGCTTTGCCCTTGGAAGATTTAGGATAAAGAAGGGAGTAAGGGTCCACTGGTGTGATTGCCCTATCCAAAATTGTCTCAATACACATCTCCCTTATCCACCACATATATGACTTAAGGTAATCTTTGCACTGAAACAAAGCACACAATAATTGAGTTGAGAACGCTAGAGAATTTTAAACTAAAAGCAAAAGACAAAAGACTTACATTCATCCCATCTATGTTCTACAACTTTGAATCTATAGTCCTACAAACATTCGAGATAGCTCTCCATCCACAACTCTGTGCATCACTTTGTAGTGGGACCTCTTGAAGAAGAAAATTGAAAGGTCTCTTAGAGTTGGCAATATCTCCAGAACTAGCATGCAAGTGGGTAGTGACAAGTATATTAGCACTAGAAATGAAAACTTGTTAGGAAATAATAAAGACTAGCAATAAATCTAAAAATAAGAGAAGACTATTGATCATAATTTTTTCTCATGCCATGAATTCGTGAAAGAGAATTTATAAGGATGACCTTTTGAGCAAGAGTATCGAAGTAGATCACGCTACAATGACCCATGTAAAGAAAGCATTAGTCACCAACAAATGTGACAAAAAATCACCAAAAGTAACTATGTATAAGGGATTTACCTTTTAACGTATGGAAAAAAGATATGTGTGTGTGTGTGTGTGACTATCAACAAATATAAGCTTGCAATATTTAAACCAAATGTTAAAGAAAGATCCATAGAGAGAAGTGAATCAACAATAAATATATTATTAGCAGTGTATGCCTTGTATAGGAAGAAAGCCCAAAATAAGAGAATGAAGATGCAAGGAGCTGTGAAAAAGTTAATAAAAGCAATGGCAAACCTCACCTAAAAAAAACAACAAAATATGATAGCTGAACGTCTTTCTTCTCTAACATACTCTTGTCTTCTAGAGATATGCTAAGGTAATCATCTTTATCTATATCTAAAAAAATATTCATAACCATTTGGCCAAATACATTGCCCATCCTCTCATAGTTAACTAGACCAAGATGATCTATCTTTCTCTTTCAAATCACACCCTCATTTCAACTTCCTCTTTGATTTTCTCCTCCATGGGAGTCTCTCTCAGAGTTGCAATTCTTGTGGGATATAAGTGACTAACATCTTCAATGATAAGCTCTATCACTTTTTTTAGCTTTGGGAAACATTGAGGATCTCATTGACTTTATAATTAGTAGTGGGCAAGGGCTTTGATACTTTGTCAAATCTATATCTAAGCCTACTCACCATACTAAAGTCCTTGTTCATTAGTATGACCCTATGTACATGGGCAATATCAACTTAAGCACCATTCATAAAATCAATGATAAAGTCCTCTACAGCCTCATATGAGCAAAATATAGCTAAAAGTTGCCACTTCTTATGGAGTCCATCAATTGTGACAATCCTAAATAATCTATTTTAGATATCCTTGACCACTCTAATAAATGTGGCCTTTGGGATAACATGGTTGGTTTCTTTTTGGGATTTCTTGATTTCTTGTCTCTGAAGCACCTCTATATGTAAAACCACCTTGACTTCATTTTCCTCTTAGTTGGGGTCGGTTTGGAAGGTTCCTCAATGAGCATAGTGTTTACTGCAAAGCGAAGGAAGCAGAAAATGAGGCATCAAGAGGAAAAGTGCAAGGTGGAAAATAGGAAAAGGCGCCCTACAAGAGAGTGGGCCCGGAAGAAATCTAAAAGCATGGGAACAACCAACATGAGTACAAGATGCAACCGCGGAAGCCGCAATAAGCCAAAAGTAAGAAGGTATACCTTTAAATATAAAGGCATAGTCAAACCTTTGTAAAAGAGTGCGGCTCTCACCCATGCAAATTGTAAAGGTAGAAGGGCAATAGGAAGGAAGCGAGGAATATAGGAGAACAATGGAAAAAAGGGCCTAGGCCATGGCCGGCCATGTGAAAAGAGGATGACTGCCCAAGGGAAAGAGGGTTTTGTATATAAAGTTCAAAAAGTGAATGAGAGCTCATTCTTTGGTGTGTGGCAAAGTGGACTCTTCTTCTTATCTTCTCTTCTCTTGCTTGCTTTCTTGTGAGTGTTTGAGGGAGGGAGTGAGAGTGAGTGAGGGAGAGAGTGTGTGAGGGTGAGAGATCTTGGAGGTGAAGCCCTCCACCATTTCTTCTTCTTCTCTTCTTCTCTTCTCCTCTCTCGTCTCGCATGTGGCTATGGAGGATGGAGCTTGAAGGAAGAGGCATGAGGATGATTGAGCATGCATCACGAATCGTGGAGCTATCAGAGTGCTCGAGAGAGGAAGCAACTCAATTGGGCATTAAGGTAAGCTCACTACACTCATAGAGAGGGATAGCATGTTGGTTATATGCGAGGTAGCCATTAGTGCTCGCTTAAAAGGCTTGACAAATAAGCGGTCAGTGGGTCTTGGCGGTTGACGCCTCTACATTTTGGTTCCATTTCGGAGACCAACGGATTCAAGATTGAGTGCTTGCATGCTTCAAATCGAGCATCGAAGAAAGGGTTTCATCCCCAAACTAGAGCTTGAGATAGATAGGAGGTTTTGGGTTTTTAATCTGAGCTACAAGTAAGTATTTTTGGTTTTTGACGATTGGTTGAGTGGGAGAAATCATCCCAGTTCTTGATTTTTGATTCTTGTTGCATTTAGAGTAGGTTAAGGTTAAGAGATCAGATGGAAAAGCGTAGGGTTTACTGTTGTAATACAAGCCAAATAGGGCACAGATCTGGGAAAAATGGGAAGAAGGAGTGCTGAAGGGGGTTAAGGTTGACAAGCGAGGGGGAAGGAGTGGCAAGAACCTTGTGAAATAGGGGTTTAATAGCTAGGAGACCAAGGGGGAGCTCATTTGAAACCTTGGTTGTTTGAGAGAGAGAGTGTGTGTGTGTGAGTCAGCTCCATTGCATGGACCTGCTTCAATTGTGTCACCAACAAGTTTATTGCCCACTACACGTACACCCACAAGCCCACAATCACTTGGCGTGATGAATTTTTTATCGACTTGGAAAAAACGTGCCACATTTGGCCTATCCGAATTACACCGAGGATGTTGAGCCCATACTAGAAGACAAGATTGATGATCTCTCAAGCATAAGCATGCCAATCTCTCTCCCACGACTAAGATCAAGGGAGGCGATGGCACCACAAGTTGGGCCGCCTAAACAAAGTCTAAATGCTCCAAGCCAGTAAACCAGTCAAGGCCATTGGCCAAGAACCGCAGACTTAGGGGAGAGCCAAGTGACTAGCAACCTCCTTAATACACTGGTGACCACCACTACTCTAAGCTTAGGTGATCTGCTTAGGTAGCATCCAATGCTATGGCTAGAGCTGAAACAGTGGATTGAAGAACCAAATGAGCCAATTACCACATAATTTCCTGAGCACGATGCAGAAACTCAAATACCGAGACTGACGCTACACTCCATACCTAGATCCTTGCATGTTAATGCCTTTTGGGAAGGCATGGAAATGCATGCAGTTTTGCCAGTCTTAGCACTGGGGGACGTTACCAGAAAAAAGGAGATCATGGACATGGGGGCAGGAGTGAGTGTGCTAAGTCATGTGGTACTCCAAACTTGGGGTAACCTACTGGTTGAGACTACTAGGTTCAATGTCACACTGGCTAACAGAATGAAGGTGAAACCGTTCGAAGTGTTGAAAAATTGGCTAATGAAGATCGTGAGAATCCAATTCTCTGTTGACTTCATAGTCATGAATGGAGTGGATTATGACATCTTGCTAGGTCGATGCTAGATGCGCAACGCAAGAGTCGTAGAGGACTGGGGCAATAGTCTTATCTTCTTAGGAAATCAAACGAAGGATGTAAGAGTGGAGATTGACATATGGAATACTATGCCTATCAACCTGGATGCCATCTCCACCATGCTAAAGGGCAACGAACAGACTAGCGAATCCTATAGGGCCCTTACCAAGTATATCCACTGCCCTAAGGATGAGTGAGACTGGATGCATGTTCTTGCTACCATTGACCTACCGTTCTCAGACACTGAGGAGTATAACAAGCCATCAAGGTAACCAAAAAATCCAAGGACACACCCTTAGTGCCAGTCTCTGCATGATGATTGGAAGCCTACATGAAGGAACTGACCTTGTTGCATTCCAAAACCCAAACAATAGATGAGAGGTCTTGGGATACTTGATCGACAAGTTGGCTGGCAATCCAACAACGAATCTTAAGCCACTATGAGATATCTTAAACGAGCTTGAATGGCGATGGTCTAAAGTGCACGATTTAAACATGAGATACAATTGGGACTTAATCCTCGACTAGCAAGAAGAGATATGTCAGAACTTGGAGAATGATGAGCAACCGGACGAAGATAGCTCTGATGGGCGAATATGATGACTATTGTTCCTTTAGTGATGAGAGCAAAAGGAAAATCGATATCCTAGAATACGACACTGGGGGACGTATGATTGAAAAGATATGAGTAGACCCTAGACCATGCAAGTAAAGTGTCCTTAGGATAGCGAAAGGAGTCTGATACAAGGACTGTGATCGAACTTGGTTGGGGCACACATGTGCAATTGACTACAAGCAAGCAAGCCTAGCCCCGTCAAGTGATGCACCACTGCTGTAAACTGATTCACCTTCTGAGCTACGACCACCAAGAGAGAGCCCCTCTTTTAGCGAAGACGGAGAGTTCAATTTTGAATTGGAAGTCAGCTCAGATAATGATCCTGAAATACCTCGACCCCCCAAGACTAGACGCACCAAGGGGGACCTACTCATCCACCTAAGGCACTGACGGTTAAGGGAGGAACGACATAAGCTACCAAAAGAAACACAAATAGAAGAATAGCAAAAATCACAAGACTTGCTGAAATGATTCATGAAGTTCAAAAAGGGAGATAGGGTGGTGATCTTGTTGGGAGCCAAACGACAAGGGCAAGCAAGTGAACCAATTGATGAACCCGCCAAGGTCAAGGAGGTCAAATTAGCCAGTGAAGGGGAGACCCCATGACCCGTCTTTATAGCCGATGACTTGACTAAGAAAGAGGAAACATGTCTCATTGCTCTCTTGTGGGAGTATATAAACGTCTTTACTTGATCCCTAGAAGAGCTCAAAGGGGTAGACCCAAGTGTCGTAACTCACAACATACCCATGACACCTGGTGCAACACTGGTCAAGCAACAACCATATCCCATGAATCCAAAGCACGTCCAAGCTATCAAGGAAGAAATCGACAAGATAATGAGAGCAAGATTCATCTATAAAATTGAACACATGGATTGCGTTTCCCCCATAGTCATCGTATTAAAGAAGAATGGAAAGATTAGAGTGTGTATTAATTACAAGAAGGTAAACGCAGCTACAAAGAGAGATAACTACCCTTGCTATACACCAAGCACACGCTCAAGAGAGTGGCTAGCAAAAAGGCCTATAGTTTCCTGGATGACTTCTCTGGATATAATCATGTGCAAGTACATCCTAATGATAGGCATAAAACTGCATTCGCTATGGAATGGGACATCTTTGCCTACACAGTCATGCCTTTTGGATTGACTAACGTGTCAGCCACCTTCTAATGACTGATGTGTACAATATTCAAAGACATGCTGAGGGAGGAGTTAAAGGACTTCATAGATGACCTGTGTGTTTACTCTACTTGGTGAGAACACTTAGACAGCGGTAAGGGCGGTGTGACTCCTTCCAAGTTCGTAAAGCCACCTCGGTAGAGAAACCCATCGTCAAGAGTAAGAAGGGGGATCATGACTCATCACAACTTGCCAAGACTCAATGCCAGCAACCCACTAAACCCAACACTGAAGCCATGAACCCCAATTCAAATGGGTACCTAAGCAGCAGCGACCGCCACCCAGGAACATAAACCACGGCCTCACAAGGCTAATGGCCCACACTTGAAACCTAGGAGGCCAAGACAAACCTATAAAAGAAGATGTACAGTCAAGTCGTGATGGGACCCAGGACCTTATTGCAAGCGCAAGGCTACTATGAGGGTAACCCCTGAATTTGGCTACCTAGAGCCAAAACAACCCAATATCCTACTCACATGCCACCCTCAAGCTTGTTGGCCACACAAAATAATGAGTTAGAAAAACTTGGGCAACAAGAGAATCGGGCTGCCAAGTCCATAGAATGGCTAAAGCCTAGCTCAACAATGCCTAAACCAATCTATCACCCGAAGTTGTAGCCTGCCACCAACAAAACGCCCCCATCTTGCATAGATGATACCCCTTAAATCTTAGACACATCTAGTAGCATGTCAACCGCAGCTACAACCAAACCCATCAAACGTTAGGTGAAGCTACAATCCCAGGAGCAAACCAACCAGCAAACATTAGCTACTGAACTCTCTAGCGTTGTCAAATCTCAACCACCCGCCATCGACCTTAGACCCTCATATGAGCGGCGATCAATTCTCACATTGGTTGCTTGCCTTCGACACTTGGATGCTACTTTCATCACATTGGCTAAAAGCTACGATCGACTAGACTTAGGCCTCTTGGAAGAACCTATAGCAACAAAAGTACGAACACTCCCTTGCTCTTGGGAGGAGTCAGAATTTGTATTCATTAAGGCTTCCAAAGTAGCTGTGGAGTTAATTGCAAGTGAGGTATCCAAGGAACAAGCAATTGAACAAGGTCTCATTACATCATATAGCAAGAACACAATCATGACCACAAACCAGGAAATCGAGAAGTTGAAATGGTTTGCTGACAACAACTCCTCCTTTTTGTGAAAATGGTATGCTCTACGAGGGAAATGGGAGCTAGAGGGATGCCAAATAATGACCCACGTTGAACAACGACGTGCAATCAAGGCATCAGATGCGACCCAACCTACGTAGCTCCAACTTCTTATAGGGTGTTGACTACCATTCGTACCAACCCCTGGAAGAACACATTAAGGGACATCCTTATTTAGATCGCATCCTCACTGAGGAGGAGTTACATGTTGCTAGCCGAGTGGACTCTAGTGACTTCTTGCTTGATGTCCTCACTTACATTATGCATGTAGGCATATGCCCTTTAGACATGGATAACTATGCTACTTTAGAATGCAACCCTAATTTCTATGCTTGGATCGTGCGATAGTAAAACACTAAGATTACGTGCTGTAGGCCCTTCATCCGCTAAACATTCAATCCTAGGAAGGATTCTTCTCAATTCAAAAAAGGGGGGTACGGTGAATCAAACCAAACACATAAGGAGAATAATAAAGGAAAAGCACACATGGGGGATCTCAATGGTAGGACAAAGCACCTTGTAATTGAGAAATCGACAATAAATTTGAAATCAATAGACTTAAACTGCTTGGAGGAAAAATTCTAATTCTGTACTAAAAATAATTTAATCTGCCAAGCATGAAGTCTATTCTTTCAGTAAGTGACTATTTAGAAAAGTACTAATGGTAAACCATGGCTTATGACAGGAGTTGAAGATGTCATAGCAAGACCAAGCCCATCACATACCCTTCACGGAAGAGGAAAGAGAAAAGTACAACCTCTCCCTTGAGAACCGGGCTTACAACCAACTTAGGTTTAGGAGAATCCACAACATCAAAGGGGTAGTGACCAATGAGGAAGCCGTCTCCCTTGAGAGCCGAGCACACAACCAACTCAGGTTTAGGAGTATCCACAACATCAAAGGGGTAGTGACCAGTGAGGAAGCCATCATGAGGATCGTGGACCAGTGCAACCTCACCACGTATATTGAAAAGTTTGGGCTGACCACACTAAGTGTGTGGAATTCCTGAGGATGTATGACCCTGATAAGGGGAGTGGGACAGTGTGCTTGGCAAGCAGAGGAGTCAAGCAGGTGCAGGTCTTGCACAACAAGGTCTTAGTGGAAAAGGCATTGGGATTGGAACCAAAGGTGGAGAAGAGGCATAAAAGAGATGCCTATGCCATACTAGTGATGAGGAAAGAAAGTGTCTTGATGAATGATGGTATAAGCCTCCAAGACATCCCCAATGCAAAAGTCAGGCTACAAGCCAAGGTGATCCACTCCCTATTCTCTAGCCTAAGATACAATTCACTCATGCATGGATTAGTGTGCCCGTGTGGAGAGCGTGGCGGCTCATTCACTCCATGAAGTAGATTGGAATGGCTAAGTCAGGAAAACCATAGATTAATTAGCTAGGACTCTAGCCCTTGGAAGCAAACCAATGGGTGGAGAATCCCCAGCATCAAGGGGAACTGACATAAAGAAGCCCTCAGCCAAGGCTTCATTCATAGGGTATGGAGGAGTCTTGACTGCCCTTATGTGAGAGGTGATAAAAGAGGCGCAAGACAAAGAAGAGGGATCAGAGGAAACACCTGAGAGGTCATCTCCTCATCACGATAAAGAACAATCAAGTGAGAGGATGGTTAGTGAAGAAGAGGGAGAGCAAGAAGCTCAATCCAACAAGAGGAAGGCAAAGACGCCTAAAAAGAAGACAACAAAGAAGAAGCAGGAGGAAGAGAAAGGAGGAAGTAGACCTACTAAAAGCCAAGGCTGAGTCAAAAAGAGCTGATCGAGGAAGAGAGGAGGAGAAAAGCCATTGAATAGGAGGAGGAGTTGAGAAGAAAAGAAGAGGAGGACTTGGCACAAGCTATGCACATGTCCATATAGCAGCAGTGCAGGTAGGAGGAACTAGCAGCAATGAGCCCACCAAGGCAGGATAGGTTGGGAACCAATGGCCAAGCATCAGAAGACTTATCTCCACCCATCCTAAAAGGAAAGGGCAAGGCCGCACTCCACCTAACCCCATCTACCCTCTTGCTAAGTAAACTGACCATTGCAGCAATGCCAGGCACCCCAACCACAATGGACACCAACAACCTCATGGCATGGGTGCAGTTTTTGGTCGATAAGGCATATACCCCAATGCCCACCTCCAGTGCGGAAACCCCAATGGCAGGAGTAAAAATATCGGCAGTTGCAGACGCTGAATCTCAATAGGGGCCCAAGCGACCAAGAACATGTACTACTACCATGGAGCTGCAGATTGCTGACTAGGACGAGCATATCAAAGAGCTTTATGCTCAATTGGAAAGGGCAAAGGAGGAGAAGAGAGCAGTAGTGGCAAAGCTGGAAACAGAAAGGAAAATGTCAAATGCCTTCTAGTTCTACAGGAGGCAGAGCTCGAAGCCCAGGTGAGAAAACTCCAAGAGAGCATGGAAGAGCTCACTGTGCTGGAAGCAAAGAGAGCACAAGAGCAAGAAGAATAGAAAAAAGAGAGAGAATAAGTAGAGCATGGAATGCAAAGACAAAGGGAAGAACAAGCAACACTAGAAAACGAGATTAGGCGCCTAACAGAAGAAAAAGAGGACCTTGTACAAAAATGAAAAAGGTAGGAGCCGCTGATAGTGTGTAACATGTCCACCTGTTTACTTGCAGGACATGTCTTAGCAGTTGGCCAAATAAAATGACCACTGGATTGTTTGTGTTTGAACAACTTAGGAGCACTGTTTGTATTGCTTTGCTCAAAGAACTAAAGATGGAAAAATAATTAATGCTTCAGGTTGAAGGCCCAGAGCAGCATCAGTTACCCCCGACTGTCTGCCTGACCCTAACTAAGGGGGTTGTTAGCCATGCTAGGAACGTGGACCGAATCCCCATGAGAGGTCTCTCCATTGGGCACTACTTGGACCAGGAGGACGCTTGGGTGCCAGAGGGGGCTCTGGCCATAAATCCCTTGCCTTTCGGGCCGTAAATCCCTTGCCTTCCGGGCCCTACACAAGAGGCCGACGTGACTCGGGATTGGATCTCGAGGCCCCATACTAGTCTACGGGCGGAAACTTGGATTAGTAATCCCTGTGGATTATGGATTGCCTTCGGGCAGATTATGGATTAGCCTTTGGGCTGGATTATATGTTGTATTCCAAAGACAAATAAGATTAATTGTTGTAAAGGAACTTGTTTGACATTTCTTTTCTATGTCAGTGCTAAGATTATGTGAAGGAACTGGTGACTAATTGGCTAATTAAGGAAGATGTTTTATGCATGTCCAACTAAATGTGGTAGATAATTAGAAAACTAAAGCAACCCCGAGGAAAGTGCGATGGATGTGGCCATGGGTCCGTCCTACGGATGGGTGGTCCTGGTTGGCCAAGAACTTTTCTCAAACGAAATCGACAGCAGGGAACTTTTCTCGAAGGAAATGAACAGCAAGGAACGTTGACCTAGAGTCTAGGTTACTAGAATCCCGATTTATGCTGTTTTAGGGGAACGGAATGGGACTATGCCTTATGGGCAGAGAGGTTGAGCTTTGCATCCCTCTCATTTTCCATTCTCCTTGAACCAAGTGCAGCATGAATCCGCTTCAACCTTGATGTTTCTGCGTAAAGTAGTTTGTTTGGGGTTCGACGCTAGTTACTCTCTAAGAATTTGACCATCAGGGAAACCCTGATTCAGGTCAGTCCTAAGTGGGAACGACTGGAATGCTTTCGCTACGTGGTAGACTTGGGAAGACCTAGATTGCAAACCCCGTAACATTCCATGGGAGTGTCGAGCGGCGCATTCTAGACTCTCTTCCTGATGGGTTGCAAAGACGTGTCCTGCAAGTGAACAGGTGGACATGTTACAGTTGGTATGAGAGCGAACCAACGAGGAACTAATTTACAAGGAAACTTAATAAGGAAAAGTAGAGCAAATGTTGCTGTTAAGATCATTTCCTTACTTACTTATCAATGCTGACTTGCAGAGTCATGAGGCATGGAACAGATTCTTGGTGTTCCAGATTATGTTTATGGCTGTGATTCGTGCCTCGGATTATCGACGGAGGATTGATATGATGAATATCCTAGACCGTATCTACAATCCTTCACCACTGTACGTGGAACGGAGATGGACGAGTGATTCAGGAATCTATTACATAGCTGCCCATCGATTTGCGTACCTTCGAACCAACCTAAAGAGAATCAAGTGGTTGGAGGACCTGAAGATCGTGAAGCTGTTCATCTTTGTTGAGGCTCACGCGAACACAACCCTACATGTTGGAGGACGGAAGGTCAAGCTGAACACGTATGTGTATGAGATAGTAACCCGAGTAATCCCTGCCGACAGAATCAAGGTGCTGGGACGTTACGAGAAGAACGGGTACCAAAGGAAAGGATACCCTAATCTTCCAATGACCTATCGATTCCTAAAAATATATGATCCCAATCCATACTATTACCTAGTTCCCGTAGCTGAATGTAACACAACCTTATTCTCCCCGAATTAATGTATCAGCTTGTTCCATCTTCCCAAGAATAATTGTACTCCGAAAGGGCTATGCCCATATGAATGAAATAAGACTCTTTTTATCAATGATTGTCTTGACTGTGAGTATTGATAAAAAAAGTTAAGTGATTAGATCTCTTGGCTGAAAGATGAATTGGGCATGAAATGTAATGCGAGAAATGTTTAGAGAGTTGTTAACGTTAAGAATCTCAATGCCCAGGCACAACCTCAAGTGCAGATTCCTAGTCCAACCCCTACACCAAGTACGGCCGTGATTCAGGAGAAGAAGTTTCTTCTCAAGAAAATCAAGCCACCAGAATTTGATGGCAAGGGAAGGACCGTCCAAACTGATGCGGAGATCTGGATCGAGTCCATGGAAGATTACTTTGAAGCGGCCGGTACTGCACCCTCTAACCAAGCAATGCTCGCCAAGCTGAAGCTTATTGGTGAAGCCAGACTTTGGTGGAAGCAATGGTGCAGAGACAAGGGATCTCGGAAGGGTCCATTACTTGGGAGAGGCTAAAAAGAGTTATGCGAGGAAAATACTTACCACCTGCCTACCGCACGCAGAAGATGAACGAGTTCTATGAGCTGAAATAGCTTGGTTTATCTCTTGATGCTTACTATTCAAAGTTCATCTCTCTTTTGAAGTATGCACCACAAATGGATATGACACAACATGTGTCGAAGTTTTGTGCCGGATTAAACCCACCTGTAAATACTCGCCTCGAGTCAATGCGCCCAACATACTTTCAGGACGCGCTCATCTGAACTGCACCCATAATACAGGAAGTGTAGACTAGGCCAAGAAATAACAAGACTTGGTCTTACAAGGATCAAAACAAAGGAGTGTATAGGTCCCAAGCGAAGAGAGTTCAAGGTCAAAACTAGGGACAAAGGAAGAAAGATAGGACCAACAATGTCAATAATTTTGTGCCAACACAAGGTAATAGCCGCAAGCTCCATTGCTTCCATTGCAATGAGCCTAGTCATTTCAAAAGGCAATGTCCCAAGCTTGGCGGGGGACAACATCAAGGACCGTTCCAAGGAACCGCCCGTGGCCAAGGAGCCGCCACTTGGGGCAGAGGAAGAATCGCCTATGTTGATAACAAGGAGATGTGCGATGAAGAAGACCTGACCATGGAAGCAAACTTTGAGAGGGCAACAGTCCATGCCGCCCCTCACAAGAAAGGCCCAAATTGCCAGTTTTCGGTGATTCAGACACCATCGGATTATCAAGGTAAAGGCTTCAAAACCTTGATTGATTGTGGCAGTACGCATTCTTTTATTTCACCAACTTGTGCAAGAAGATTAGGAATAGCCACAAAAGATGCACCTACCTTGCTTGTGGAATTAGCAAATGGTCATGAGGCCACTTGTACCAGGCAAACTGCTAAGGTGGAATTCCGAGGAAAGTTGACTTCGGTCATGTGGGAGCTTTCGCTCAACCGCCAAGACCCACGGCATCAAGGTAAGCGTTCCAAGCCGAGCACTAATGGCTACCTCTCACATAGCCAACGTGCCATCCATATCTACAGGTGTAGTGAGCTTACCTTGATGCCGTTCGAGTTACCTCCTCTCCCGCACACTCCGGTAGCTCCACGATCCAAGTGCAAGCTTCAAGCAAGCTCCATCCTCAAGCTCCACGCTCCAAGCTCCATTGCCGTAGAGAAGAGAAGAGAAGAGAAGAAGAGAGGAGACGATGGAGAGCTTCTCCTCCTCGGTCCCTCACCCTCACACTCTCACACTCCCTCTCTCAAGCACAAGCTCAAGCAAGCAAGAACAAGAAGAAGAAGAAGAAGAGGAGAGCTACTTTTGGCCACACACAAGAATGAGCTTCTCATTCACTTTTCAACTTTATATACAAAACCCTAAATCCCTTTTGGGTGGTCATCCCCTTTTTACATGGACGGCCATAGCCTAGGCCCTTTTTCCCATTGTCATTCTATTTTCCTAGCTTCCTGTCCACCGCCCATCTATATTTACAAATTGCACCGGCGCTCTTTTACAAGATTTCAGGGTGTGCCTTTTTATTTTAAAATGCGCCTTTTCCCCTTTTGCCTTTGCCTTGGACTTTTAAGGTTGCCCTTGTGCTTTTGGCCTTTTCTCCTTTCCTTTCTTCAGTCAGGCTACCTTTTTTCTGCCTTTGCCCTGTGTCTTTTCCACTTCCTTTTGCTTTCTTCGTGTTGGGGTTAACATTACCCCCCTCCTAGACGAGTGCCAGTCCCATGGCACTCACCTTCCTAGGCAGCAGGCTGTAGCATGCACCGAAGACGTGGGTGACAAGGACGCCTGTGGTTTCCGTGGAGGAGTGTTGGTAGTGGTATGGCAGAAGGTCCTGGGGGCCTGTTGGTGGTGGAAGGTTGTTGGAGTTGGTGGTAGGGCTATGCTGTGTTGGGGATTGCATTGATGGCCGGCACAAGTGTTGGTTTGTTGGGGGTTCTGCACATGACGATTCTTTGCAGGCTTGTCGGATGGTAAGGGACAAGCATTCAAAGTTGAGTGTTGATGAAGAGTGAACAACACCTTATACTTGCAATTGGAAAACCTCACATGTGGTCTCTCCTTAAGGGGTAGTGCTAGGCTTCTCATCGTGCACAAGACATAGTTTGATTAGTTTGGGAGACAGGTCGAACTCTAAGCAAGCCTAGAGTATTGTCCTGCACTTGAGGACCCAAACTGTGGACATACTTCGGTGCAAATATTTGTGAGTGCTCGTGCCTACTTAGATATTACATAGTTAGAAGACCGTGGGCTAGTTTCTCATAACAATGCATGGATGAAGCAAAGTTGTCCATGTGGAGAAGGAGTACACGTGAAGGTATATGAGACATCCTTTGCATTGTGATTGCACGATGTAGCATAATGGAATACAAGGACACCGCACTTTCAGTAGCTGGAAACTATTGGACTTGCTTGATGAGTACGGTGTACTTTTCATGGCCAAGCATGCGGTGCTTATCACCATTGATTGCAATGGTACGAAGGCAGAGTGCAAAAGAAAATTGTGCAAGTGGGTCAGGGTGATAGGTCTAACCCTAAGCGAGACAAGATCCCCAGGTATGTCCTGCCCTTGATGTGCCTTGAACAATTGTGGGTGAGTGTAAGGGGCTAGGGGACTAGGGACGAAGCCGGTCGACCAAGGTCACCAGACGTACCTAATTTGAGGACCCCTAGGTGATGTGCTGTGATCGTGGGTGCTTCTTATTTTTTCATTCATTTCTTTTTCTTTTCTTTTCTTTATTTATTTTTTTGTTTTTTTGCCTGAGTACAACCATTACAATATGTTGAGGCTATCAGCCTTTCAATGGGTTAGAAAATGTCAAGCTTCGAAGGCTCAGAAAATGAATAGTACAATGATGATGGTGCCCTAGCTCGTTGTTAGAGAAGCAGTTGGCGAAAGGGAGAGATACACTTGAGATATTGCAACCCTCCTTGCGGCGCATGCGATGTGGGTACAATTGAGGTAACGACTGCCGTGAGCCAACTATAGAGTTTGACCCAGAAAGGGGGCGTGGCCCAGAAATGTTTTGTGGGCCATGCAATGTGGGCGGTTGGCAAGGGTGCTTTCGGCAGCGTGGCTTTGCCGCGGCTCGTTGTGGGGTTGTGGGTGTTGCGGTGATTGGGCATTGAACATTTTCGCACAAGGACCTGTATTATCCTGCATCCACTTGTCGCTTCATGAGAGCATATGCATTGTGTATGCCGCAACTATAATAAACCAGTGCAATGCAAGGAGACATCACTTATTTGAATTCTATGGTGTTGACTAGACATTTATCACCTGCGCTTGATTAGCTTTTTCTTTTGCTAAAGGCGTAGCATATATTAAATGCACATATGATAAGTTCATACAAGTCAAGAACATGTCAACACTTAACAAGTCGGGAACACTTAACCATTTAAAAACCAAAAGTCCTGGCCAGTTATCATTTGATAAGCCCTTTATGCCTTATGGGCTACTCGATTTGTACGAGGCGGGGCGAGTCTGGATGGCTGGGTGATTGGGGCTCTGCTGGTGTGGGGCTCCCGTGGGGGTGAGCAGGGAACATGTCGGCCGGGACATGAATGGTGTAATCCCGGCCCGCTACCGTCTCCAAAGTATCTTTAAATAATTCATTAAATTCTTCTCTTTCCCGAGCTGCCCTTTCTCCCTTTGAGCATCTGGGGCCCGAGCAGGAGCTGGGAGTGCGTACCACTAATGCTGCCACCTGTTGTGTGTTTCGAGTCTCGACTTTCTTGACTCGAGGATTCTTCAGCCTTCGCCCTGGGCAGTGTCGCTTCGGGCCTCGCTTCTTGGCATACCTCTTGATGGTGGGCACATAGCGCTCCGGTGGAGGGGCGCGTGCCACATGCTCCCGCCTTCTGCGAAGAGCGTCTTTGCATGCTAGATCTCCATGATTCTCCATATGTCTGCCGCAAAAGAAAACCTACAAGATGCAATCCAAGGGTTTAGACCTTGATACAGGATACAACTGTTTGCATGGAAGGGATTTTAGTGTGGTTTATGAAGCGCATATGACGAGAAGGGGAGGGGTGAGGCATGCAATGTTTCGTCGTAAAGGGATGGCCCCCATGATGGTGTTCGGTTTGCCTCCAGCCATTAGCCGATATTGGCTATTGCTACGTTGTGTGGACTAGTTGTCATGGAGTGGGATAGGGCACATCCTCGGAAGGGTAGACCAAAACGGGAAGAAGGTGTATAGAAAGGGAATGCACCCTGTCTACAACATCAGCGCTGTTGGTCAAGGCCTCCTATGGCGGCAATGTGGGTTGCATGCCCTTCACTTGGAGGTGGGAATGGTCACACAGCTTTTAAATGTGTGATGAGAAGAGGACTTGAGGAGCTTAGCCTGTCAGACCCAACTCTTCTGCTTGCGCTTGACTATCATTGCTTGTGTGTGTTGATATTGTTTATACAAGGTGACACAAGAATCAGTGTTTATTTATATACATATTTATGAATCCATGTCACTTCACGAGGATAAGAACCAAGTGTAGAACTCGGGGTTGTACTGGAGAGTGGCACACGCATCTAGTATTCGTGGCAGCTGACTTAATACTGATAGATATTTTGCCACGTCGAGTAGCATGGAACCTTGATCGAGTCTACTGGCAATATGTAACTCCTCCTCAATGAGAACCTTATCAATCAAAGGGCCCTGTAGCCTAGTCCCAGCTAAGTCCGTACCCCGAATGTCAGTGAGCACCCGAAGGGAAGTTGGTGCCACGTAGGTTGGGTCTCTTTGAGACCGCCATTTGGCCAATCGCTCTTTTGAGACCGTCATGATCTGAGCCCCTAGTTCGGCCATTACAACGCGGCTTTCGCACCAACGCTGCTCAAATTGACTCTGGCCTGTTGACAGTCGCTTTAGTAGCTCTATGTCTACGAGATTCGGTCGGCAAAGCACTTCATTGAACGTGACGGTTAAGCGCAGTTCGTCAGCCTCCTCGTCAGGGATGAGTTGCATATGTTCATGCAGGAGCCTGTCGTAGTGCCCGTTAAGATGTTCTTGTTCTTCCCATGATAGAGGAAAGGTCAAGTAATCTCCAAGCTGCTCCTTGGGCATCATGCCCATGTCCGCAAGGACGTAGATACGCGCGACCACTTTGAGCTTAGCCTCCAACTCAGTTAAGCATTCTGCGACACTTCTATGTTCAACGAGGGCTTGCTCGGTTGCTATCTCATGCAAAGTTCTAAGAGTTTCCTTAGGCTTTAGCATGGTGGGGGCTCAGGCCTAGATGAGCAAGATTGGTCAATGCTAGGTTTTCTTATGCTCTTGGGGTTCTCACGTTTCTCCTGAGGTTTTGCTGTTATTTCATCATGGCTCTTTTCGGATGTGACTGGTATAGATTTGTCACCCTGTTGTGACAGCGTTGTATCCACTCTTGATTGATCAATGTGAGTTCTATTGTCAGTGGATACAGTGTTGTAAGCAACTGTTGATGGAAACTGTTGCTTTGGTTTGTCAGAGCACACAGATGTGTCTGAGATTTCACCGCTATTAGGAGAGGCATCAGCAGGTTCATTGGTGGATGGACTCGATGCTTTATTCATCAGCTCTCCAGCGCCCTTCATCTCAATGTTCTTGGGGTCCACAACCACCTGCAACTGTTGCTGTTTTCTCTGCTTTCTCCTCTTTTTCTTGGTCAATGAAGGTGCCTCTCTCAACGACTCAGGACCCTGGGCTATATCGATCGTTGATGTGCTTGGTCGGGCCTCAGCATTTCCCTTCTCTAGTGTGTCCTTATGAGACATAGCCGTGGTTTGCTGAATAGCCTTGCCCGGTTGTGAGGGCACAACTGCCACTCTTTTCGGAGAGTCTAGCTTTTCAACCAGCTCCTTTGCGTTTAACTCCTCCGTCCTAGGCTTTAGGCACTTTGAAAGTGCTGGAGTTGTCGAGGGATTTGGTTGCGACACCTCCTCCACAGGTAAACTACTAAGGACACGTTCCACAAGGGGCATTGTCACGGCCAAGGGCTGTGACTGTTGTGATCCCTGATTGGAAGTAGTAGCAACTAGTTCAGTGGGCTGGCTACCCTTGGTGGATTGCGATGTCAAGTCCCTAGGGCGATCAGAAGTGGCTGTGTCTTTCGTTGGCCTTTGAGCACTCATTTGTGTAGATCGAACATGAGCTGATCTAGTTGCATTAGGTGGCTCAGGCATATCCGTGGGTCGAGAGGTACGGATGGCATCATGTCCCACCTCTTTGATGGTTGGAAGCTTAGATGGAGGTAGAGATTGGAATTGAGCAGTCGCCCTTGACAACTGCTGTGGTGCTTCCTGTGTCTGTTTGGGAGAAGAGGGCGTAGGAGATCTAGGACTCCTAAGTGGCTTTGACACTGGCTTGGAGATTTTCTCCTGACTGTTAGATGATTTTGCTATTTGCTTTGTTGAGCATTTAACCTTGCCATGAGCAATGTTGTGCCTATGATGTCTGCTATCCTCTTGGGGAATCAAAGGCTCCTTGGGCACTAGTGGCTTTTGCATATCCTCAATAATTACATCTGATCTCTGCTTGTCAAGCACACTAGGCTGAGGATCTACCCTCCAATTGGTCCCATTGGGTTTCTTGATTTCGACCATGAGGGGCTCGGTCACTCCACTGTTTTTGACTTGGGGCTTGGTTTTTCGTTTAGATCTCCTTCTATGCTTCTTTGCTCTTGATACGTCCTGGCCTTCAGTCGACAAAGGAGGTTTAACAGGGGGTTTTGGTACCCAAATCCACCGGTTGCCTGCATAATACCCTTGAGCATGTAGCAACACCTTGGATATCCATCGCGGCGTTGTGTTAGCTCTCCATCGATGCCTTCACCTATAAGGCTTGGGCTTCTTTCGTGGTCTTCTACAATTTTTGTGAGTCCAAACCCTGTCCTTGGCCTTGTCTCTTGACCTTCTTGTTTCCGGCATGGCCTCACTCACTGGTTCTCGTTGTTCGACCTGTGCTTGCATCAACTCTTCCAACAAGTCCTTGCCCTCGTTTGTAGGCTTGACTGTATTGTCATCACCTTCCTTGCCTTTCCCTTGAGGTTCGATGAGGTCACCCTTGCTAAAGGTGGTGACAATCCTCACACCCAGTAGTGTCAAGTGTATCCTTTGTGCCACATAGTCAGCCTCACATTTGGTCGCCCTTTTGAAGGGTCTTCCTAGGAGGGTTTCTTTCCTGCAGCTAGCACTTTTTGGAGGAACATGAAATAGGATAGACAAGCTTTCCATTTCAATTGTCGCAAGGATTTTGCACTTCCCTATGAGTGCTTGTGAGTGTCCCCCATAAGGGCTAAGAGTTGCACTAGTCAGTGTGAGCTCTGGTTGGCCTAGTAGGGTCCATGATTCAGAGGTCAAGATGCTAAAATCTGCTCCTTCATCAATCAGAGCATCGATAGTATGCTCTCTTTTCGTGGTGAGTTTGACCCTAAGATAAGCAGGTGGTACTATGTCTTCATCTTTCGGGTCTTGGCTTCTTGTAAATTTAAGCCTTCTGACAGATGCCCTAGAGTTCTTGACTGCACGACCAGATGTGGATTCTCCACTGCTGTCTTGGATTGTCAGTGCAGTGCTATTCAAGGTACATCTCTCGTCAAGAGTGTCATGTCTAGTCATCTTGGCATTTGTATCTTGCTGATGTTGCACTTCGCCCTGACTAGACATGGTATGAACACAATGTCTTTGTGTTCTAGTGATGTGGCCTTTTTGCCCTTGATGGCTAGATTGGCCCATTGATGTTCTAGGGTCTCTGTTTCTCTCTGTTCGGGTATGGGCTTTTGGCTGCTCTTTTGCAAGTGAGAATCCATGCTCGTGTAGAGCCATTACTTCACTAGGGTCCAATTTGGAAGACCTGTCACAGCGCGCGTTTTCTCTCCAACCTACTCGGGGGAGGTGCGGAGGAGGCAGAGCCCCCTCTGCGAGGGTCCAGGGGGGGCAGTTCCCCCAGCCCGCAGGGCCGTTATAGTAAAATCCATACACAATTTGGAGGACCGTTTATAGCTAAATTTTGAACTATGTGCTCTAAATTTTAGCCCAGTGATGGATCTGTGATGTGCCTTTAGCTCTACGTAGCCTTTAGGGTCAATCTCGGGGTTTAGATGTGTCAAAATTTGTGTTCTAGATACCTGTCCGATTTTGACACTTTTTTTGTACGATCTCAGATGTCCAATTTTCAGGAGTCCGATTATCAAAATCGGACGTCCGATTTTGGGTTGGTCCGATCGGCCCAGTGGTCCGATTTTGCTCACGTCCGATTCTGGGAATCGGATCGGATAAGGTGGTCCGATTTTGGTTGGTCCGATTCTGGACGATCCGATTCTGGGTGGTCCGACTGTCCGAGTGTCCGAGTCAGACAGGTTGGTCCGAGCCTGAGTGGCCCAAGTGTGGATTGGTCTGAGCATCCAATTCTCAAAATCGGACGGGTTGGTCCGAGTGCCACGTGGCACGTCCGATCGGGCTAGTCCGATTCTGGGAATCGGACTGGACTGGTCCGACTCACTCTCAATCGGACGGTCCGATTCTGAAAATCGGACAGTCCGACTCCAGAACTCGGGCGGTCCGATTCTGGGAATCGGACCACATCGAGTTGTGCCGAGTGCGTCGGCGGCGGGCGCGATTCTCGCGCGTTTGACCCCTCCTCACTGTCTGGTGCACACAATCACCACAGACTTTCTAGATCTGATCAGGGCACTTGTTGAAAAACACCAGACTCACCTGGAGCAGCACGAATCGCTGGCACCTAGAGATCGGAGTAGCGCTCCCTCGTCTTGTGAACCAGAAGTTCTCTCTCTCTCTCTCTCTCACAAGGCAACCCAAGGAACTGAGGTCTATCCTGGCCTCCAAGGCCTCTTAAGGTCCTTTCCCAGCACTGCAGAACCTTACAGCTAGTTCCCTGTCCCTGTCTCACCCAGAACTTGAATCTGGTCCCCTGTTTCCCTGTTTTGGCCTGTTATACAGCAACAGAGAACCCTACTGTTTGCTTTTTTTTTTCCCTATCCTAAATGCATCCAAATCACAAACTAAATACCTACACTACTCCATTCCACAACATAAATCTCAAGAAAGCAAAAAACCTACTTGCCAAGGAGATCGAATACCCTTTTCAACCCCCTCGCTTCCTACCTATCTACCTCAAGCATCGGTTCGGGGAAAACCCTACTCCAATGCTCGATTCGAAGCGCGCAAGCGCTCAAGGTTTGAATCCGTTTGTCCCGGCAACGAAACCAAAATGTCGGAGCTTTCGCTCAACTGCTAAGACCCACGGACCGCTTATTGATTCAAGCATTCCAAGCCGAGCACTAATGGCTACCTCTCACATAGCCGACGCGCCATCCGTATCTATGGGTGTAGTGAGCTTACCTTGATGCCGTTTGAGTTACCTCCTCTCCCGCGCACTCTGGTAGCTCCACGATCCAAGTGCAAGCTTCAAGCAAGCTCCATCCTCAAGCTCCACGCTCCAAGCTCCATTGCCGCGAGCAAGACAAGAGAAGAGAAGAGAAGAGAAGAAGATAGGAGACGATGGAGAGCTTCTCCTCCTCGGTCCCTCACCCTCACACACTCACTCCCTCACACTCTCACACTCCCTCTCTCAAGCACAAGCTCAAGCAAGCAAGAAGAAGAAGAAGAAGAAGAAGAGGAGAGCTACTTTTGGCCACACACAAGAATGAGCTTCTCATTCACTTTTCAACTTTATATACAAAATCCTAAATCCATTTTGGGTGGTCATCCCCTTTTTACATGGCCGGCCATAGCCTAGGCCGTTTTTCCCATTGTCCTTCTATCTTCCTAGCTTCCTGTCCATCGCCCGTCTATATTTACAAATTGCACGGGTGAGAGCCCGGCGCTCTTTTACAAGATTTCAGGGTGTGTCTTTTTATTTTAAAATGCGCCTTTTCCCCTTTTGCCTTTGCCTTGGATTTTTAAGGTTACCCTTGTGCTTTTGGCCTTTTCTCCTTTTCTTTCTTCAGTCGGGCTACCTTTTTTCCGCCTTTGCCCTGCATCTTTTCCACTTCCTTTTGCTTTCTTCGTGTTAACACGTCAGATTCAGGGTCATGAACCTAGGTATCCATGAGTGTTTGCTCGGAATGGATTGGCTTAAACCTAATGATGCCTACATTCATTGTGAAAAGGGCCAATTTTCCTTTCAAAATTCTGAAGGGGAATTGGTCACAACTCAAGGAGAGGCTGGAAAGCCGAAAATTCAATTGGCCAAAGCATCTCGGATAATAAAGGGAGTTAGAAAGGGACTACTTGTCTATTTGATTAAGCTTAATAAGCTAGATCAGAATCAAGAGTCTAGTGAAGAACCTTCATGGCTAAAGGAGTACACAGACGTATTTCCTGAAGAGTTGACAGAACTTCCGCGTCAAAGGGAAGTTGATCATGAAATCAAGCTAGTGCCAGGAGCTGCACCAATTGCAAAGAGGCCATATAGAATGTCCATCTTGGAAGCAATTGAGCTGAAGAAGCAACTCAAGAAACTATTAGATCAAGGATATATCCATCCTAGCACTTCACCATGGGGAGCTCCAGTGCTGTTCCAGAAGAAAAAGGATAGAATGCTTCGGCTATGTATTGATTACAGAGGGTTGAATCAATCAACCATTAAGAACAAATATCCTATTCCAAGAATAGATGAACTTCTTGACCGTCTTCAAGGTGCGAAAATCTTCTCCAAGATTGATCTTAGGTCTGGATATTATCAGATAAGAATCAAGAAAGAAGATATCCCAAAGACGGCATTTAGCACAAGATATGGACACTTTGAGTTCCTAGTCATGTCATTCGGGCTGACGAATGCACCTGCCACCTTCAATAGGTTAATGCAGGATATCTTTAGGCCATATCTTGATGACTTCGTACTCGTCTTCTTCGACGATACCTTAGTCTACTCCAAACAGGAAGAAGATCATGAACCCCAGCTTCGCATTGTCCTTGAGACAATGAGGGCACACAACCTTTATGCCAAAAAGAAGAAGTGTGCATTCTTCAAGCAATAGATTGAATATCTGGGATTCATTGTATCAGTGGAAGGGATTTTAGTAGACCTGGCCAAGATCAGAGACGTTCTAGAATGGTGGAGCCCCAAGAGGAACACCAAGGAAAAGGAATTCTCTTGCAAGAAAATCTATCTTGTAACATCAACAAGCTTTTATTTCATTCTTCTAATCATCAAAACAAAGAAAACAGCAATTCTTCACGCAGCATCATAATAGATATCTCCTACGGATTTGATAGAATCAACCATATTCTCAAAAATCTTCATAATCTTCATCAATAGAACAAAGAACACAAAGGAATACACCATCTTTGAATGGAAATCAATCACATATTATCCATCTTCAATGTCTTCATAGTTCTCTCTCTCAATCTCTCACATACAGTTACACCGTTTTGATAGAATTGACTATCTCTGACTCTCTCTCTCTCTCTCTCCATCAATAGTACATCATAACCTCACTACAATACTCAATAATCACCCTCAATAATCCTTCTTAGGTCGTGGATGCACCTCCCAAGAGATATGTCTGATATGAAGAGGCACTAGAGCCACTACAACGTCTTTTCATAGCTCACCACTGTCACTTCACTTAGTCTTCTCTTCAGTCTTCAGCAGCTACTTCTTTGACTTCTTTTAGCTCTTTTGCACTTGTATTCACCTCTTTCCAAGGCTAGAAAACCTTCCCAAGCTACTCTCATCCAACAGAACACATACAGAAGCATACAGAAGGTCTACAGAGGCTCACAGAAGCTCAACAGAGAGTTATAGAAGGTCAACAGAAAGCATCAGAACCACATAACTCATACCAAAACCATTCCAAACCATCAAAAATCACTCAATAAGCTTTCAAACAATCTCAAAACCTATCAATCAATACTCCATCCTTCCTTACAGAGAGAAAACAGAACAAAACAGAAGCTATCAGAACCAAACAGAACATATCAGAACATCAACAGAACTTCACATCTCTACTAATAAACATCATGAGCTTAATAAAACCATTCCAACTTATCCAAAACACTCTCAAACCACTTCCAAACCAATCAATCATCTCATAAAATCAACCATTCAGCTCTCAAAAACAACAAAAATCAGCCAAAAATAGGTCATTTCAACACTCAACATATCCCCACACTTAATAAGGAAGCGTCCTCGCGACCCAAGAAAAAGGGAATACAAGTTCATTCAAGAGCTCAACTTTGATCTTCAATAAATCTTCAAAAACAATCCATCCAACCACAACCCCAACTTATAACCTGTATCTGATATAAAAAATACAACGAAAGGAAAACCCTTTATACATTAACACTTCTTATCAACCTGGAAATCACAACAAACTTGTAAAGGATATAAGAGGTTTCTTCTTCTTCATTAGCTTCTCCAACCAGCAACACCATCACTGCAATTCTCCAAAAATGTAGCTTGCACGAAAGCAAATCGAATAGGCAACCACCACGATCTTATCACATAAATTAACCCACAATACAAACACTACACACAACACAATCATCTAAATGACTCCTCCAAAAAGAGAGATTTATCATTAAAAATTATCCACAATACATTACAAAGGTATCAATGAAGATGATCCCTTTTGAAGGCTTGGTGATTTCGAAAACGATCCATAGACAAAGATTCATCTACAAATGTCTTGGGAGGATTCTGAAAAATTTAAAGACAACACATCCTTTCCAACAAGACAAGGTATCTGCTAGGCAAACTGAGGGTATGAAAGTACAAGACATCCAGTTGCTGGGAATCAATGCTCACATTGACATTCATGCACAACTTTGGAATAGTTCTTGAATCATTATGAGAATGCCTATGCATATACGCCAGGTACCAAGTAAAATGAGCAGTTAAGCGCACAGAAGGATCTGCAGACTGAGAATACTACTGAGCAAAATGTAGATAATTCTGATAAGCCTGACTAGCACTTATCCATTCTCCTAGGATCAATGGCCAATTGATTTGAGGTCCAGTAAGGGAATCATTTGAACTCCAGCCTCTTCTTCGAAGAATTTTCTGATCAAAACCTTGATACCCAATAATCAACTGAGGAGGATTAGGAATAGAAGTGTTAGGAGACGGAAGAGGGACTAATGAAAGAGGATGAAGCAATGGATAGGCAAAATCATAAAATGAAGAATGGATTAAAGATGGATTTGCTGAAAATTGAGGAGATTCGGTTAGGAAAGGCGTTAAAAGATAAGCAAGAAAAGTTGATAGAATGTCAGGGGATGGGGAAGGACAAGGATCAGGAGGTAGAAAAACTTGATCTTCAATAAAAGAACAATGGGTAAATATAGGAATTTGAGGAGATCCTTGAGGTTGGAAAAGAAGGGGTAAAATGACCTTTGGGTTAGATTGAAAAAGGAAAATATAAGCATCATACCTATGAGCCATTTGTTGATAATGAGTTAGGCATGGTAAGGACGGACCTAAAGTTGATCTACGATGATAGGCTTCAAAGAAAGAAGTATCAAATGGGGGTTGGTTGGAGAGATAGGCTAAAAGATCCACCCTCAATTGGTTAATGTTTTGGGCATGAGCTGAAGCTTTGACCTGACAGTGATTCAAAATGACAACATCAACCATAGTGTGCCATGAAAACTCAGGACACTCAGCCACCTTTGAAGAATATCCCTGGAACATCTCATCAATCCTCAACTCCAAATGTCGGACATACAAAGAAGCTTGCAATACCACATCTCTGACATACCAAGCCAGATCTTCATCATCTGGAATCAGTAAATCACCCCTCAAATACATATAGGACAGAAGCATCGTATCTGGAGTGACAGAGTCTTCAAAAACCATCTTCACTACTTCTATCAGCAAATCAGATGACTAGGCCCCACTCCATCCATCCTCTGGAATAGGTAAATCCATCGTGGAAAGTTTTATATAGAAGGCCAACTTCTGTTGTTGATAATGGACAAAAAAGGAATGATCTGGTGGAACATATTCTTGATACTGCTCAAAAGAAGACCATAATAAATCCATGCGAGATTGCAATCTTTCCACCTTGGCCTGAAATAAGGGACATAATGTAGCCTGTCTTTGAAGAGCTGCCAAGTCTACAGGGGATAAAAGAGAAACTGGTTGCACAGGACTCTGTGTATTAGACCGAGACTGAGCCAACTGATCTTTGAGTTGCTAGATTTAAGCATTGCTCTGGTCTAAGATAGCTGTGGTGGATTTAAAATTCTCTGCTTGGGCAGCTATCACCTCCTTCATCTCTTGACTCTCCTTCTGGAACTTATCCCTCTCCTCTGCTACAGCAACCACTTGAGACCTAGCTTCTGCCAACTCAGCTTTCAACTTAGAGATTTCAGCTTTCTGAGTATCCATGAGCTTACTCTGCTGCTCCATTTGCGTATAAAGGTCAGAGAATTTCTCCTGAGCAGAGGCTAACTCAATATTGGTCTTATTCAGTTCCTCCTTAGACTATTGAACTTCATCATAAAATGAAGAATATAATTGCTGGATACAGACAGTCATTGAAAGTTCAATAGAACTCTGGATATCCTTACACAGGAACGGAATAGCATCTCCTGTTACTAGGCGATGAACAGAAGGAATAGTAAGTTCTAGCATCCCGTCTCTATGGGCTCTGAAAAGATTTGGTGTCTGAAGGAATGCAGGTAAGGTGCTGCAAGACTAGGCAGGAACTATCACTGGAACTGGAGGAGGAATAGGCACTGACTCAGCCACCCTCTTGAGGTGTTTTCTCTGAATGACAAGGGGAGGAGGAGAATCATCATCCTCAATTATCACATCATCATCTTCATTATGAGGCGGAGGAGGAACTTCTGGAGGATCAATTGGAGGTAAAGGAACTTCCTTTGCAGGGGCAACATGTAGCAAGAAGACATAGAGGAAGGACCCAAATGTAACATTAGTCACATTTCCTCGAGTAGCTCGGATAAAGTGGTGATCCATCTTGGAGAGGAGGTAGGTACTCCAATCAATAGTTATGCCTTTCAAAATCATTCGTGAAGCTATAAACAACTCCTTGGAAAGATCATGAGATGGGGATTTTGCAGGCATTGGCATAGCTGTTTCCATAAGGGATTGGAAATCATGGAGAACCGACTCCTGACATGGTAATGACCTTCTTCGAATCAAGAACATCTTGAGTCTACTTCTGCAACAGCTTCAAAATATCGTCATTGGTGAACAACTGTCTGGCAGCAGGGATAGACTCCCCACAATATGGCAGACCAAGAGCCTTGCCTAGACTCTTCGGTGTTAGAAGAACAGTAGTACCATGAACTGGACCAGACCTCAAAAACTCGTCACAAATGGTAGGATCATCTGGAACCAGTGGGAAAGAAAGGCTCACGAACTTGGACAAGCCCGCTTTAGCGACAACATTCGAATCCATTAACAAAGAATAATCATGTAAAGCCAAAGGAACATACTGGATTGGGGGAGGAGTACGAGAGGGCGGCATTTAGATGGTTACACACACACCAAATACAGACAAACAAAGAGAATGCATGCAAAGCAACAGACAAAAACCAAGGATAAGATATCAACCAAGGTGGTAAAACGTGACTCGACCAACTATCCCCAAGCAAACCACAGCCTAGAAAAAATTCGACATGACCTCTACACATATGCGACCGAAAGCTTCATGCGATGCAACATGCAAACACCCAAATCCCCGTATCAGGCAATAAAGAAAAAAAACTACACACCGTACCCTTAACAATAACACATGGACAAATCAGACTACCAAAAAAAATGGACATCAAGACTGGACCATAACTTGACCATCAGTGGCAATTAATAGATTTGTACACGCCCATCCCACGAAGCGAGTTCATTAAAAAGGGAAAATAAGTGTAGTGAGGGGGAATTAATTTAATGAAGGGTTCATTTTATGAATTATTAAGAAATGGGTGAAATTTTAATTAAGTGTTAAACCTTAACAAGAAAATGGCGGTTTCTTCTTAAAATTTTAATTACAAATTATTAAGTTGGAGCGGTGCATTAATCCGAATCCCGGACTTCGATACCAGACTGAGGTCTCTAAATGTAAATTCATTTATTAAAAATTAAGGTGATGTGGAGCGCTTTTTTGCCAGCGCGTGCTTTTGTGACGGTTGGTTCATTGTTATTAAAAATATTAAAGTGCCTCTGAAGCGCACGTAGCGCATGCTAAGTGAACGGTGGGTTGATTTTAATTAGAAAAATGTGTGTTTGGCGCGAGGGCGCGTGCCATGGTGGTGTTTAGGATTCATGTTAAAAATTAAGCATGAATTTTGGGGTAGCAGAAAAAATAAAAAATAAAAAAGAAAAAATACCTGGAAGTGGATGTATGTTTATGCAATGAATACGCACGTCTCAATCCCCAAAATGTAGGTCACCAATCCAAAAAGAAAAACCACGGACTGAAAATAATTGGACACACGACATAGCAAGATTAGTGTATATGAATTTGTTTGGATGACTGATGGCTTATATGTTGTTGTTGTTTTCTTTTTAAAAAAAATTTGTGTAGTGTTGATTGTGTATTTTGGTTTTTATGTGTTTTTGTTTGTTGTAATGTTTTTTTTCTTTAATGTTTTTGTTGAGCTTTGTGGCAAAATTTTGACAATGAAACACATATAAAAATGTTGAAGATTTTCAGCCTCAATCCACCACGTGTGACCAAGGTATCTCGATTTTTTCAGATTTTTCAGCTTGTGTTTGGAATTAAAGAGGATTTTTCATGAATTTAGGCATTTAATGAAGCATTTTTACCATAAAATAATAATGGAATAAATTGGCACAGCATTTTCAACTTAGGAAATATTCCAAAAATAAGCAAAGAAGTTGATGGAATTTTCAAGAATTTTTATGCAATTAAATTGGTATTTTTACCAATTTTAATGAATTTTTGCTCATTTTGTGTGTATTTTTGAAAGAATTTTTACTTTTAGAATTTTCTTAAAAAAATTTCTGAGATTTTCAGTTTGGAAAAATATTTCAATTGACTGCAAAAATATTGGAAAATTTCTAAGATTTTTTTGTAATTTTTTTGGATTTTAATTAATTTTTAATGATTTTTTTGACTTTTTAAAGGTTTTTCGGGTTTGGAAATTAAAATTCAAGAATAGATACCCGGGAATGGATTGCGTGTCAGCTGCGTGTGAATAGTTGGCTGGTGCACACCACTGCACGGACCAGCTAATGCACGTCCCCGCGCGTGAACGGCCGCTAAGCATGCACGAACCTGCATATACGAATCCATGCACACACACACACCTTGCGTGTGACAGGGGGCTGAGAAGGGTTTCTGCGGGTTTCTACGGGTGTCTACACGTTTCGTCTTTTTGTTGTGGTATGCAGGTCTTCTGCGCGGGGTACGGGGCGTAAGAGGGACTGGGGGGAACGGGGGCCTCGGGGGGTGGGGTGTGGAGTGGGTGGGATTGGGGGGGAACGAGGGCCTGGAAGGGGGTCATGTGTGGGGGTGGGTATTGGGGTATGAAGGGGGGCTTATGGGGGGGTTGTGAGGTGGGTTTGGTGGGAATTGGGGCTTGTGGGGGGTGGGGTGTGGAGTGGTTGGGAAATGGGTGGGACTGGGGGCCTTGGTGGGGTAGGTGGGTTGGGTGGGAAATGGGTGGGACTGGGGGCTTATGGGGGGTTGGGAGGTGGGTGGGAACTGGGGTGGGAAGGGGGGCTTATGGGGGGTTGGGAGGTGGGTGGGAACTGGGGTTGGAAGGCGTGGCTGGGGGCGGAGGCCCGACAGGGTAGGCGGCGGGCGCGGCCAACGGGCGGGGCCCAGGCGACAGCGTGGTGAGGGCATCAGCAACAGTAGCATCCGGGATGGGGGGCATCCACGAGAAGGCGGCGGGAGAGGAGGGAGGGAGAGGGAAGAGGAGGAGAAGGGAGAAGATGAGGAGGAGGAAGCAGGGAGATGGAGAAGAGGAGGAGAAGGGGAGGGGAGAGAGAAGGGGACGCAGGGGGGATGGGGAGTGAGGTGGTTGGGGGTCGGGGAGAGAGAAAGATAATAAATTGTTTTTTTAATAATAAATTAAATAAAAAAAGTAAAGAAAAGAAAGGCGTGCCCCCGTCCCGCGCGTGTGCGCAGGGTGGGGTAAAAAAATTTGCCGTGACGGAATTGGAATAGCACCGAGATGTCAATATGGGGCACACGGACGCGACCGGGGCGTGTGGAGATGCGTGAAATCGAAAACGGGCGCGTTCACGCGCGGGACGAGTCGTGCAAAACACGTAAAAATAAAGAAAAATTAATATCTCCCAATCCGGGCATCGAAACGAAATGTCGTAAAAACAAAAATTGTGCACGACAGCAGGGGAAAACAGGGAAATGTGCAACGGGGGTTCCGGGGGGATAAAGGGCGTTCACATGCAAAAAACACGAAAAACGGGTCAAAAAACACAAACAAAAATTAATATCGGAAGATCCGTGCATCGGAACAAAGTGCAAGAAGGAAAAATGTGCAAAAAGACGTGCCCGACAATCCTATCACGTCAAAACAGGGTTCTGATTGAGATAAGACGCGTTCACATGGAAAAAACCAAAAAAACAGACCCGAAAATGGAATTGAAAAATAATATTGGACGAACCGCTGGCCGAAATGACATGTAGTAAAAAGGAAAAATGTCCGCAAGAAGGGTGGCATAGGGTTGTCATGTTAGAACGTAGTTCCGGTGGAAGTAGGAGGGGTTCACATGCGAAAAACACCAAAAATACACCCAAAAACACATTTAAAATTAATAATTAAAAATCCAAAAGTCGAAAGAGGGTGGAGGAAAAAGGAAAAAGGTGGGGGAAGGCGCGATGGACACGGTTGTCAAATCAAATTGGAATTCCAATGCAAACAGGGCAGGTTCACATAGAAAAATGTCAAAAAGACGTACGAAAAAGTCTCGAAAAATCGCAAAAATTAATAATGGACAAACCATGCATCAAAATGACACGGAGTAAAAAGGAAAAATGTCAAGGAGAAAGTGGTTGGCAGGACTATGATGTCAGATCACGGTTTCGAAACAAAAAAAGCGCGTTCACATGGAAAACTGGCTAATATGCGCAAAATGCTTCAGAAATTAATAACTCGAGAATCGTGCACCGAAACAGGGGTGGGTAAAAAGGAAAATTGGACAGTTCGAAGGGACAAACAGGGGTATAAGGTTGGATGTGGATTTCGGTGATCGTAGGATACGTGCACATGGCAGGACAACAAAATCAGGGAATGAAGAAAAACTGCAAGGGAACAGCCCCGAGGGTGGGTGAAAAAGAAATGGGTGGGTTGGGAAAGGACCCCATCAGGGGGGTAAAAGCAAGTCATTGCATAGAGGCATTAGCAAGTTGAAGCATATACAGAGGGGTACGCAATGTAGACGCGCAGGGACGTGTCCCCACATGTAAGACCTTAACGGGTAGGGTTGACCAAGCAACAAGGACCTAATACCACATAACAGACCATCCACTAACGTCCCCACACTTAAAACATGACCATCACTGAGAAACAGAAGGTGTAAAGTTAGAAAAACTTGGCCCATATTGTAGAGAATCAAGGTTGATTGTCGATGGCACGTCCTGTCGTTGCCGGCGGCAGGAGATACCAAGGCATCTTCACACCACACGTCCTTCATGGCAAGGACCACGCGGTAGCATCCAAGGAGGTAGCTGACTCCAAGTGTCGTAACGTCCCTCAAATCTCGCCTCTTAATAAGTGATTGAGGAAACACTAGTCACACTCAGCCCCCTCTCTGTCTCACGCTCTGTTGATAGATACAGGAGGGCAACCCTTTCCTGAAACCCATTGATGTAATCCTCACGATCACTTGTGCACAGGTTGTATGCCTTGTGCGCATTTGATGGTGCAATTGTGCATCCCGCCCTGTGTCGGCATACGGTGCAAGAAGGAAGGCCAGGGAGCCTTATGGTGCAGTGCACAAAAATAGATCGTGCTTTGTGCATTGAGAGGCCCATCCTGTGCGTGCAACACTCCATTCACACATCTCACCTCTCATTTGATTTGAAGGGAAAAGACTGGTCACTCGCTCCACCCTCTGTCTCACTCTCTGATAGATACAGAGGGCAACCATACTCACTTCCCCATCCGGTTAGGATGAAAGCTCGTGTCACTCGATTGTTTGTCGATGAAGATCGTTGTGAGTTGTTGAAGAGGCGTACCCAGGGAGGTAGCCATCAGATCTGGTACTTCAATTGGTTGTAGAAAAGATCGTCTGCGAAAGGGGGTAGACAGACTAATGAAGTTGCAGAGACAGTGCACCAAGGGAGGTGGCTTCAAATTTCTCTGGACAATTTTCTGCTGGTGAGTCAGTTATCTTGAATTGCGGGGTGTTACCACCTTTTCCACAGCCAGCTTCCCGCCCAAGGGTGTTTGCCACCTTTTCTTGGAACGAGGCCTACTATGATACGGAATTTCTTCCTTTTCTCCCATAACAGTTTTTTTCGTTTCTTGTTTTTTTTTTCTCTTTTCTTTTTCTCCTACTCCCAAGGGTGTCTCCACTTTTTCTCGAAGACTGGGTCGGCATGACAGGGACCTAAGTCCTTTTCTCCCATGACCGATATTTTTTTCTTTTTTTTTTCTCTCTTTTTTTCCATTAGGAAAGGAATGGTAGAAATACCATATGTCAGAACCAACCTCGCCACTATCGCCGGTGGAAAATAGAGGATAAGAGATCAGGGTTGGAAGGTGGGGCTGAGGGGACAGAGGGTTGTATCCACCTCATCAGGAGTGGTTGAAGAACGGCTATCAGAAGTAGCATCATAAGAATTACAGTGCCACGCCAATGGGGGAAAGGATCAGGTGACCGTGATTGTCAAGATCCCCAGGGAGGGAAGTACTTCTTCAGGCAATATCCATTGATCAGGAAGGGATCATCACAGGCATCAATGGTCTGCACTTGGACAGCCATTAGGGTTGACAGCAAGTACCTTATATGGGCCCATCCACCACTGTTGAAGCTTGCCAGGAATCTTGCCAAATCGTGAATCATAGGCTAGGACCAAATCACCTTCCTTGAACTCCTTGTGCTTGATGAAGCTGTCATGGTAAGCCTTACGTCGAGTTTGCATGGCTTTCATGCACTGTAGAGCCATCCTGCGAGTTTCGTCCAAACATTCCAAGTGCAGGAGATGGCGTTGCAGTGAATCATCGTCCCCCAAATGCTCTTTGATAGCCACGTGATGATTTTATCTCTACTTGATACTCAACTAAGTCTTCATTTATGCTCTCCAACAGTTTCTCTTTCTTCTTATTCTTGGCCGTTGGAATGGGTGTTGTAAGATAAGACTATCTTTCAATAAATGGGCTATAACAAGAGTTGTATCTTTCAATCCTTATGTTTATGGACTCAAAATGAATCTTAGTATATGTAGGTAAGGCAAATTTGTTGAAATTTTAAGTTGTAATTGAATAAGGAGTTATCCCAAACCAAAATAATGTACCTTGCCTAGTTATCTAGGAGTTGTTTTTAGTGACTACCTGTCAGAAAAATGGGCATAACTTTTGCTCCACAATTCTAGTTGCTAAACTTCTTGATTAGAATCCAAGCTTGCTTTGATCTCTACACAATTAGTACATGACTTCTATGTCATTATAAAAATATGTAATTTTGAATTTCACTTTTTTGTAATTTTCCAAACTATGACAACACCCTGTTTGACCATGTAATTGCCATGTTTGTCACTTTTGACCATGGACATGTGTCATACACCTATGTCCACTTGTAAGAAGCCAGTAAACTTGTAATGGCCTGCAATTTCTTTGTATACACTACCATGTTGTACCATGTTTTAGTTTCATGCTTCCCAATGATCTTCAATCTTTATCCACTCTATCTTGAGTGGTTTTGCATAGTCCTCCACCTATGGTGAGGGATAAAATGGTGGATGGGGAACCTAAATGGGCTCTGAAACTTCAGAAGGTGTGCAAAGTTCCTTTTGGGCCAGGTTTTGCACCCTTAGGGAGTTGTAAATAGCAAGGGAGAGTCACCTCTCTTTTGTCTTGCTATCTCATCTGACTTCAACCTTTTCATTAGTGGGTATGTGTACATGGCAGAGCTAGTGTTCTAGAAGACAAAGATGCTTTGCATGGCTGAAATAAAGGTTTGGGAATTCAATTAGATGCAAGAATTGAAAATTGAATAAAATGAAGAGGGTTAGCACCTTGTTGAAACTTAGGTGGGTTAAAGCACCTTTCAATAAGTCTCAACCCATCACCTATCTTATTTGGAAGTCAATTGGACCCATTCTTTGAGACCATAATATTTTTAGTAGCCAATAGCTTCATTCCTCTCAAATAAGTGAATACTAGAAAACCTGTTATAGCTTCATATGCTTCCTTTATTTTTGGTTGAAGAATAATTGTGTGGATCCACAAAGATTTTTTATTAGAAATACAGTGTTGATATTATGCATGATGAACCAAAGGACATGGTCAAATCATAAGATGGTATTGCTTTTGCAATTTGCTTTATGACCTGTTATATTCATCAACATTTAATAAAGGGTCTTAAAAAATTGAAAACCCCATAGAGGAACTTGGCATCATGCTTATCATTGGGTTTTGTAGACTTTGAAGGTACACACACTCCATAGGGAGATGGGCAACCATTTGCCTCAAACATAGACATTCTTATAGGACCATTGAGAAAGATAGTTTTGGAAAGGGAGGAAGTGCCATCCATGGAAAAATCAACAAAATTCATTTTCACAAGCAATGACATTCTCTTCTCTAAGAAGGAGGAGCAACATTTCAATAGGAATAGGTTTTGTTGGAGTAAGGATAGCATAGAACCAAGGTTGATGATTGTAGGCTTAAATATAAATTTCAAGGAGCCATGCTAGGATAGAAGGATCCACGTATGAGAAATAGTCCTATTTCTTAACCCATTTTGGGGTTTCCCAAGTCATGTTTAGTATTTCTACCTCTCCTTCACAAAAAATCACAAGGAAGTAGGGCTTTTTGCTTCAGCCCATTTGGTGGGGTGTGAGCATCAAAATCTAAGGATTTTTTGGGTCTTAGATTTTCACCCTTGAATGCGATACCAACATGTTGAAAGAGATTTTTAATAATGGACTTGGAGGAGTCCATCCAATTGCTCATGCTCATTTCATCCTCTTTGGCTAAGTTGCCCATATTATCCATGAAAGTCCTCAACTTTATAATGGCTCGTGCCATATTCAAGAGTGCAATATGGTAGATCTTCAACCAATTGGTTAAGTTTAATTGCAACAGAAGTAATTTTTTAGTTTCTACCATTAGCAGGAGTTTGAGTTCACTTTTCCGACTTTTACCATGTATAGAAAGAGTGCCCTCCACCAATGAGGAGAATGCTTCTATGAGACATAAATTTTTTTGTTGGGGTTAAAGGCGCCTATACCTAGCAGCCCATGTATTAGTTACACTAATAGTACTTGCATACTTGCACACCTGTTGTAACGTGTCCACCTGTTATCTTCAGGACACGTCTTAGGAGTCCATCGGAAAGGATATCTAGGAAGCTTCGCCCGGCACTCCCATGGAATGTTACGAGGTTTGCGATCTAGGACTTTCCGCATCTGCCATGTAGCGGAAGTATTCCGGCTGTTCCCACTTAGGACCGAACTAAATTAGGGTTTTTCATATTGGTCATTTCCTAATGGCAACTAGCATAGAACCCAAGCGAACTACTTTACGCAGAAACGCCAGGTCCGAAGCGGATTCACACTGCACTTGGTTCAAGGAGAATGGGAAACGAGAGGGATGCGAAGCTCAACCTCTCTGTCATAAGGCATAGTCCCATTCCGTTCCCCTAAAATAGTGTAAATCGGGATCAACTGTAACTCTAGGTCAACGCTTTTGTTGTTCCTGTTCTTTGACGATCTTCAGGCTATCCATCGTGATTTGAGAAAAGTTCTCGGCCAACCGGGACCACCCATCCGTAAGACGGACCTATGGACACATCCACCGCACTTTCCTCAAGTTGTTTTAGTTATTTAATTACCTAACACATGTAGTTGGACATGTATCAATCAGCTTCCTTAATTAACTTGTTAGGCACTGGTTCCTTCACGTAATCATATCACTTGACATAGAAAAGCAATGTCAAACAAGTTCCTTGTTAACAGGTTATCATATTTATCTTTGAAATACATAAAGTCTAGCTTGTAGGCTTATCCACAATCCCCCGAAGGCTATCCAACAATCCACAGGGATCACTAATCCAAGATTCCGCCCGTAGACTAGTATGTGGGCCTCGAGATCCAATCCCGAGTCACATTAGCCTCTTGTGCAGGGCCCGGAAGGCGAGGGATTTATGGCTAGAGCCCCCCTGGCACCCAAGCGTCCTCTTGCTCCAAGTAGTGCTTAACAGAGAGACCTCTCGTGGCGGGTTCGGTCCACCTTCCCGGCGCGGTTAACAACCCCCTTAGTTAGGGTCAGGCATGCAGTCGGGGGTAACTGAAGCTACCTCTCCCTTCAGGCCTTCAACCTGAAGCATTAGATATCAATTTATCCTTTAAATCATTGATCAAACAAAGCAAAATAGTGCTCTTAAATCTGTAACAAGCACAATCATTTCCATTGGTCGTTATTGTTGGTCAACTACTAAGGAGTGAATCCTTCTTTCCGAATGCATCCAGCACTCGATCTGGGATTACTTGCGACTTGGCAAGATCCCCTATATCCTGGGTTAGGGCCGTACCCTATTAACCCGACTTGGTCAATACCTTAGATTCATATGTTATTCCAATTTATTGGTTGGTCTCTTGCTTTCAAGCAATTATCTTTATCCAAGGAAAATACTATATTAGGATGATTATTCATCCTCTTGCAAGATAACTTGCGTAAGAATCTACCAACCTCATTCCGAGGAATTTGGCCATTTCCTTATGATCAATTCACAAGATTCGTGCAACTCTACTACTTGTCGCACAAGTGTTGCATCAAGCTCTGGGACTATTTACCCTTCGAATGGAGTCACGAAACAATCTGTTCATGATTACATTAGGCTGACGTTGTTGGTTCTAGGGTTCCAAGTTCCATCTTTTTTTTTAGCGAGAGATTCCTAGGGAAAAACCCTAGATCACTTCTCAAGTATGTTCCACTATCCCTACATTCTGTGAATGTGGGCAAGTATTTAGGGTATAGGAGTTTCAGTTTTAGCAATATATGCAACTAGGTCACGTATTAAATCCTAGTTAGTTCTTTGGAATTGAATTAACTCTTTCTAAAACGAGTACTCCGTGGGTTTAGGTGTTTAGGGTTATGCCAATTTAACCTATCTACTTTTGAAGATAATTATGCTATCATTTCCGTAACCACATGAATTATTATCTATGCGTAAGTTGATTTTCAAATCCTAACTTTCAGATTTAAGATCAAGCATAGGTTAGGTTATAGCCTAATTCCAATTAATCATCCTATAACTTACGAACAAGATTCATACTAAAACATGCAGCCTTTTCTAATAATTATGCAGTTGAAAAATGATATTTATACCAATTGACTAGAGTTATTCAACTTAAGAATCATTTCACGCCTTGCACTTTCCTATGGATTCTTAGCACTTTCCATAATGACGTATTGCGAAGAAGATATGTCCTAATAATGCGACATGCAATTTGTACTTCCATGCCTAAACAAAGTGCACTATCTTAATTCCGTTTTGTAAATATGGACATTAATCTAAGTTCCATTCATTGAAATGCACAAAAACTACTTGCTAAAAATGCATATCAATTTTCTGCTCACTTTATTTTTGTTCGTTTTATTGAAAATACTAATGACCGAACTTGTCCGTTGTAAGCTAATTCTTTTAAATTAACCAAAATATTTAAGACAGAAAATGCATCCTATCTCCAAAAATCATCCACGCACGTAAAATTATAACAACGTAAAAATAAAAATTAGGAAGGAAAACCTAGACTTGGGGTGAGATGTCCATGTGGATGTTAGGAGACGATCTTCTTGCGGCTGCGCCTTGGGCTTTCTTAGGAGCCATTGCAAATGTATCCTTTCTGTCTTGGATGCGGCTTTGCGAACTCCTTTTTGAAATTCCACCGTCCTTTATGAGTTTTCTTTTCCTTCCTTTCGTAGAAGCTCTTTGAAGGGATACTTCTGTGGAGGAGGGGAGAAACCATGGAAAGGGTTTAAAACGGTCTTAGTGGATCGGAAAAGGAAGGAAGGAGAATGTATAACCCACTAGTGAGGGGTAAATCACGGAGTAACTGGGCTTTCAACCCACTTGAAAGGTATTACGAATGGGCACGAGAAGGGGCTTTGAATCCCGCGGGGGGGGGGGGGGGGGGGGGGAAGGAAAATAGCTCTTGGTGGAAAGGAAAAAGGGTGGAAACAAAGGGGAAGGAAGGGTGTATGAGACCTTTGAAGAGGGTTATTTTGTGTGAGAAGGGGAAAGGCCTTAAAGAGCCCTAAGGAGGAAATTTTTGCATGGGGGTGGAAAAAGGCTTAAGGATGCCACATAAAGGCGCTTCAAGGAAAATTTAAGGGGGGGAAAAAGGGGCTTATAGAGCCCTAAGGAGGGAATTTGAGGGGGGGGGGGGGGGGGAGGTAGTCTTAAAGGCCACAGGAGGGGGGGCTTAGGAAGCCCACCCTTGGAAGCTTCCAAGGAGCTTCCAAGAAAGGGCACGTGGGGGGAAAAATGACTCCCCCAGGCAGTGTTGCGATGGCCTAGAGGTGGACTGCGGCGGCATGATGCAAAGACGGCTTCTCCCTCTCCTCTTTCGTCTGAACCCTCCGTAGCCTCTCCCAGC
This sequence comes from Lygodium microphyllum, assembly GCF_053477565.2. Classification (NCBI taxonomy): domain Eukaryota; kingdom Viridiplantae; phylum Streptophyta; class Polypodiopsida; order Schizaeales; family Lygodiaceae; genus Lygodium; species Lygodium microphyllum. Next base: position 9,310,086 of record NC_141144.1, on the reverse strand, counting down.
TCATGCAGTCACACAACGTTCTCCCCTTGCTTCACGGGAGCGGGCGACTTCAGGTCTTCTGGGCAGTGTCATCATTTTTTCCGTCCCCTCCATCTCCCTTGAGTATGGTTTTTATAGGGAGAGAGGGAAGGGGATCCTCCCTCCCCTATGCGCCATTGGCATGGCTATGTCCCCTCCAGAGCATCCAACAAGGATGCTTGGTCATCCCACCTTCCCTCCCTCTCCCCTAGCACGACAGTCGGCTGGGGGGAAGGAGGGAATAATTTTTTTTAAAAAAAATTCCCAATTCAAAAATATTATCCCTATGATCCCTTCCCAAGAGGGAATTCATGCGACATAGGCGGTTTCATAGTCCTGGTTTTTGCCAAAGGAGATAATGTGACATCGTATCCAAGTTCGTACCGTCCGGGACCCAATGCCGACATTGTCCTTTACCGAGAATTCACATGGCCTTATAATATATTTCGGTAGAAATATTACACCTGTACACTATAGGTGGCAGGCACCCATCATTGTCACTTCATTCATTATTATTTTAGTAACATTTGAATAAAGGGAAGGCTAGTCACACATTGGAGTTTCCACATTTTGTGTCTCTCTCTTTCTTGCTCTTGCTCCTTCCACCATAGTGTTAAAATACTGAGGATGCATGCTATGGAGGATCATTGATGAGCAAATAGACAATCATAATGAGGCAAAAGCATTGATAAAGAAGAGCAACTAATATTATCCAAGCATAATGCAAGTACAACTAACTGATAATGTCTAATGGAATGAGTGTGGGGATGAGTGCCTTTTATAGGCTTACAGTAGGTGGTATTGGTAGGTGGAGATAGGTGGAAAGGGACCATGGTATTCAACAACTGTGGTTTTAATAAACCATGCATACATGACCTAGTCTAAAGCTTTATTTGCAGTCTCTTTCTTTGCCTTGTTTGTCCCATACAAAGAGGCTATGGTGGATGTGATCGCACATTTCTCACACCCCTCCTCAATCACAACCAGAAAAGACACTGAGTATACAGAGGTTGTTTTGAGTAGAACCTTGCTAAGTGTAGACATGGAAGGAAAAAGAAAAGCATACAAAGATAGAGGCTGTTACAAGGCGTCACTAAGTGTGTAGAGGCTGTAGTGTGCAGAGGCTACATGAGGAGTTTTAGGAGCTTATGGTGGGAACATAAGGCAAGTCCACATGTTGAACTTTAAAACAGTCTATCATCAGAAAATGAGCTACAAAAGAGGGACTGGTGAGTCTTATCCTTTTGATCTTGGGTTTCTTCTCCTCCTTCTTTTTCAATGTTGTCTTCATCTTCTTTGACTGTAGCAAGATATGCTCTTTGAGACTTTTTCTTAGCATAGCAGAATTTCTCAATATGCCTAGGTTTCTTACAAAAGTCACAGACTCCCATAAAACGAAGCAAAAAGTAGCTGCATTGGGCTCAGAATCGATATTTAAGGAATTATGGAAAAAAAAAATTCAACAAAAGTGCAAATTGGGACAACTCGGTCGACGGAATCAGCTCTTCTTTCCTTTCACATAGAGGAGTTTTTTGTCTCCTCTTGGGATGCTTGTTTCTCCTTTGTTCTTGATCTTCTTTTCCTCTTCCAGGAGAGAGGCTTTGATGTCCACAAGTTTTGGCAAGCATGTTGATTAATGTGGTAGACACATTGTCAAACTCAAGTGGAAGACTTTTGAAAAGCACTCCAATGCAAATGTCTTCATCCATCTTCAAGTTGATTCATGCAAGTTGTGTCAACAAGCTTTCCGTATACTTCAAGTGAGTTGCAATTGAGGTATTACTTTGCATGTTGAGCCTAAAAAATTCAATTAGTAAACCATATTTTGAGGATTTGGAGTGAGCTCCAAATAAGGTTTCTAATCAATCCCATGTTGCGTAAGAGGTTTCACAATCATCAACATGATGAATGTAGCTGTCATCAAGTTTGAGCTTGATAATAGCTTGAGCCTTATCATCATTTTTATCCCATACAATTGAAATTGCAGCTTCCCTTGGTTTCTTCTCTTGACCACTTGTGATTGACCACAAGCCTTTCTTCATTAGGATCAATTTGATCCTAGTTTGCCATATATGAAATCCAACACCATTGAATCGGGATGTCGGTGAGTCCTTGCCCATTTTGAGATTGCAAGATCAATAGCAAATTAGCTCCAAACAATTCCAATTTTAGTTGAGCACAAGTGCTTAGAAGCACTAAGTGATTAGTATCAAGAGTTACTAGGCAATTTAGTGACTATGATGCCCTTGAAGTTGGAATCTTCAAGATCTGATGCAAGTCCAAGTCTTCCCCTCCTTGATTTGATGATGGAGTTGCAAAAACAATCAGTTTTGATTAGAGGAAAAGCTAATTGTGTTAACTGACATTTTATCAATTAAAGCATATGCCTATCGCTCCCAAGTACTTACTAGCTATTCAGTGTGATGTACCCATGCTTATGGATAATGTGACGTGCTTTGTCATGGTTTCGGAATGCATTTAAGCAACCCACTCTCCTCCTCTCTACTTAGAAGGAGGAGAAGCTCATTTTTTTATTGACACCGTCTCTCATTTGCTACAACATGCATCCACTTGAGACAGTTTATTCCTATTATCCTTGGATGATACTCAGACTATCCACTTAGGATGTTTGATGTTTGATATGGATGATACTCAGAATATCCGCTTGGATGTTTGATGTTTGATATGGATGTCTTGTCTATGCTTGACCGATATCAGGCTTTGCATGTGACTTGCATTTGAGTTATTCTAGAGCTTTGAACATTGACATTGGTTGTCAGCTACCTACTTGGATGCTATAGTGGATGCTTTAACAACTACTTTAGCTTGGATGCTCCAGATGTATACACTTGAAGCTTGGATGTTTAATGCTATGTACATGATGTATTTGAGCTTTGCTTGCTCATTTTTTATCCAAATTTTGTTCTAGTGGGAGCCAGTTCATTGAGTTGGATATTACATTGAGCATTTGGTTACATAGTTGAGCTTGAGGGTCTTCTAGTGAGACCGTGGGGCTTAGTGACATGTACATGCTCTTGTTATGCTTTATGTACACATTTGATGCTCAGTGGGTTGATTTGACATTCTTCTTGGGCCAGCACCTATCCTTGTCATGATGTTGTCAGTGATGTATGTATCTTGGTTTGTTATGTATTGAGCTTCTATTACATTGCTCAATCTGTAATAGAAGCTCAATACATAAGACCCACTCTATCCATGATGGTTATGACTATGGGATGTATCTCAATGCAACACATTGATTCTTTGATAGTTCTTAGCATTGGTTGCATATTCACTCACTGCTCTATGGCATCATCACCTTAGGCGGCACATATCCTTGAAAGGAATGAAAATGCTTACCTAGTTGCAGCATCTTCTATCCATTTACTATAAATGACTTCTATAGGTGATTTGATGCCAGCTACCAAAGGAAGGATAATCTCATCCAATTGAAGTTCACAGGGAAAGGATTCTCCTTGGCATTATTGGACTCCAAAGTAGAACGTGACTGGGTGTGCTGGCCTTTGTTGTTGGTTATAAAGGTAACCTAGTATATATTCTGCCATGGTGGTCATAATTCCCTCCAAACAGAGTACTTGTACATGAGCGCTCGATATGGATTGAGTTCATTGATCTACCCCCTAGCCAATGGATGCAAATTTGTTTCTATTATGCTAGCACTAGGAAAAGTTTTATACTCTTGCCTCCTATGACATCATGGGGCCTTATTAAACCTTCGTGCCAAGCTTGTATCTTATAGGATAGATGCAATGTTTTGAGTCTTGTGATCATTGTTTGTATGGCAAGCAGTCACACAATATGCATAAAAAGTCTGGCATAACATGCATGGTCACGCCTTTGGCTCTTGTTCATTTGGATGTATGTGGTCCCATGCCCTACAAGTTTTTAGGTGGTGCAAAGTATTTTTTTGCTTTCATTGATGGCTATACACATAAGGTTTGGACATATCCTATTAAGTAGAAATCAAAAGTCTTGGCTACATTTCAACATTGGCTTGCTTTGGTTGAGAACTAGTTTGGTGAAATGCCTAAGGTCAGATAATGGGGCTGACTATGTCTCTAAAGCCTTTGAGCAGTTTTGTGATGATAGGGGTATTAAGCATCAATTGACCGCCTCGTATACCACACCCTAGAATGGTATGGTTGAGCACATGAATAGAACATTTAGGAGCGAGTTCGCACTATGCTTAGCCATGTAAGCTTACCACAACATTTTTGGACGAAGGTAGTTATTTACTATTGTACACTTGATAAATCGGCCCCAATGTGCTATTCTTCCTGACTATCAATTTGCAAAGAAGGTATGGTCTAGAAAACCTCCCTCATATGCTCATTTGCATGTCTTTGGTTGTGAGGCTTTCTTCCATGTACCTAAGGACAAATATAATAAGTTGGATCCTAAGCCAAGGAAATGTATCTTTCTTGGTTATGGGAATGCATGTGAGATGGGCTATCCCCTATAGGATCCACAGGCTTAGAAGGTTATCCACAGTAGCCACAATGATGTTATTTTCAATGAGGAGAAAATGTATAAGCAGCCTAAGCATGTCATTAAGGTACGCAAGGTGACATTTTAGGAGGAGCCTCTGACCAATGATTTTTTATGTCGAGAAGTGCTTAAAAATAGCCAAAAATTACGAATAACAGGGGAAAGTTAGACTTCGTCGAAGGCAGCGATGGCAATTAGTACGATTTTAAGCGGCAATGCCCAGAAATGCTTAAAAGACCCACTGAACGACAGTTGGAAAATTTTCATAATTTTTTGGCATGACAGAAAAGACCTGGGAGATGCCTGGCAGTGGAGGACTTCAAGATGGATGCCCAGGATTTTTCGAATCCTGAATCGGACACTGGACAAGGAAAAGGGAGTGCCCGGAAGGCCAAAGGCCAAAATGGCAAGTGTGAGAATGGACTTTAGGAGAGCTCAAAGGGTGTGACCCTTTGGGGCTCCCTTTGGGGAGCCCAAAATTAAAAAATGTGGGGGGGGGGGGGGGGGGGGCGGGGAGGTTTGTGTTTTTTTTTTGCCGTCTGCTGTAAAGAAGGCGCCATTCTTCTATCTGTGGAGGAGGGGGGCTATGGCACCTACAAGCAACCCCCCCAACTGATCTCGTGGTTGTTCTTCTTCCTATCTTCACTCTCCATCACTCCAAACCGTGCGTCAATTGGCTGCCCGGTTAGGGAGATAAGAATTCAGTATTTCTCTCTCCTCCCTCTCTCTCCTGCATAGAGGCAATTCATGTGCAAGAAATTAAGAAGAAGAGGGGCTGAAGAATGCTTGTCCGGCTGTGATCGGATTGCTCCAAGATGAAGAGGAGGTTGAGGAAAGAGGTTCAGCAGTGAAGAATGGTTGTTGGTCAGTCCGTGGGCTGCCCAGAATAATTATTAAAAAACCTGTAACATGCAAGACACGCGGTATGCTCCAATTTTATGAAGGAATTTTCTTGTTTTTGTTGTTTCATGGTCCAAATGTTATTCATATGTGATGAATTTTTGTTTGAACCTTGTTTGCATCATGTTTGAGGGCTGTAACTACAAAAATGCAGAACCCGTAATGATTTAGAGCCGTTATTAATTCTTTAAAACCCACAAAATGCCATTTTTAATGGAAATTAGTGGTTTTTTTCGATTTTGAGTTGGGAAAAAGGAGTGGAAATGGGATAAAATTAGAGAAAATGTTAAGTTTCAATATAAATAATAAGCCAACACAAATAAATCAGAAAATACCTATTTTCTATGAATAATAAATAGGGAAAAATAGCAAAAAATAGAGAAAATTGGGGTTTTTGCGCTCAAAAAAGTGAAAAAATAAGATTTATGTGCGTGAATGTTTGGCGAGGTTAAAGCATGAGGTCAAGCCTCAGTTTGGCCTCATCCTTTGTGTTATAGTACGTGTTCATTGTTTTTTCCATACAAAAATGACACAACACAACCATTTATACCTATGCAACGCAGCAACACCTAAACGGTAAGGGGGGGATGAAGTTTGTGTGACGATCTAATTGCTGAAAAGATACAAATTCTGATTTACCTCTTTTTGTGCATAGCATTTAGGGATCATTCCATAATTAAATATAGGCAACTAGTAGCACGGAAGTTCCGGTGCTAGTCCCTAAAGCAGCGCAGCACGTAACGATTAGTTAAAATTCATGAAAGGGCTATTTTCCGCACTCACATGGCTGTTTTTTCAATCATAAAATGGTTGTGCACAATCGTCATACACCTTGCATCAAGCATGTCACGTGGTATCTCCTCGAATGCATTGCACTTGTTTGATAAACTTTGACCAACGCTGAGAGGACAGGAAACCCAAGTTGTAGATTTAGATGGGTGCTTCCATTGGGGAAAGTTTTGTGAGGCAAATCAAAATCTCCTGGAGCGCTAAATTATGAAAGAGTGGATTTTTTGCATTATGTTTTATATGTTGGAGCGATGCATCTTGGGGCCAATCCCTGAGGTGTAGGAGAGTCACAGTGGAGCCACGGCAATCAACCGAGAGGTGCTTCCCTATGTGCATATTACGAGGCATTATGCCTATATGTTATGGGATCTCCCTCTGAGGAGAAGGAAAGGTGAACGTTGAACTACATATTGGATACAAACGCAAAATCCTCATAAGTATTAAGTGAAAAGTGAGTTTTAGACGCTCTTGGCCCGCGAGGCCGTGTGGTGGGGTTGTCTATCGTATGCATGAGGTCCAGTGCCATAGCCAGGTCCCATCAGTGATTAGTCTGCTAAGAGCCACCAACAAGTGGTTGTTCTCGAATCTAGGGTTTTTAGGGACCAAATAGTTGGTTTATGTCCTCTGACAAGGACCATCAAGCTGAAATACAAAAAGCAGAATGTGCTGAGAGGGCTAGGCAGTGGTTGGAGATTGTAAGACGCTATTCTCCTCAAAGGAGCAGCCCGTTATGCATAAGTGGTAGTGGTTCTAGTAACCTAGGTGTTACGAGTAGCTCTTCGAGTGCAAGTGGAAGTCTTGGTACTTCCCTATTTCCAGTTTATCAACCCACAACAAGTGGGGGTGTAGTGTTGCCTATACAAACTCTTGTCTTCAATCCGGTTGTAGCCATGGCACAACCTATCGCAATTCCAGCAGGTACACCGGATTTACTGACATTAGGAGCACCGTTGCCCATTTTCCATGGGTTAGCAGAAGAAGATGGAGAACTCCACATTAAGGAGTTTCAAACGCTCATGTTCAACTATCAAATCCAAAACGAAGGACACCTAATGATGCTCTTCAACATGACGTTAAAAGGAAGAGCGGCAGTGTGGTATCACAGTCTAGAAGCCGGAACCATAACTAGCAGTGCCCAATTCTTTACGGCTTTCTGTAGGGAGTTTTCCCATGAGAAGGGTGGGCAATATTGGTTGCGTGTTCTGAAGGTAACACACCAAGAGCCAAATGAGAATGTCCATGCATATGCCAAGAAACTAAAGCAAGTTTTTTGCAAACTTAACGCTTATATTCCCATTCCAACGGTTGCACAGTTGTAATATTTCCTACATGGATTGGATTTTAATATCCAAGTGTAGTTGAGTAGTGTTGCTATGGCCGATATTGACACTGCCATTACCCAAGCAGAAGGAGTAGAGTCGCACTTGCAAATAGCGTATGCAGCAAGGATATAAATTGGAATAGTAATAATTTGGCCTTGACCAATGGGAGTCAAGGGGATCCCATGTTAAATACGAGTGGCAGAGGGAGTATTATGTAGAATTTGCCTATGTTACTAGCTCCTCCTAGCATGACTATGCCTATGGCTAGTCAGGCGGCCTCGCTAAATAGTGGTGGAAACCAAACAATGAATCCTAATGTTGTCCCAGTTGGTCAGCGGATAATTCCTAATCAAGTGGTTAGGCCCATGGGACGACAGACCGATGATCGCGGCTATGAATTGAGTGCTTCTAATGTCCTTGGTGAAGTTAAGGATATGATGAAGCACTACACTGATATGATCTCTGAATAGTATCGACAAATAGCTGTGGATGTCAATTTTCTTAAGAAGCAATAGAATTTGATAGGGAGTCAATGCCATGAAGAGGGTGGCCCCTCAAGATTCAGCTGTAAGTGGTGTGGGGCCCAACATTTCCCTAGGAATTGCCCGAATGTCAAATGTGATATTTGTAGGAAGTCTGGCCACTTAGCTGCTACCTGTTGGAGTAAGATTAGTTCTCTCCAACAAGGGAATAAACAACCAGGTCCAGTTAACCATCGCACACAAGGGAATAATCTCCAACAAAACAATGGACCAAGGCAAATACTGCAAAGAGGAAAGGTTATTGTAGAGGAGTTACCTCATGGCAGTGGAGTCAGCCTTATTGAGGCTGTACGTGTCAATGATGCTAAAACTTCTAATCTACGAGCCGTAACAAGAGGTCAAAATATTAAAGAGGGTGACAAAGGAATTGTAAAACCTGTCAAGGGAAGTCCTAAGCAAGATGCTAGAGAAAAGTGAGTCTTGAATCCTGATAAGGAAGGTGGACCGTTAAGACCTGTTGGTAGTAAAGTCGATTCCGAGGAGGATAAAGGATTGCCAAGAAAGAAGGTAAAGGCTAAAAAAGAGGCACCAAAGCCGATGGAAAGACCAAAGGAGAGGATGGATTGGTGAGAGAAGAGAACTTTGGCAAACTACCATGACTTTGATCTAGCAAGTTCCCTTTGCGAAGTCAAACCAGACGTGAATCTCCTGCAATTGATTAAACTTTCTCCGGGAGTACGCAAGGAATTCAAGAAAATCCTACATATAGGGTATATAGTAGAACCTTTGGGCATAGCTAGAGTAGGGGAAGATTGGTTCGATCATGTTGAAAAGCATTGCCCTAGGGTTCCAGCATATGTGGATGGAATATTAGTGGAGCACGCTATCGTGGACACTAGATCCTCCCTCAATATCATAAGTTTAGACTTGATGGAGAGGTTAGGTCTAGAGATCCAAAAAGACAGCTCCACACTTCTTAGGATGGTTGATGATAGTCTAAGACAACCAGAAGGTTGTGTTACTAAGGTCCACGTTACAGTTGTGAGCGTGGAATGCTATCTGGACTTTAGGGTGATAAGGTTTGCAAGACGTCCTAGCTATCGAGTTTTGCTAGGCAGGCCATGGATTCTACGGACAGATTATTAAGTCGACATACCCGCTGGTCGAGTGATTCTAGGTCAAGGTGCCCATCATGTAATAGTGGATGCTTACCCTGAGTCTCCTCAAAGTGAGAGAGCTCCACTATCCTCCACTGAACTAGAAACAGTAGATGATCCATCTGGTAGTGAGACGTCATTGAGCGATGGATCTAAGGAAGGGTCCACTACAAAGGATATTTATCAGATAACCTTGAATGAGCCGATAGAGCCTCATGATCGAATAAGAGACACTAACGTTATTGAGCTGGATCTTGGTACGCTAAATGATTCGCGGCCAATTAAATTAGGATCCACGCTTAGTTTGGAAGAAGGAGAGGATTATGTGTCCTTAATTCAAGAGTTTTGTGATATTTTTGCTTGGAGCTATGATGAACTTCAGGATATTCCTCCCAGTCTAGCTGTCCATACTATTCCTGTAAAGGAAGGTACCCACCCTATATGTCAGAAAGTAAGGCGTATGCCTTTTGAATCAAGGGATGGGTTGTATGAGGAACTACAGAAGTTGCGAAAAGCGGGTTTGATCTTCCCTGTTCAGCATACTGAATGGTGCTCACCAATTATGATCAGGAAGAAGAAGAATAATCAAATTCGTCTTTGTGTAGACTTTAGAGAGCTGAATAAGAAGAGTGTTAAAGATTACTACTCGTTGCCATCTATTGACCAAAATTTGGATCAACTAGCGGGTAGGGAAATCTATTCATTTATGGACTACTTTGTAGGGTATAACCAAATGGGGATCGCTAAGCAATACAAGCTAAAAACGACGTTTATTACAATCTTCGGTACCTTTGCGTACCATGTGATGGCATTTGGGTTGTGTAATGCACCTGGTTCATGGCAAAGAACGGCCGACAAGACCTTTGGTGACATCTTCCCAGAGGAGTTGAAAGCATTCATTGACGATCTAGGGGCAGCCACCATAAGAGATATACAATTGATCATTTTGCACAAGTGTTTTGAGCGTTATAAACAATTTTGCATAGCTTTTAACCCACAGAACTACGTCTTTGGGAGTCCCTTATGTGCTCTTGTTAGGCCATGTGGTCAGTTCCGTAGGGATTGCGACGACTGATCCTGAAAAGATCAAGGTCATAGTTGCCATGAGTCCGCCACGTACTCCAAAGGAAGTGCATAGCTTTCTGTCATTAGTAGGGTATTATTGAAGGTTTATCAATGCCTTGGTAGAAAGAACGTTGCCGCTGACAAACCTATTGTCCTTTAACTGTCAAATTACATGGAGTGATGCTTGCAAAGTGTCTTTTGATGATGTGAACCAGGAGCTTGCCAAAGCACATGCTTTAAAAGCACCAAAAAGGGGCAAAATGTTCTATATATTTTCAGCAACAACCATGTATAGTATCAGCTGTTGTTTAGCTCAAATTTGGGAGGAAAAGTGGTACCATCCGATAGCTTTTGCTAGTCGGAAGTTGGGCATATCGAAAATTAACTACACCTATATGGAGAAGTTGTGCCTTGTGATGGTATTTGCGACTAGAAAATTCAGGCACTACATTCTTTATGAGAGGGTGGTTTTTTATACGAAGGCGGAAGGGCTTCGATTGTTGTTGAATAAGTTACAACCACCTGATCGTTTAACAAAGTGGTTAATCACTTTGCATGAATTTGATTATGAGATTAAGAGCAAGCTGCCAAAGTTTCAGGAAATTGTAGAGTGTCTTGTGGATTTCGGAGAACCAAAAGAGGTCGTGGGTGGCTGAAGGAAGTGACATGGAGACTTTGTTCAAGATTGATACGGCATCTATTCCCTCCTGCTATGCTGCTAAAACAGACTATCTTTCTACAGGAGAGACTGGAGCTACTCTATCAAAATCAGAGAAGAGGAAGATTAAATAGCAGGCATTGAAATTTTCCTTAATGCAGGCACATTATATCGATAGGGTGTTGATGATATCTATCGCTGATGTGTGATGCTTGACGAGGTTCTCTTTATTTTGAAAGAGTGCCATGACTCTGCTTGTGGAGGGCACTTTACTGGGCGGTTAATGGCATAAAAGCCTTTAAGAGCTAGATATTGGTGGCCATCCATTTTCCAAGATTCCTTTGAGTATGTTAAGAGATGTGATACATGTCAAAGACATAACAACAGAGAGAATAGCAAACACCCACTTACGCCTATCATGGCTATCCTTCCATTTGAGAAATGGGGCATTGAATTTGTGGGTCCTATTACCCCGTCGTCTACTACTCATAAGAGGTACATTATAGTAGCAACTGATTATTTTACAAAGTGGTCAGAAGCACGGGTGATGAGGCAGGACAATGCAAAAGAGACTGCCAGTTTCCTACTTGAGCAAATCATCTGCCGCTTTGGTCTGCCAAAGGAAATAGTATCGGACCGTGGAACTCACTTTTTAAATAAAGTGATTAAAAGTCTGACTGAAGCTTGGAAGATCAAGCATAACAAGATGACTCCCTATAATCCGCAAGCAAATGGACAAGTCAAAAGTACCAATAAGTAGCTTATGGGTATCCTATCCAAGATAGTCTTCGAAAAGAAGCGGGACTGGGATACAAAATTATATGTGGCGGTTTGGGCATATAATACAACGTTTAAATGAGCCACTGGCCACACCCTATTCAAATTAGTTTACGGGGAGGAGTGTGTATTGCCCTTAGCAATTAAGTTGCCGACCATTAGATTCACAATCAATCATTCTCTGGGTGATGAAGATGCCCTATTTAAGTGGTTTACGACTATAGTCCACTTGGACGAGCTAAATGTCTGTTGCACTAGGAGGTAGCTAAATGTCGGATGAAACGGTTGTATGATCTAAAAGCGAAGAAATATACTTTTAAAAAGGGGGAGTTAGTTCTATATTACGATACGCATAGGGAGTTATTTCTAGTAAAGTTGGAACCTAGATGGGATGGCCCTAACAAGATAGTTTGGATAGGTAAAAATAAGTCCACAGTTCTATTAGCTAATCTACAAGGAATGGAATTTAAGAATAAGGTTAGTCTTAATAAGATTAAACCTTATTAGTTCTAAATATGCTAACACGCTAAATGCATTGCAGGTCCATGCTGGGGCTAATTGGAAACCTGCAAGCAGGAGAACTTAAATTGGTTGATGGGGCAGTTAATCCCTTATTTGGAGCACCCATATCTTGAGCAAAGATATCATCAGGGGAGGCTTATTTGGTGGAGCAAGGGATATAAAGTGATTGAGCAAGAAGATGGTATCTTTGTGTGGGAAATTAAAGTTTTGTGCCCCATCACTGCTTACAAATCTTGACAAGCATCCCTATTGAGTTTAATGAAGAAGGTGTGATGGAGCCATCAGTTCATCCTCTAAATATGTTGGACTTTGACTATCATAATTACAAATAGGGGAGTTCTTGATGACTGGCTGTGTAAACTCATTATGGACATATACATTATGCTTTGATGGAGCATCTAGGGGCCCTAATAGAAAAGGAAGTGTTGGAGTAGTTATCCGAGATCCCCACCGTAGAGTTACAATGAAATTAGCTACTTATCTCGGGGCAGGATTTACTAACAACATGGCCGAGTATAAATCTTTGATTATGGGATTGAATATTACTAAGAAAGGTGGTATTAGGCGATTGTTAATAAAAGGGGATTCCCAGCTTATCTTAAGTCAACTCAATGGGACATATACAGTCCGGAATCCTCTCCGTATGTATCATCGAACTGTTATAACCCTACTTGATGAATTTGAGAGCATATCTCTTCAGCTCATTCCATGTTGTTGGAATCAGTTTGTGGATTCCTTAGCTAATTTTTCTTATGAAGAGGACCTCTTTTTCAACTGTGGTCCTAGTCCGGATGTTGCTATTGATACTGAGACAGGACCTGGTCGCTTGTGAGGAATGTTATCAGACCACGCGTTATATGGCAGGCGATGGTTGATATGGGTAATGCAAAGAGTAGCCGAGACCCATCTACCGTTGTTATCCTGGACCCATAGGTTGATCAGAAGACATGTTATGTATATGCCTCTTGCTACATATGCAAGAGGTATGAGCCATAATAGTATGCATTTAGTTTAGGGCTGAGAGCCCTATTTTTCCCCTAGGAATGGAGTGTATTTGTGTATATTTGCCTTTTTCCAAGGAGGGATCTCTATGAGCTATTTTGTTTCATTCCGTTAGGCCAAGAGGGCCAGTAGCTTTAAGTAGTTAATGTGTGATTTCTTTTGGCCAAAAGGGCCCGTTGTTTTTAGGTTTTAATAATCTATTTCTTTAGGCCAAGAGGGCCAGTTAGTTTGTAGTGAAATGTTTTATTTCATTAGGCCAAGAGGGCCAGTTGTCTGTTTAGTATGGGTGCAGTTAATGGTTTCTTGTTTTAGTCCTGTGCTAGACAGGTTCAAAGAAGCGCTTGGAAGTTTTTCATGTGGAAGCTTCTCATGGCCCTATCCAGGTGATATCTCTCCTTTATGAGTGCATGTTCTTTCACGTTATATGTAGCTGTGTACTTGAAGGGAGGGAGTTCTTGTTGGGGACCGGCAATCGAGGCATGAAGTCCCAGGTTTAGGTTAGGTATGTTTGAGGGAGGTCTGAGTAGTTGTTGGCTTCTGTAAAGACATTGTCAGGCATTGAAAGACCTGTTTTAGATGGGAGTTCTAGTGACCCTGTTCTGCTAGCCCCGCTAGGCAGCCGTTCTAGGAGTTCCTACTAGTTGTGGGGCAGTTAGAGAAGCCTACTAAAATAATGATAGAAAGAGACAAAATCCTAAAGATTTGAAAGAAAATATATGAATATATAGAGGTGTGTAAAAAGGGGTTCCAACCCCTATAAAAATAAGGAAAGAATGAAAAATCCTTGTGCTATTGTTTATCGCCTTGTGAAGGCCTAGTAGGTTTTTGGGTACCGATATAGGACCTAGGGCCTGTTGAGAATCAGCAATCACACTCACTAAACAGCCTCTTTGTATGGAGCTTCAGGGTCAAGGATATGTAGGCTAACCTATCCCATATGCACAATGGTGCCTACTGCAGTTTCCTACTTTCCTATAAAGCATTGTACTTGCTTCCTTTTCTTAATGCAAAATGATAGTACTCTTTTCTTTTCAATAAAGTGTCAATGTCATTGTCCACATACACAAGATTGTGTTTATGAGTCCAAGTCTCAATCTTGGAACCTAATTCACTTGTGTAACAAACAATGTCTTTGTCTTCTCCATCATGAGTCCACACTTCTCCTTTCATCCACCATAACTCACTGCCATGCTCTAGATCTCGCATTTCTCACATGGTATCAGAGCCCAGTTGGGCATGGCATTGCTTCTCCAACCTCTCTTGATTCCTCTCAACCTCAATCTAGCTCAATGTCAGCTCATGACTTCATCTCCCAACTCTACTCTCACTGAAGCTTCCATGGCAGCCATAGCCAGCAGCACCTTGTCAGATTGAGCTGCTTATATCTCACTCCACAGGTCAAATCTCTTGGAGCTTCCTTGTAAAAAAGTATTCCCCAACTCACAAAGCTTCCCTGTATCACATCAATCTAGGACATTTGACCATCTGGAGCTCAGCATTGTGAAAATTCCCAGTCATTGCCATAGTCTTCAACTGTGATCTGCAGGACATACCCTCCATGGAGCCTTCATATCTCTCTCTGTAGAGCATATTTTCAGAAACTTCCTTCTAGACATATCTTCCTTCACTCAGGGTGCTCCCTCCTGGCACAACAAACAACCACATTGGTGATCTACAGCCCTGGCATTGCACAAATTCGTCATCGTTGTCCTGAACTGCGCCGAATCTGATCGAGCTGCCTGCGCGCGCCATACTGCCTGCAATCTAATTGATTTCCATAGGGCTTTGATAGCCCATGAATTCAGCTTCCTAGGCATTAAAAATTTTTGAAAATGATCAAGTATAGCTCCTACAATCTGAGAAAAACCAGGCCCCTGTCTCAGAAACCCTAATTCCACCATAGCCAAAATCTCTCAAGCTTTTTTTTCCTCAGTTTTTCTCACTCCTGACACTAAACCAAGCTAAAGCCCACTCTAATCCATTAACCCAGCATCAAATCAAGGAGGGGAAGGACCTGAGAAGATTGAAGAACGACCGAACGATCCCGAACAAAAAAAAATCAACACTGATATAGTGTGTTTTCACACTGTCACTAACTGTGTCTCTTGACACACTGCATTCTGCTCTTCTACTGATAAAATCTCAGAATTCTGGTGTTGATTTGCTGCTGATCTTGAACCTCAACATGGGAAAAGACTCTCCAAATGCTCAATTCAAAGGAGTCGGGTTTCACACATGGCAAACCCGCATCAAGCTCATCTTGATGAAAAAGGGTCTCTGGGCCATCACAAATGGCAAAGAGAAGAAACCTCGGGACGCGGACCTTGCAACTACTTGGAAAAAGAATGATGACAGAGCCCAGGCCATTATCAAACTGGAGCTAGACGACAGTTATATCCACCATGTGGATAACTGTGAGACCTCATAGGATACATGGAAAAGACTTGACACCCTGTTCGGTACACAATCTAAATCATCAAAGTATGGTCTCTTGATTGAGTTCTTCAAGCTTGAAATGAAGTCCAGTGCATCACTTGCCACACACTCAATTACATGGAAGGACTCCTAACCCAACTTACAGGAATCAACATTAAAATGGATGAAGATGTTTGTGTCGGTGTTCTACTTAAGAGTTTGCCTCCTGAATATAATAATGTATCAACAACTTTAATCAACATGCAAAATCCTGAACTTGTTGATATCCAGGCATCACTGTTAGAAGAGGAAAAGAAGCTAAAAACTAAGGAAGAACCAAGTACTTCTAGAGATGAGCATGCATTATATGTTGGCAACAGGTACAAAGGCAAGAAGGATCAACTCTTCTATGACTTCTGCAAAAGGATTGGACACACCGAGAAGTTCTGCCACGCAAGAAAGAGATCCCAAAAGGCCTATCTAGTCGCAGTCAAAGAAGAAGAAGAAAATGGAGCAAAGGAAGAAGAAGATGAAGATGAAGATCACCAGGATCGGAAGGACAAGACTCATCAGTCCTTCTACTCTCATAACTCTGATAGACTGTTTTAAAAGCCTTGTACTTCCTTGCCCTAATGCTTCCTGCCATAAGCTTTGTAAACTCCTTATGTAACTTGGCATTACAGTCCCTGTACACTTTGTGAGGTCCCTGTTACAGCCTCTGGATGTCCATCATGTTTTGGTGCCCACACTTAGCCTTTTCTACAACAGCCTCTGGTGTCTACCATGTTTGTGGTGTGCCCACACTTTGCAGGTGGTTCTCATTACAGCCTCTACACACTTTGTGCCTTCCTAGTTGTGATTGAGGAGGGGTGTTGAGAATCAGCAATCACACTCACTAAACAACCTCTTTGTATGGAGCTTCAGGGTCAAGGATATGCAGGCTAACCTATCCCATATGCACAATGGTGCCTATTGCAGTTTCCTACTTTCCTATAAAGCATTGTACTTGCTTCCTTTTCTTAATGCAAAATGATAGTACTCTTTTCTTTTCAGTGAAGTGTCAATGTCATTGTCCACATACACAAGATTGTGTTTATGAGTCCAAGTCTCAATCTTGGAACCTAATTCACTTGTGTAACAAACAGTGTCTTTGTCTTCTCCATCATGAGTCCACACTTCTCCTTTCATCCACCATAACTCACTGCCATGCTCTAGATCCCGTATTTCTCACAGGGCCGATGTCTTGTCTTCCTTAGGGTGACATATTGGCATTAAAAGGAAGAAAATAAAAGAAGGGTTGGAGTGAAAATAAAAGTGAGCGTTAGAAAAGGATTAAGTGTCGCCTTGCGAGGGCTTGGTAGGTTCTTGGGTACCGAGACAGGACCTGAGGCCAATGCCCTATTCTCCTTGGGTCGCTCAGCTCCCTTCTTTTTACACACCCGAGTATGGAACAATAAAAGCCTAAAAGAAGAAATGTGCTAAAAGATAATACCTTTTGATCAGGCTATAGGAGTCCTCGCCTAGGAGGAGCTCCTGGTTGAGTTGTCCTTAGTTAGGTAGGTAGTTCAGACCACCACTTAGGGCGACCTCTTTGATAGTTCTTTTTAGCTTGGCTGTGTTGCAGCAGTTGGTTAGTGACTAGCTTCGGGCCTTCTATCAAGATTATGCTAGGTCTACTCCTCGTGGATTTCATGCCTTGGTTTTGTCAGGGGGTAGGGTATGAGCTGAGATGTGTTGTGTTGTGTATTTTTTGTATCAGCTTGATGCTCCTTTTTGTTGTTTATGTGCAGATCTCTTCGTAGGATTCGACAAGCTGAGTTGCCCTATCCTGTGGTCGCCAATGATAGATGATTTTTTATGTCGAGAAGTGCTTAAAAATAGCGAAAAATTACGAATAGCAGGGGAAAAATAGACTTCGTCGAAGGCAGCGGTGGCAATCAGTACGATTTTAAGCAGCAATGCCCAGAAATGCTTAAATGACCCACTGAACGACAGTTGGGAAATTTTCATAATTTTTTGGCATGATAAATGAGACCCTGGGAGATGCTCGGCAGTGGAGGACTTCAAGACGGATGCCTAAGATTTTTCGGATCCTGAATCAGACACCGGACAAGGAAAAGGGAGTGTCCGGAAGGCCAAAGGCCAAAATGGCAAGTGTGAGAATGGACTTTAGGAGAGCCCAAAGGGTGTGACCCTTTGGGGGAGCCCAAAATTAAAAAATGTGGGGGGGGGAGAGGGTTTGCATTTTTTTTCACTGCGTGTTGCAGAGAAGGTGCCATTCTTCTATTTGTGGAGGAGGGGGGCTATGGCACCTACAAGCAACCCCCCAACTGATCTCATGGCCGTTCTTCTTTCTATCTTCTCTCTCCATCACTCCAGACCGCACGTCAATTGGTTGCCCAGTTAGGGAGATAAGAATTCAGTCTTTCTCTCTCTTCCCTCTCTCTCCTGCATAGAGGCAATTCATGTGCAAGAAATCAAGAAGAAGAGGGGCTGAAGAATGCTTGTCCGGCTGTGATCGGATTGCTCCAAGATAAAGAGGAGGCTGAGGAAAGAGGTTCAACACTGAAGAATGGTTGCTGGTCCGTCCATGGGCTACCCAAAATAATTATTAAAAAACCCGCAACACTCAAGACACCGTATGCTCCAATTTTATGAAGAAATTTGCTTGTTTTTGTTGTTTCATGGTTCAAATGTTGTTCATATGTGATGAATTTTTGCTTGAAATTTATTTGCATCATGTTTGAGGGCTGTAACTACAAAAATGCAGAACCCGTAATGATTTAGAGCCGTTATTAATTCTTTAAAATCCGCAAAATGACATTTTTAATGGAAATTAGTGGTTTTTTTCGATTTTGAGTTGGAAAAAAAGAGTGAAAATGGGATAAAATCAAAGAAAATATTAAGTTTCAATAAAAATAATAAGCCAACACAAATAAATCATAACATACCTATTTTCCATGAATAATAAATAGCAAAAAATAGAGAAAATTGAGATTTTCGCGCTCAAAAAATGTGAAAAAATAAGATTTATATGCGTAAATGTTTGGCGAGGTTGAAGCATGAGGTCAAGCCTCAATTTGGCCTCATCCTTTGTGTTATAGTATGTGTTTATTATTTTTTTCATACAAAAATGACACAAGACAACCATTTACACCTATGTAGCAACACCTAAACGGTAAGGGGAGGATGAAGTTTGTGCGATGATCTAATTGCTGAAAAGATATAAATTTTGATTTCCCTCTTTTTGTGCATATCATTTAGGGATCGTTCCATAATTAAATATAGGCTACTAGTAGCCTGGAAGTTCGGTGCTAGTCCCTAAAGCAGCGTAGCACGTAACGCTTAGTTAAAATTCATGAAAGGATTGTTTTCCGCACCTCACATGGCTGTTTTTTTAAATCATAAAATGGTTGTGCATAATCGTCATACACCTTGCATCAAGCATGTCATGTGGTATCTCCTGGAATGCATTGCACTTGTTTGATAAACTTTGACCAACGCTGAGAGGACATGAAACCCAAGCCGTAGGTTTAGACGGGTGCTTCGGTTGGGGAATGTTTTGTGAGGCAAATCAAAATCTCTTGGAATGCTGAATTATGAAAGAGTGGAGTTTGTGCGTTATGTTTTATATGTTGGAGCGACGCATGTTGGGGCCAATCCCCGAGGTGTAGGAGAATCGCAGTGGAGCTGCGGCAATCAACCGAGAGGTGCTTCCCTATGTGTGTATTACGAGGCATTATGCCTATATGTTATGGGATCTCCCTTTGAGGAGAAGGGAAGGTGAACATTGGACTACATATTGGATACAAATGCAAAATTGTCATAAGCATTTAGTGAAAAGTGAGTTTTAGACACTCCTGGCCCACGAGGCCGTGTGGTTGGGTTGTGTGGCGTATCATGAGGTCTAGCTAGTGCCATAGCCAGTGCTGGCCCATTTTAGGTCCCATCAGCCTCCTGCTACTGTATAGCCAATTTGACAACATGTAGTAGTAGTGGTGGTTGATGCTCCAATGGCCCAAGTCCTAATGCTCCATAGGATGTACATGCCCCACGACATGTGTCTTGAGGCAGTCTACTACTAGAGATAGACAATAGCCTACATGATTTGAGTCCTCTATGGATTATGTTGTGGTGACAGATGTTGGTTAGCCTCTTACTTATGATGAGGCCATGATGCAATCAAAGTACAACTCACTATAAAAAAATCATACGCGGGATTTGGTTTCTTTGCCTAGTGGCAAGCGTGCTTTGCCATGCAAGTGGGTGTACAAGTTAAAAAGAACCTATGGATGCCCTAAGCCGAGATACAAGGCCAAATTGGTTGCTAAGGGCTTCAAGTAGGAACATGGTGTGGACTTTGATGAAGTATTTTCTTCGATTGTGAAGATGACTACCCTACACTTGGTACTGGCTTTGGTTGCTTAGCTTGACTTAGATCTTTATCATATGGATGTCAAGACAAATTTTCTTCATGGGGACTTATATGATGAGATTTACATGGAGTAGCCTAAGGGCTTTGCAGAACCCTGGTAGGGAACACCTAGTGTATAGATTGTGAAAGAGACTTTATGGCCTTAAGCAAGCACCTAGGAAATGGTATCACAAGTTTGATGCCTTTATGCATTCATAGGGATGTTCTTGCAATGATATGGATCCATGTTTATACACAAAGAAGACTCGTGATGGCAGTCTTATGATTTTGATCCTCTATGTAGATGATTGTTCAGAGATAGAGAGAGAGAGAGATTAGATAACACAGAGCTCGAAACACTCATATTATCTCTTCCATTACTCAGATAGTCTCACACTACCAAAGTAGCCTAATACATCTTAATCTAAGTAGGTCAAACCACACTGCTCTAATAACTCCATCTAAGTAATAACCTGACTTATTCGGTGATGCACACATGCTAGAGACAGTTGGACACATAGTTGTCATGTCGGGCATACATGCAACTTGAGCTTGAAGTCTTGACACTCCCCCTCAAGCTCAAGAAAGTAGTTGTACACCAAGTAGCGGTTTAAAGTGAGTGAAATTTTCTTTACCTAAGGATTTGGTAAAGATATCAGCTACTTTCTAATCTGTCTTCACATGTAGGAGTTCCACCTTTCTTGCAAGTACCATCTCACAAATGAAATGATAGTGTGTCTCAATATGTTTCATTTTGGCATGATAAATAGGATTTGTTGCTAGAAGTACACTAGCAAGGTTATCATAGTATAGTGTCATTGGAGCCTTTACCTGCATGTCAAAATTTGCCATCAATTTCAACAACCAAGCAATCTCACATGCAACAAAAAATGCACCTCTGTATTCCGCTTCAATACTTGATAGTGCAACAGTCAGTTGCTTCTTACTACTCCATCTGATCATCCCACTGCCAAGACTGAATGAATAGCCACTAATAGATGTGCGATCATAAGGAAATCTTGCCCAATCCGCATTAGTGTAGCAAATTATCTTCAGGGCCTTATCTTTTTCATAAAACAAACCATGGTCTATAGTTGCCTTGACATATCGCATAATCCTTTTTACATCATCAAGATGTAGTTTCTTGGGCTTTTACATAAACTGACTTATAAGCCCAACTACATAACTTAGATCATCAATCCTAGTGATATTTAAGTAAATCAAACATCCAACCATTTGCGTGTACATAGTGACATCTGCAATCTCAGATCCAATATCTATGTTATGTTTGATATTTTGATCCAGTGGTGTATTAAGTGGTTTGAACTCTATCATCCCATTTTTTAAAATCATTTCCAAGGCATAATGTTTATGCATTAGCCATAGTCCATTGACTGAATTTATCACTTCAATGCCCAAGAAAAAATGTAGCTCACCTATATCTTTCATGTCAAATTCAAATTTTAGCATACTCATCACATTCTGTATTCCAATGTCATCATCACCTGTAATGATGAGATCATCCACGTAGATGACTACAAAAACTTTAGCAAACAAACTGTGATCAGCCCTTCCAACCATAAAACCAAGACTTTGCAAGTAACTGCTAATTTGTGTATGCTAGGCTCTTGGTGCTTGTTTCAAACCATACAGGGCTTTCTTCAGTTTGCAGACATAATGAGGAAACCTCAGGTGTACATACCCTTCAGGTTGATCCATGAATACATCCTCTTCCAGGTCACCATTCAGGAATTCATTCTTTACATCCATCTGTTGCAATTTCTAACCCTTTGTTGTAGCCAAAGCAATTACAGTTATAATGGTTGCCATCTTGGCCACAAGGCTAAAAGTATCTTCATAATTTAAGCCATATTTTTGAGCATACCCTTTTGCAACCAACTTGGCTTTATATCTCTCTATGCTACCATCAGACTTGCGTTTGATTTTATACACCCATTTTCAACCTATGGTCTTCTTACCATCAGGTAATAAAACACGATCCCAAGTTTGATTTCCAGTCAATGCAGCCATTTCTTCATCCATGGGTTTGCACCAATTCTTATCCACTACTGTCTCAGCAAACGTAGCAAGCTCTTTATACTCCATAACCTTTGTCATGTATGCATAGTGTTTTGCAGAATATCCATTGTATGTGAGTCTATCTACTGGGTATCTGACCCTCTGCGAGCATCTCAATTGCGGTGCACTGCTCAATTCCCCTCTTTCATGAGGCAGTATACATACCTGCTTTGCCAAGCACCATGTGTAAAAACAGATGGAATACCAAGTTTACTATCAAGACTATCGGTCGAATCATAACCAAAAGTCATCATACCATGAGTCATCATGCCAAAAATATCATCAGTAACTTTTTCTTTTCCTCTCTTCTCTACCTTATTTCTCCCCTCACTAACACAATGGTGTTAGTGGATGGTGATGCAGAACTTCTCAGTTTGCCCGTCCATAGAGATACACTAGAGGATCCACTGCCGATAGGCATGGAGACAGAAGCACTCTACTGCAAAATAATAGGAGAGCCAAAGTCTTTGAAGGCATATCAGCAGGCACAATAGTAGATGATGAATACCATGAAGCCATGTCATCAAATATGACATCTCTGCTAAAAAATATATCTATAGTAGTAGATGGATCATAACATTTATATGCTTTCCTCTCTTGTGCATAACCAATGAACACACACTTGTGTGCTTTAGGATCCAATTTCTTACATTTTTCATTAGGGATATGAACTTAGGCAATAAAGCCAAAAACTTTCATGTGACTTATGTCAGGCTTGTGCCCATAGAGTTTCTGGTATGGAGTCATGTCATGTATACCTGCAGTGGGGGTCCGATTCAACACATACATGGCTGTCATAACAGCCTTATCCCAATAGTACAATGGCATGTTTTTTTCATTTAGTATCGCACGAGAAATCTCCATAAGCACTCTTTTTTTCCTTTTAGCCACATCATTCGGTTGTGGGGTGTAACTACATGTGAGTTGCCTGCAAATGGCATTTATAGCTAAACTCATTAGATACATATTTCCTTTTGAACTCTTTAAAAAAAGTAAACACTTTGACCTTATGTTTCAAGATATATACCCAAGTATGCTGACTAAAATCATCTATAAAAGTCACATAGATCCTCCCAGAGAGGCATTATGGGCTAGTCCCCATACATCAGAGTGTATCAACTGTAATGGTCTCGTACTATTTTGAACATGCTTTACAAATGGAAAGGCGAGATTGTTTGCCAAACTGGCATGCATCATAGACATGACTGATCTCACTATATGCAAACTTTGGTAAACTTGTCACAAGCTGTTTTCTCTGCATAATTTGGAACCATTGAATATTTACATGACCAACCCTTTTGTGCCATATTTCCAAATCTCTAATGGTGCCCTGGCCTTGTGCAAACATGGCTGATTTTAGTTGAGGTAATGTTGCATCCAATGTGAACATTCTACCATGTGTGTGACCTCAAGCAATGAGCTTACAACCATTACCAAACTCTTCTATAAAGCAGCCATGTTTATTAAATTGAACTTGCAAGTTTTGTTCAGTCATCTGACCAACTGATAACAAGTTTTTTGTAATGGAGAGCACATGAAATACATTATGCAGAATTTTCTTCTGCCCATCATGTATGACCAAGGGCACTACATCCTTATTCTCAATGGTGTGTTGAGTATCATCCCATGTACACACATATCCATTTTTTTCAGGAATCGTATTTGTAAACCAATCACCATGAGGTTTCATGTGATTTGAAGCTCTAGAATCAATATACTAGACATTATCTGTTTCGACATCCTTAGGTGCACAGTCTTGAACATATGTCATGGCAAACAATTTTCCAATGGAAGCATCCTCTGTATGACTTGATGATACATAACATCCATGTTGTTGGCCTTTTTGATTAGCTTGCTTTTTCCAACACTCTCTGGCAATGTGTCCATACTTGCCACAGTAGTGACAATCCTTATCTTTGTTCGGATTCTCATTAATATGTTGTGACCCTGCCAGGATCCTCTACCCCTAGGGTTGGTGGATCTCCCCCTTGCTCTAGAATGACCACCAGCGCTTGCCTGCTAACCTTGTAGGGCATTACTACTATTGTGAGATGCATGCTATTGTATTCATCATCCACAAGCAAACCCTTTTCCTTGACTTTTATGACCTCCTTGATTAGAATAGAACATAGCATCTTTGCCTTTAGAGGTACTTGATCCTATAGTTAACCCCAACTTGACTTCTTCATGGATCAACAATGACACAAGCTCATTAAAGTTTTTCATTTCAGCCCGCAAGCATATAGAGGTGTCAAATGATTTTTACTCATATCCCAAACCATTTATAGTAACAGCCACTAAATCCTCATCATCAGCATCATCTCTGACTAGTGCTAGTTGAGCTACAATGGTCTTAATTTCAATCACATAGTCTTGTGTACATCGACATTTTCAATCCATATTGTTGAACTTCTACTTTAGCTAGATTTTGCAAGCACTAGTGACCATTCCATAATACTGCATCGAAATATTCCAAGCATCTTCTGGTGATTTACAGTTCATTATCTACATGACCATTGCATCAGAGATACACAAGGACAACCAATGCAACACTCATTGGGCTCTTTCCATCCATGCTCGATGTGCCCATTTCTATTCAGCTGTAGGATTTCTATCAGGAAGTTCGAGTTTAGCTTTAGCACCCATAACTAAATCCAATAACCCTTTTGTTAACCCCAAGCAGAGAAGGCAGAAGGACGAATGAAAAAGCAAAAAGAAGATGGAAAAGGAGCAAGGATATGTAGGCGGGCTCCAAAGCTAAACCGAGGCCAAAAGCGTAGTTTTAAATAAAAGGCACCTCAAAAACTCCAAAAACTCTTGTAAAAGAGCGCCAGGCTCCCTCCTGTGCCACCTGTAAAAGAATAGTCGAATATAGGCCCAGGGCATGAAGTAAAAAGAGGAAATTAGAAAAAGGGACCTTGCCACAATGGCCGGTCATGTAAAAAGGGATGGGTGCCCATGGGGTTTTAGGGTTTGTATATATAAAGTTCAAAAAGTGAATGGAAGCTCATTCTTTGGTGTGTGCCCAACAAGAGCTCTTCTCTTCTTCTCCTCTCCTTGCTTGTGTGTGCTCTTGAGAGAGGGAGTGATTGTGAGAGTGAGGGAGGGAGTGAGTGGAAGTGAGGGATCAAGGGGGTGAAGCTCTTCACCATCTTCTCTTCTCTTCTCTTCTCTTTCCTTCTTTTGCGCACACGGCTATGGCAGTTGGAGCTTGGAGAAGGAGGAGGATTGAGCATGCTTGAGCTAGCATCTAGGATCGTGGAGCTACCGGAGTGTGGAAGAGAGGAGGCAACTCATATCAGTATCAAGTTAAGCTCACTACACTCGTAGGATCGAGGGTGTGTCAGGTATGTGAGAGGTAGCCATTAGAGCTCGCTTGGAACGCTTGAAACAATAAGCGGTCCATGGGTCTTGGCGGTTGAGTGAAAGCTCCCACATTTTAGTTCCATTGCTGGGACCAACCGATTCAAGCTTGAGCACTTGCGCGCCCCATATCAAGCATCGAAGTAAGGGATTCTCCCCCGAAATGGAGCTTGAGGTAGGTAGGAAGGTTGGGTGTTTTGATCTTTGAAACAAGTAAGTATTTTGGGTTAGTTAGTTTGTTTGATGATTAGAAAATAGGGAGAAATCATGTTAGTTTTTTGCTTTTGATTCTAGTTGCATTTAGTATAGGATAGCATTAGGAAATTGAACCGAGAAAGGGTAGGGTTTACTGTTGCAAACATGGCAAAATAGGGCATAAAACATGCAAAAAATGGCAAAAAGCTAGCTTGGGATACTTAATGTCGGCAAGTGAATGATTGAGAGTGTCAAAGCCCTGCCCGAGAAGGGGTTTAAGGGCCAGGAGGCCAAGGGAGAGCTCATTTGCAACCATTGCAGTGAGAGAGAGAGACAGAGAGCCCCTACAAAGATTCAATTCAATCGCGTCGTCAGAGTGCCTACCGCTCACCCCAGGTATACCAATCACTTCCCTTGGTGCCTTAGCCAGGATCTGGAAGTTATGCAGGGGATGATTGCCTGACTAGGGAGATTCGATCGAAATCATCATTACGCGGCATTCGTCACGCCATGTTTGACCCGTCCGAATGGCCCTTGTTAGGCCGAGTCCCAGACTCGACCCTCACACCCACCCATTTGGACCTCGACCCAAAAACCCTACTCAGCCCTCGGACCCGATACTCGGTCCAAAGTCCACTCGGCCCGAGTGTCCACTCGGCCCAAGACACGATACTCGGCCCTCGGCCCAACATCTGGCTCGGCCCGTCCGAGTTGCTCCTCGGACCTCGGCCTACAAAAAAAACATTTTGCACTCGAACAGGCGAGATTCGGCCTGTCCGAGTCACTCTCTCGGCTGGACCAATTGGACAGAGTGTGTACCCAACTCAGTCTCAGAGATTTGACTTGACCCAACTGGAGCTCAGCGGTGCAACCTGTCATAGGCCGTCCTGACGTTTAAAGCCTGATTCTGGCGCACCGAATAGACAAAATTGTAAGGCATGGCCGCTTAATAGTTTGACTGGGCTGTTGCAATATCTAGAAACCCAAATACCTAGAGGTAACCCATCGAGCCATAAAACGCTGATCGAGCCCAAAAGAAACGGCAAGGCAACATAAACAAGAGGCCCTAAATCCCTCCTAGATGGCTAGAGAATCGATCTACCAAGCCTATCAGGCCCAAGGGTGCATGAGACGCTTAGAGGCTGTTTGTTGCACTCACCTTGAATTTCCGCACTTGAAGGGCACTTAAGAAAAACTGAAAGCCTGATTGAATACACGTGCACCAGAAAGAACACACGCACGGAGTGGAGATAACTTGAGAACTGCATTTAATAAGTCAAGGAACTCACTCAGATAAGCCACTCAAGGAACCCACAAATAGGAGAGAAGCCATGGATGGAGACAAACCATCAACACGCAAAGTAGGACCAAGCAAGCAGTGCAAGCGAAGGGGATTTGACAAACCCACTCAATTCGATTGATAGCTTGGCGAAGCATGAGAACTCGACTATGGCGGAGGAAAGCTCGGACCTCAAGTCTAATGAGGAACTCGACTTGGGCATCTTCCCAGAGGCTATTCAGCAATTGGTCAGCAGCTACGATGCGCACGCCCGATATGAGCACCACGGTCGGACATCATATGCTATCATTGCAGACTTAGAAGAAGAGAGGAAGCTAGCCCATAAGGCATTGCAAGGCATAGTCGCGTACAATAGAGACCAACAGGTCATAAGTCAAAGGCAAAGCACGGAGTTGGGTGAGGTACAGCAAGTGCTGAACTTAGCCGACAGAAGACAAACAGATCACGAGAGAGCCCTAGAAGGAGACTTAATGCTGAACGAACTTCTTATGAAGTGATTGTTAGATAACACCGCAGCAGAGCAAAGTGTTGCAGCGTTAGCAACCTCACTACTGGTAGGGTTAGGAGCAACCCAAGGCTCTAAGAGCCAATCTAAAATCCTGATAATCGCAAAGTAGCTCGACAAGTACCAATCCCATGATGACCCATATAGCTTTGTAGAGCAGTTCGAGCAAGTTTGCGAAGCCAATGGCCTCAGCGACCTGACTCAGCATTCGAACTCTGCTTAGGTGATAAGAGTAGTAGGACTTGGTATACAAGTTTAGATGCTGCAGAGCGGGCAAACTTCAACAGCATCAAGGATCTCTTCATTAAGAAATTTTCCGAGCTTGGATACTCCAACAATTTGCTGGTGCGATTGATGAATGTCAAGCAGAAAGAGAAGGAGGACATTCGCAATTACGTAACCCGCGTAAGGAGCCTCTTCAAGAGAATCCCTACAAATGAACAATCGACTGAAAGAATAGTTTCAACTGTGTTCATCAGCGGAATTCGAAACGAGGAACTATATAAGGCTTTGGCGGCCAACTTGAGCTTGCAGTGAGACATGCTAATTAGGGTTTTTGAGGAAGCTATCAGAGTTGACGACCAACTAAAAGAGAGGAGCTCTAGGAACTCCAATTCAAAAGAAACCACCTCGCGAGGTTTGGAAAGAGCACCAACCTCTGGTGAGCGACCCGCACTATCATCCCAAGATAAGGGGAAGGCCACCGAGACGAACCACGACTTGGATGATGTCAAGATGGAGATAGTCAAGCTGAAAGACCTGTGGAGATGACCAATGCGGCCACACATCCAATGTCTGTACTGTGGCGAAAATCATTTGCCAGCCAAGTGTCAAGACCCTCGGTCGAGACCTTGCGCTAAGTGCGGTAGGTTTGGTCACGACGCTATGTACTGCAGATTGCCTAGGAGACTTCCATACTCCCAACCATATGGTCAGCCTTATCTAGCAAATAGACCGCAACCACTTTTCAGAAGGGGAGCCCCATTGGCCCTTCCTACGCCTAACAACATGAAGCCGGCTGTCCCCAGGATGGACATAAACCCTACAGGTATACCTAGGCCACCCGGTCCCTATGTGACCCATCCACTAAGTGACTCTCCAGTCCACTATGTAGAAGAGCCAAATGAGGAAGAGACTTACTTATACCCTTATGTCTCTCACGACGAAAAGGGTAACGCCGTCCTCATGGACTATCGACCAGTACCAGTGATGGCATTAGGAAGAGGACGAGGTAGAGGCCTAGGGGGGCAGATGCAGGATCCAATCATCCGTTGGACCTGTGGACACCTAAGCCATGTCTCATCGCGTTGCCCTGAGAGGGAGCAGCAGAACAGAGACAAAGCTGACCTAAGGTGTATAGAGTGTGGAATCACCCATCTCTTCTTCAATTACCATCTGTCCCATTGGGGTTGTTCGGCATCGAGAACCTTGATGGGGAGGCCACACCCATCCCGTTGCGGGTCATGACCCGTGCCCAGACAAAGTAGGCCGACATATCGCTACCAGGGCCTAGCAACCTTGATGTAGCCTCGATGGAAAAAAAGAGCCACAGGCGAAGGAAGAGGAGGCTAGAGGCTAAGATCGCACTGAAAGCTGAAAGTGCTACAACTCTACCTATTGGAAAGAAAGTCGAGGATGCAGAGACGGAAACTTTAGCCCCCAAGATGACCAAAAAGGGGAGTGCCAAGGTAGGGGAGTACTCGCATCCAAAGAACCAACTCAAGGCCATAGAGAACGTGAGGGACTGGGTAAAAGAGGCACAAGCACACTTAAGAGACGTTGAGCCCATTCCAAAGGACGGGAGCGAGGATCTCATCAGCATGACCACGATAGACTCACCCCCTCAACCAAAGTCAAGAAGGGCAACTGCACCCCTTAGGGCAAGCCTTGATGCTGAAGGCCGACAAATTAGTCACTGCCATTGGCCAGGACAATTCGACATAGGAGAGGAACGAGCAACTAACAGCCTCCTCACCACGCTAGTGACCACCCCAATAACGTTAAGCTTAGGAGACCTTCTTAAATAGCACCCCATCCTATGGCAAAACCTCAAGCAGTGGGTCAAGGAGTCATAAGAACAAGGGGGTGGACTATGATGTCCTGTTAGGCCGGCCCTGGATGTGCAATGCCAGAGTTATTGAAGATTGGGGTAATGGCTTGATATTCTTAGGCAATAGGACGGAAGCTGTGAGGGTGGAGATGGACACCTGGAAAACCTCACCAGTCAACTTGGATGCCATCTCCTCGATGCTCAAGGGCGACAGTCAGGTCAAGAAGTCTTATGGGCCCTTGACCAAGTATATCCCATGTCCAGAAGACGAGCGGCATTGGATGCATGTCCTTGCTACAATCGACCTGCCGTTCTCGGACCAAGAAGCGCATGAGCAATCCATCAAGATGATGGGCCCTGGAATACTTAATAGACAAGCTAGCTGACAACTCAGCAGCAAACCTCACACCTCTCCAAGACCTCTTAGGCAAATCCGAGTGGCAATGGACCAGAGTGCATGACTTGAACCTTATGTACAACTGGGCCTTAGTCCCGGATCAGCGACAAGAGAAGTACCAATCCCTATGGGACCACGAACCAGCTAACGCAGAGGACTCTAACAATGAGTACAAAGACTGCCAACCCTTCAGGGATGAAAGTGAGGGTGAGGTGGATTCGATAGAGTAAGACATGGAGGGACATGAAATAGAACAAATACGGGCAGATTCCAAGCCACAAAAAAGAACTGCCTACAAGATAGATCGAGGACTCATGCACATGAACTGTGACCGTGCCTGGTTAGAACACATAGCAGCCATAGACCTTGAGCAAGTAGGCCTAGCTCAACCAGGGGCGACACAAGTGCTTAGAGTAGAATCACCATCTGAACTACAACCACTAGGGGAGACCCCCTCTTCTAGCGAAGACGGCGAGTTCGACTCTGAGTTAGAAGTGAGCTCATATAGCGACCCAGAAATACCTAGGCCGCCCAAGACCCGACGCACAGCCGGGGACTTACCTGTCCACCTGAGGCGCAAATGATTGAAGCAAGAAAGGGTGAACCAACCCAGGGATACCCGAACAGACGAGCAACGAAAACCACGGGACCTTCCAAAATGATTTACGAAATTCAAGAAAGGCGATAGGGTGGTAATCTTGATGTGTGCCAAACGGCAAGGGCATACGAGCGAACAAATCGAGGGACCAGCCAAGGTCAAAGAGGTGAACTTAGCCCAGGAAGGGGAGACACCCCGACCAGTCTTCGTTGCCGATGACTTGGCTGAGGACGAGGAGGCAAGTCTGGTCGCCCTCTTGCGAGAGTATGTGGATGTGTTCGCATGGTCCTTGGAAGAGCTTAAAGGGGTAGATCCAAGTGTGGTGACTCATAACATACCCATGACACCAGATGCAGCGCCGGTGAAGCAGCGACCGTACCCAATGAATCCTAATCACACTCATGCTGTCAAGGAAGAAATTGATAAGATGATGAAAGTAGGATTCATTTACAAAATTGAGCACACGAACTGGGTATCACCCATAGTCATTGTGATGAAGAAAAATGAAAAAATTAGAGTGTTTGTCAATTATAAAAAGGTGAACGCTGCTACCAAAAGGGATAATTATCCATTGCCATACATCGAGCACATGCTTGAAAGAGTGGCAGGCGAGGAGGCCTACAGTATTCTAGATGGCTTCTCATGATACAACCGCAGGTGCAAGTGCATCCTGTCGATAGGCATAAGACTACCTTCGCCACCGAGTGGGGTGTCTTTGCGAACATAGTCATGCCTTTCGGGTTGACTAATGCCCTTGCCACCTTCCAACGTCTCATGTGCACCATATTTAAAGACATGCTTTGCAAGGAGTTAGAAGTCTTTGTCGATGACCTCTGCATTCACTCGACCTAGATGGAACACTTGAACAAACTCCAAGCAGTCTTTGATCGATGTCGTCTATATCGTCTCTCCCTAAACCCCTTGAAATGCCAGTTTTGGGTGAAACATGGATGCATCCTCGGCCATGTGGTGTCAAAGAACAGCATTGCCACTGACTTCTTGAAGGTCAGGGCTATTGTCGACCTTCCACCCCCAACCAACTACAAGGGAATTCAATGCTTCTTAGGCCATATGGGATAGTATCGATGGTTTGTGTTGAATTACGCATTGATAGTAAGACCTTTACAAACTGCTAATTGTCTTCGAATGGACTGAAGCCTGCCAATGCGCATATGAAGAGTTGAAGAAGGCTCTAACCACAGCACTAATTCTACGAGCCCCGGATTGGACCATAACCTTCCACGTGCATATCGATGCTTCTAAAATCGTTGTGGGGGCAGTGTTGTGCCAACCTGGCAAGCACAACCTAGATTATCTAGTGAGCTTTGCTAGCCGGCAGTTGATGGAGACGGAAATGAATTACTCGACGACCAAAAGAGAGGGCTTGGCCATGGTGTTTGCTGTAAAGAAGTTCCGGTATTATCTATTGGCTACGCCCTTTACCTTCTTTGTAGACCATCAAGCCTTGCTATACCTAGCGCACAAACCTTGCGCTACAAGATGCATAGCTCGGTGGCTCCTTCAGCTTTTGGAGTTTGACTTCTCTGTGGTTGTATGGAAGGGGAAACAACACTACATGGCTGATCATATGTCACGCATCCCCACTGGGAAATCCGCTGGAAAAGGCATTGCCGATGAATTGCCCGATGCCCACCTCTTTAATCTCTCCAACGGGAGGGATTTATTCAAGGCCAATTTAACACCATACTGGGCGGATGACATAGTCCAACTGCTTGAGCATGGACTGCCTGAACAACCAATAGAGAAGGCAAGACTGAGGTGACTTATTCTCAAAATCCAACCCTACCACTTGATAGCAGGCCAGCTATATCGCTTAGGGCAAGATGGATTGATGCGTGTGCGAACATGAGATGCACGACGTGCTCTCAGAGGCACATAGTGGGATTACTCATGGACACTTTTGCGGAGACACAACGGCCCGCAAGGTGTTGCAATCTCAACTATGGTGGCCAACGCTGTTTCATGATGTCGCGTGATTTGTTAAACATTGTGACAAATGTCAGCAGATGAAGGTCTCGATTCTCAAGGATCAGATGGAGTTGACCCTAGTCATTGCACGACAACCCTTCGAAAAATGGGGGATCGACTTTATGGGACCCATCAGCCCTGTTGCACAGTAATCTCAGGACAAATACATCATTGTGGCCCACAGACTACCTAACAAAGTGGGCAGAGGCAAGAGCAACCCGAAAGAACGATGCTCGACGAACGACTGCCAAGTTCTTATGGGAGCAGGTGATCTCACGATTCGGATGCCCCATTGAACTAGTCAGTGACTAGGGACACACTTCATCAATGAAATGATAACTCATCTCCTATCCACCTTCCTAATTATCCATCGGAAATCCTCTCCATACGACCCTCAAGAAAACGGCCAAGCGGAATCCACAAATAAGATTCTTGTCAACGTCCTAACCAAGGTAGTCTCGGCCTCACGCAGCGACTGGGATAACAAGCTGATGGTGGCCTTGTGGGCTTACCACATAGCTTACAAAATGACCATTGAATAGACCCCCTTTAGGCTGACCTACGGAACTGAAGCAATTCTCCCCGTAGAATTCTTCATGCCTAGCCTACGAATTGCACTTCAGAAGTGATGGGAAGGAAAGGAAGCATGGATGCAATGCCTAATAGAACTCGAACACCTCTCGGAGACCCATCTTCTAGCCACTCATGCACTCATATGCGAGAAGGCACAACGCAAGAGCTGGTTTGACAAGCATGTCAAGCAATGCGACTTTGAACAAAGCGACCTAGTGCTCCTATACTCAGTAAAGGAGCACAAGCAAAAAATGAAGTTTCGGGGTCTTGGACCTTTCAAGGTCCGTGCGATCAGCCGAACGGGCAATGTCAAGCTCGAAACTCTAGCCGACGAAGGAATAGGCTTCTTCAATGGCAGTTGTGTCAAGAAATACAATCCCCCCGCGCATCCTTTGCATGAACCACCAATGTTGGAACCATCAGTCAACGTCCTAGTAGCCACCATCACCGAAATCGATGACGCGGATGAGGAAATCATGGAACCTGCATACCTGCACATCACGGTCACTACCAAGCAGACATGCATCTTCAATGCCTTAATTGATGAGGGAGCGGACTTCAATGCCCTAACTCACGATCATTGGACCCAACTTGCCAAACCACCACTAGAACCCACTAACACCAGGTTAAATCCATATGGGGGCTGCTCCTATGCACTCCTCGGCAAGTGCAGGGCCGTCGTTTCTATCGAGACTAAAACTGTACCAATGATCTTCTACATGGTGACAAACACCAAGAACGCAGGCATGGAAACGCTCCTAGGGCGAACCTTCAAGAAGCAAACTCGTTGCCACACTGATTATGAGTCACAACGCGTTCACCTTGCCATAGGCAACATCCGCATTGATACACCTTTCAGTAAGGGTGGCATGATGGAACAGTCCGCACAACCACTGATAGAACTATTAGCATCCGGATCTAAGGAGAAGGGTAGTGCCCGACAGTCCCCACCACCTCTCAAGAACCACTACTCATGGTGACAAAAGCTAAGGCTCAACAGCCTAGTTTCCAATGGATGCCTAAACAGCCGCAATCGCCGCCTAGGAGTTGTCACACATGAACTCATAAGACCTATAGCTCTAAACCTAGGACACCAAGGTGTAGTTATAGAAATCAGGGCATGATCCGGCGAAGGTGGGTCTCCAAAGCCCTCCTGCACGCGCAAGGCTACTATGAGGGAAACACTTGGTTATATATCCCTAAAGCCCACCTGGCTGAGACCGCCACTCGTATGCTACCCCCGAGCTTGATCACCCCCAGCCCCATCAAACCTCAAAACCATGAGCCACAGTGCTCCCCAGGCCCACATCCATCAAGTCCATCTACACATATGCCCGAGAGACTCGAACAAGCCTATTGGCCCAAACGACAAACACCATCGCATGACCCATCCATCACCCACTAGAGTCCATCCGACAACAATGATCCACTATGAAGGCAGTAGTCCATCAGAAGTAGCTGCTGCTCCCCCAGCCCTAAGCCAGGACGCCCAACCGCTATCTAAGGCACACCCGCAACCACAACTATCCACTGTCAAAGGCTCTAGTGCCATCAAACACCAACCACCAGCACGTCTTAAACCCTCCTACGAGCGGAAGTCATTTTTGACACTAGCCTCAGATCTAGCCGCAGATATAGGGGATGACGTGGTTGATTTCATTAGATGACTCGATGCCATTTTCAAAGAGCTGGCTCTGAGCTATGATCGCTTGAACTTAGGCTTGTTTCCCGAGCCTTTTGCAACCAAAATTTGCACAATGCCTTGTTCTTGGGAGACGTTTGAACTTGCCTTCGCAAAGGCAGCAAACTCCACTGTTGTATTGCTCGACAATGAGGTCTCTATAGAGCAATCCCTCAAATAGTGCCTCATAACGTCATACAATTAGTGAACCACTTCTGCCATCATCGACCAAGAAATTGCAGAATTATCCCAACTTGCTGGGGCTGAATCCCCATTTTTGCAGTACTGGTACACTCTTATTGCAATGGAAAGTAGAGGGATGCCGAGTCATGACCAATGCGGAGCAGTGCTGCGCAATCAAAACAGTGGAGTATGACCCCACTTATATCGCGCAAACCTCCTATAGAGTATTAACCACTCTTTGCAAACACCCCCTAGAAGAGCACATCAAGGGACATCCTTACCTCGATCGCCTGCTGACTGAGGAGGAACTACACATTGCTAGCCGCAGTGCCTCCGGTGACTTCCTAACAGATGTCCTCACTTACATAACACATGTTGGCACTCGCCCTTTTGATCTCGATCGCACAGCTTAGTTAGAGTACAACCTTGATTTTTACACTTGGTTCCTACAACGATGACTCCTAAGACCCATTGCGGAAGGTCCTCAACCTCCCACCCTTTCAATCCTAGTAAGGATTCCTCTCATCTGGGAAGGGAAGGGGAGTAAGGTGAACCAAGAGATCAACTAAAACCAGTGAAAATCAAGCAAAACATATAAGCGCGTAGACAACAAGTGAGATAGAAAGATGTCAAGAGAACTTTAAAATAAAAGGCAAAAAGTTAAAGCTGAAAGGGAAGGCTCCACATTGGATAGGATTTTAAGGCTTTCATTCAATAAACACATAGAGTCTTTCCTTTTCAATCTATGATGTTTTTGTATAATTAATTTGGAAGAACTAATGGAAACTGGGATTTATGACAGGAACAAAAGATGTTGCAACAAGACCGTGCCCATCGACTTCCATTCATGGAAGAGGAAAGAGTGCAGTACATCATCACTCTGGAGAGCCGTGCCTACAACCAGCTAAAGTTCTGAACCATTCACAACATAGAAGGTTTGGTGGCCAAGGAGGAGGCGGCCAGGAGAGTTGTTGAAAAATGCAACTTCACCAAGTACCTAGAAAGATTCACACAAGAATCCTACCACACAAAGTGTGTGGAATTTCTCAGGTCTTACAACCCCGACAACGAGTGCGGCACCGCCACAATAGGAAGGGGCGCCAAGCAAGTGCTAGTTTGCTTAACCCCCGCCTTGGTGGAGAAGGCACTGGGACTGGAACCGAAAATAGAAAAGAAGTAGAAGAGAGATGTGTACGCCATGCTGAGGATGAGAAAGGAGGACGTGTTGACAAATGACAGCATCAACATTTAGGATATCCTTGATGCAGAAACCAGATTGCAGGCAAAATTGGTACACACGCTCTTCTCTAGCCATCGCTACAATGCATTGATGCACCGAATCAGTGTGCATGTGTTGGAGAACATAGCGGCTCATACCCTGCATGAAGTTGATTGGAACGGCTATGTGTGCAAAACTATCGACCAAGCAACTTAAGCGTTGGCTTTAGGAAGCACGCCTGTAGGAGGAGAGTCTCCAGCATCTAAGGCCACAGAAAGAAAGAAGGCCTAGTCCAAGGCCTCGTTCATCACCTATGGAAGCATTTTAATGGCGCTCATCTAGGAGGCTGTGAAAGAGATGCAGGATGCAGAAGAGGGGGAAGGGGAAACGCGCAACAGGTCACCCCCCATCAGTATCAAGAGAGGTCTAGCGATAGGACTGAGACCGATAAGGAAGGATAGGGGCAAGAAGAGCAATCAAGCAAAAAGCAGGTCAAGGAAACCAAGAAGAAGATAGTGCAGAAGAAAAAGAAACCAGATGAAGGCCGCATGAAGGAGAAGGAGGATTTGGAAAAAGCAAAAAGACAATCCCTCAAGGAGGCCAAGGAGAGGGAGAAGAAGAGGAAGCAGGAAGAAGAAGAAATAACAGAGCAAGTCAAAAGGGCTAAAAAGTCATTGAAACAAGAGGCTGAAAAGAGAAAAAGAGAGGAGCAGGAAGAAAAGGAGAAACTGGAGGGAGAATGCAAGAAGGCTGAAAAAGAAAGGCAAAGAAGAGCTACGGAGGAAGAAGAGGACCTAAGAAGAAAGGAAGAGGAGGACTTAGCCGAGGCCACATGCCAGTCCATTGAGCAACAGTGCATGGCTGATGATCCAGGAGCTTGGAGCCAGCTGAGGAAAGAAGGGCCTAGCTCTAGCACGTAGCTACTAGAAGTCGTGCCACCTGCAGTCCTGGAAGGCAAAGGCAAAGCCCCCCTCCATCCTATCCCTACCCTCATAACACCCTCCACTGAACCCACTATACTCACCCCTAGCATCCCCACCAGCATGGAAGTTTCCAACTTCGTGGTCTGGATGCAACACTTCATCAGTAAAGAAATGGCCCAAGGGAAAAGCATAGAAACCATGGCCACGGGGCAAAACAGGCTAGCCGTGGATGCTGAATCAAGGCAGGACCAGAAGCGTCTGCGTATGGAGGCCTCGACCACCCCCACCCACGCAACAATGATGCCACCAGCCAGTTACGATGAATACATCGCCGAGCTGCTCTCCCAATTGGAGAGGGAAAAGGAGGAAAAGACAATGGCGATGGCTGAGTTGGTGGTAGAAAAAGAGTCAGTAGCCGCCTTCCAACTGGAGAAAACCCGCATAATAGCCATGCAACAACAACAAATTTTTTACCTCAAGCAAGAATTGAAAGTAAAGGAAGACATGGAAGAAAGCTACAAACAATGGCTTGAGGAGGAAAAACAAGAACTAATGCAGATGCAACGGGAATACAAGCTCCTCCTGAGCAACATGGGGAACTGGAGGCGAAAACTGCCAACATTGAGCAAATGATGGAGGAACTAAATGCCAAAGAAGAGGAGAGAAGACAAGAGAGGGAGCAACAGCGAAAAGAGATCGAGTGTATGCCCGATCAACTACACCTCGGAAGGAAAGAGCACTAGAATATGAGCAGAGAACTCAGAGCCCAGGAGCAAAAGCTCGTAACCCTAGCACAGAAGCAGGGGGAGAGCATGGAAGGAATGAATAAAAGGGCCAAGGAATGGGCCATGCAGAACGAGAAACGGATGAAGGCTTTGGCGCGGCACCTCACTTTGGTGGAAAAAGAAAAAATCTTGGCAGAAAGTAAAGCAGACAATGTCCAGACAGCCTTCAGTGCCCAACAACAAGCCTTCCTCAACACATTATTGGACACGACCCGGCCAGAGGGAAAGGAGTCATTGGAGGTGGTGCAGAAGAAACTGAGCATTGCATGCAGGGCCATGCATGCGGGGCTATAGATGCCACCCCAACCTGCGGAGGTTAGGTTGGGATTAGAAGAACAACGAAAGTACCTACTATTGGCCGGCCTAACCCCCCAGGAGTTGGACGCACTCGGCTTTGAGGAAGGAGCGCAACTAGACGACCGACAGGGGGAGGAGGCTAACATTGAATTTGTCATAAGGAGAACCAGTAAGAAGAAATAATCCCACAACCCCCCTCACCACATGATCAAGAACAGCAACAGATCGACCCACCCTCGGACAGACAAACCGCACTCAGGGAGCAATGGAGGAAATTAGTTGAAGAAACCGGGAGGCAGTTAAGAGTCAAACCGATTGTGCGGCCGTCCGTACCCCTCTCACCATGCCCCGATGACCTCCCGACAGGATTCCACGCGGAGCTGGTGATTTGGGAATGGCAAGAAAATGAAAATGACCCTTTCACCTTCAGCTTCCTCATGCCTAACAACCTGAGAAGGGTCCTACCAATTAAGGTAATGGAGGAGGTGATCGCGACTGGCGGCGGACTGGGCCAAAAATGGCTAGAAGAAAGAGCAAAGACTCCCACTCTGTGGGGCTTGAAGGAAGTAGAGTTTTGGCAAGACAAGGTGTTCGAAATACCACACACTGTATAGGGCTACCACTGCCAACCTCTTTGGAGGAGGCGAGTGTGCGATATTAGCATGGTTACCTGGATGGCGTTTTGCAACACTCTACCCTACGAGAGAAACGACCCCACATTCATGGCGTATCCTCGTAGGGTAGGTGTGGATTTTGTTGCCACCCTCTATGGGCGGCATGATTTCCCCATCATCTACAACTCCAATGCCGCCTCCTTCGAGCATGCCCTCCTTTTTGACTTAGGAAGCCTAAATGATTCCATGATGCACTTTCTCATGGACTTCTCCTCCTATCCAAATCTCGCATTTATAACTACCTATAATTACCTTAGGCTACTTAAGCTATTACTCATGCAGGACCCAACCCCACAAGAGTGTGGCTTTCCTCCCCCCCCCTCCCCCCCCCCCTCTTTTTTGACCTCAATGCTATTGATAGCTACGCCATGGCACACCTAATGATGAGCACTAGACTTCTTCCCTCCTTTTTCCTAGCTCTCCTAGAAGATATGAACGACAGCCAGTTTACTAGGTGCAACCATCCCTTCCTCTCCACCACCTCTCTCCACGTCCGCATGAACCTCAAAGGGTACATACAAAGCCGTTAATTTTTTAGCAAGTCCATCCGACCCCCTTCTCCGCCTCAATCATATAAGGAAGATTAGGTATAGGCTGTCGTTCTCCTAGTCCTAAAGAATTTAAAAAAATGCAAAGGCAGATCCTTACGCATGGAATAAACAAAATAACTCACTTCCACAATCACTTAACACCACATAAAGCACAATCACTGCACCTAGGGGTCCTCAAGTTAGCCGTGCCCGGTGGCTTCGGTCGGCCGTCACCACTCCTAACCCCCTAGCCCTTTTTGCTCTCCCACTTCATGCTTAGGGCCCATCAAGGGCAAGACATACCTAGGGAGGCCACTCGCCTATGGTTAGACCTGTCACCTTGAGCCACTCGCACTGCACACTAAGATAGACATGCCCCTCCTTAGGTGGAACACCACCCCCTGTCCTTCCAAGCACCACTAGCGTGCCCACCCACCGACTTCGGAGGCCCCAGTCAACATCCGTTACTTTTGCAACCAACCTTACTACCACGCTTCCACGAGCACCCGAGTCTACATGCTGCCCTGCCCTCACATGATTGCTCCGCCAACTGCCTCTCAAAACACCAACAGTCGAGAAGAGTGCCATGGGACTGGTACCCATCTCGGAGGGGGGTAATGTTAACCCCAAGCCAAGAAGGTAGAAGGACGAATGAAAAAGCACAAAGAAGATGGAAAAGGAGCAAGGATGCGTAGGCGGGCTCCAAAGCTAAGCCGGGGCCAAAAAGCATAGTTTTAAATAAAAGGTGCCTCAAAAACTCCAAAAAGTCTTGTAAAAGAGCGCCAAGCTCCCTCCTGTGCCACCTGTAAAAGAATAGTCGAATATAGGCCTAGGGCATGAAGCAAAAAGAGGGAATTAGAAAAAGGGACCTTGCCACAATGGCCAGTCATGTAAAAAAGGATGGGTGCCCATGGGGTTTTAGGGTTTGTATATATAAAGTTCAAAAAGTGAATGGAAGCTCATTCTTTGGTGTGTGGGCGCCCAACAAGAGTTCTTCTCTTCTTCTCCTCTCCTTGTTTGTGTGTGCTCTTGAGAGAGGAGTGTTTGTGAGAGTGAGGGAGGGAGTGAGTGGAAGTGAGGGATCAAGGGGGTGAAGCTCTTCACCATCTTCTCTTCTCTTTCCTTCTTTTGCATGCACGGCTATGGAAGTTGGAGCTTGGAGAAGGAGGAGGCTTGAACATGCTTGAGCTAGCATCTAGGATCGTGGAGCTACCGGAGTGTGGAAAAGAGGAGGCAACTCATATTGGCGGCATCAAGGTAATCTCACTACACTCGTAAGATCGAGGGCGCATCGGTTATGTGAGAGATAGCCATTAGAGCTCGCTTGGAATGCTTGAAACAATAAGCGGTCCATGGGTCTTGGCGGTTGAGCGAAAGCTCCCACACCTTTCCAATCAGGAAGTTCTCCATCCGAAACTTCCAAATATCATAAATATTGTTATCAAGTTTGTCTCCCACTATTTGAGTTATATTATCAGTTCTCTCTGCATTTGCAATGCAGTAATAACCTATTACTGCCTGACACCCTGCAAGCCATGATACACTTTGCTAAGAACAATTATTCTATTCACTATATATTTAGGACAATTTCAATCCTCCTATTTTCAACATTAAATTCACTGTAGTATACACATTATCTCAACTTCCAAACTTGTCCAAACATGTTCCAACATATATACTCTTAGTTGAGCATCAACACTTAAGCATTATGGTCATAATAGTAACACAAGCTTCTCGTATTCATGTAAGAAAAGAACTTTCAACAATCTGAAATTGCGAGGAATTTCAGTATTCACACCATACCCTTATCTCACAGTTTGTGCTCATAGCTACTCAAATAGCAAGACATAACCATATAGAAGCACCCAGGCATGGATGAGCATCAAGTCATGTTTCAATGAGCTATTGTAAGTGAAAAAAAACAAGTCCAGACTTCCCTACAGCATATGACATGCCACTATTCCTCCAATTCGTTTTCCCAAGTATTCAGCCACATAAATTGCATGACAAGTTCAATACCAACATTTTGCTCAATGTCCAAGTTCTATTCCTTTATGCATTAATAATTGAATATGGCTGGACCTTTCAGTCATACATAAGAGTAGACTTTGATCATGTCACTCTACAAAATTTTGGTCATCAAGTTCTAACAGGCTTACAATGATGCCAACCAATCTACTGATACATGTACCCAATGACCAAGAGAATCTTGATTTACTAATGGTAATGATGCCCATACAATGGAGACAACACAAGTACTACTGCCAGGATGCAACCAGAATATTCTCACAATGTATTTGTCGAGGGTAAAGGCGCATGTGCCTAGTTGCATGTATATGAGTTACACTCACAGTACCAAAATACCCACACACTTGCATGTTGCGAGTGGCAGGTGCCCATCACTATCACTTTATTCTTTATTTTTTCAATGATATTTGAGTAAAGGGAAGACCACACATTTTGACTGTTGGAGTTCCCACATTTTGTGTCTCTCTCTTTCTTGCTCTTGCTCCTTCCACCATAACTCTTGCCTCCGCTCGCATGCTTCCACTTCAAGGCTCCCCTCCCTTCAATTGGTATCAAAGCCATCTTCCCACAAGCTCGAGGTGTATCTTCATCTTGCATTTGAAGGTTTCTTCATCGATAGCCCCATGGCTTCTCATTCGAATGTATGCTTTTAATACTTTGTGTCTTCCAAGCGACTTCCAGTTGCATTGGACCTCTTCCAAGCCTTCCTTGGCAACCCTTGGAGCTTGCCTTGCCCCCATTTGCCTCAACATACCTTGCAATATCCGTAGGACAGGTTACATGATTTGTGCTTTTTCTTCGCTTGATCTTTCTAGATTAGTCTAACTACTACTCTAGTCTCTAAATGATTCCTAATGTTCTTAGCAACCCTGGTGATCATTGGCAACACCTCTCGACACTTGTATTCGGCATTGGGCATTGATCTTGAGCTCTACATTCATTGTCATTATTGTTCACAGTTATGGGACAACTTGCTACAATGCCTCTACATGCTTATGTGATGCTTCTACTAATGCCCTAGTATCGAATCACTTGTGGATGTTATATCAATGCATTGGAGATCATTTCGGGCTGATTAGAGCACTTCATTTTCTCAGTATGAACAAAGATTTACTGCTATTTATAATAGGGATGAAGCTCATTTTATCAGTGAAAGCATATGCCTATTGCTCCCAAGGTGCTTATTGACAATTCAAGATGATGTACCAATGCTTATGGATGATGTGACATGCTTTGTCATGGTTTCAAATTGCATTTGAGCCATGATGGAAGCTTTTTTTAAAAATTGGCATTGTTTGTCATTGAGGAGGAACGCCCAAAGAGGAGGAGACATGGAGGGGAGGCGAAGGGGAAGGCAAGGGAGAGCTAATATCGCGAGTAGGGAGAGGAGGGAGGAACAGAGGGAGGAGAAGGGGGGGAGTGGGAGATGGAGAGAGAGAAGGGAGGAGAAGAGAGAGAGGGAGAAGAGAGAGGAGAGAGAGAAGGGTACAGGAGGGAACGGTTGGGGGAATTTTTAAAAAAAATATTGTGTATTTTTCATTTAAATAATTATAATAATAAATAAGCACCCCCTCTCGTCCCGTGCACCATTATGGGACGGGGGTTAAAAAATTGCAGTGATGGGAGCGGAGGGGAGTGGGGAAGTAGGTGCAGGCCGCACACAACACGGTGGATGCCCCAATACGTAGGATGCGGTGAAAACCAGTGTTCACATGGAAAAAGAATAAAAATGGGGACAAAAATCCACGTAAAAATTAAAAACACAAAATTCATCAACTGAAATGAAGTGCAAAAGAAAGGAAAAATGTCTAGACAAAAGTACCACACATGTTCATCAACTAAGAAGACAGTTCCAACAAGAATTGGGCACGTTCACATGGAAAGAAATAGAAATATAAAACCTAAAAACGTAATCAAAAAGTACTAACAAATAATCAAAAAGTTGGAAAGGAATGTAGCAAGAAGGAAAATGTTCGGGTTTAAGATTCATAGGACTATCAGATTGAACCATGATTTTGATGACAAACGAGGTGGTTTTCACATGGAAAGACCATAAAAAACACACATGAAAATCTAAACCAAAATTAATTCAAGGCAAATCATTAGGTAAAACAAGGGGCAACAAAAAGGAAAAATGTCTGAGGAGAAATGGTGTTAGATAGGGCTATTAGGTTGAAACGCGATCCGGTGGAAGAAAGGTGCGTTCACACGAAAAAAGGGGCAAAAACACATAAGAAAACACAATTAAAAACTAATAACAAAAAATCAATGAGTCCAAACAAGGGGGAGGGAAAAAAAATTTCCAAGGAGACTAATAGCTCGAGGCTATCCAAGCAAGATGCCATTCTAATGAGAAAAGAGTAGGTTTACATGGAAAAACCACCAAAATCGCATAAAAATAAACTTGAAATAGAAATCCACAAACACGCAAAATATAAATAATGGCCAATCAATGCATCGAAAAGATGGGTTGTAAAAAGGAAAAGTGTCCATGAGAAGGGGAAGATCATGGCTATCACATCAAACTGCACTCCTGGTGGTGCAAAAAGGGCGTATTCACATGGAATGACATCTAATTCACATAAAAAATTTCAAAATTTAATAATTAATAAAATATTTCTCAAAATAAGGGGTAGTAAAAAGGAAAAGTGGCATCTTCAATGAA
Organism: Lygodium microphyllum; assembly: GCF_053477565.2. Lineage (NCBI taxonomy): Eukaryota > Viridiplantae > Streptophyta > Polypodiopsida > Schizaeales > Lygodiaceae > Lygodium > Lygodium microphyllum. The sequence goes on along the minus strand of NC_141144.1, from coordinate 9,266,022 downwards.
CGTAGGGTACATTCACATGGAGGATGAGTGAAATGATTAAAAAACCAAAAAGGCCAGAGAAGACCATGAGAACAGGTTAGAATAGGGCCATGGGATGAGGTGGGGATCTCAAAAAGACATAAAGAAAATAGGATATCGTGTAAGGATCAATTAGCAAGGTATTCATGAATGTATGCAAATGAGACACGCAGGGACGCATCCGACACTTGAAATGTGAACATATCAGTTTGACTAATGAACAGGGGCCTAGCACTTGACCATGACCTGTACCCATACGTCCCCACACTTAAGAAATGACATCCGCATAAATGAATGCAAGAGATAGGGTTAGAAACACTTGGCCCATTCAGTTGGTTGATTAATATCATAGGCTAGAAGAAGCTAACTCCAAGAAAATGGTAAAGCCAAGATTATTGAATGATCAAAAGATGTCTTGCCTTTGGCCTCTAGTCCCTTTTATTCTAACCCTCTTCCAAACTTAAGGGCTGTTCACACATGTACATATAGGCTAAAGCTAAATTTACAAAGGCTGGAATTAATCCAAGGTGCAAATATTAATGTTGTATTTTTCCTTCATGACAAACCATCCCTTCCTGAAGATGGTTTTGTCCTCAAAACCAAGAAGTAAGGGCCTATATCCAAGTCAAGAATGATAGTAATCATGCCCATTCATCTTCCAAATGATAAGAAAGCACTGTCCATGAAAAGAAGACCTTTTGCATACCAAACTGTGAGAAAACTGGCTGGTGTCCAAACAGGGCTGATTCACTAAAACTGCCATAACTTTTGATATATTGGTCCAAATATGGCGTACGAGGTGTGGAAACGAAGTATACACTCCCAAAAATCAACCCATAACATCAGAATCAAATTTTGATGAAGTCAGGACAGTTTTATTGTCTGCAGAAATTTCATACAGTAAGCTGTCTCTGCACAGTCACTGCATACTGCATCATATATCATCCTGTAATAGCCAAGGAAAGTTACTGACATAAGTGGATGGTTGCCAAGAAGACTCTTCAATGGGCAAATTCTTCCACTTAATAAGATACTCAATGAGAGTACGATTTCTGAGAACTTTCTCTCTCTTTCCAATAATGCTTTCAGGTTCATATATGATCAGTCCTGCCTCATCCAATGGTGGTAACTCTTCCAATACTTGTACATCGGGCCCAACATACTTCTTCAGCTGTGAAATATGGAATACATCATGTATTCTAGTGGAGGATGGTAGTTGAAGTTTATAAGCAAGCTCTCCAATTTTGTCTAGAATCAAATATGGTCCATAAAACCTATGAGCAAGCTTGTTATTTCCACCCTTTAGTGAAGCATAATGCGTCTTGGGCACTTTGAGAAATACCCAATCTCCAACCTTGAAGTCTAAATGTCTTCTTTTCTCATCAGCATAGACCTTCATTACGTCTTGTGCTTTCCTTATGCTGTCCTTGCATTGCCTCATGAGCAACTCCATTCTTTCCAACTCTTCCTTTGCTTGTGGGTTGATGTCTTCATGAAATAAAACTGATGGAAGTTGAACTTTATACCCATAAAGAGCTTCAAACGGAGACATCCCAATGCTCATGTGATGCGTGTTATTATAGCAAAATTCAGCAAGGTGGATCCAACGATCCCATGAAGCTTGTGTGTCATGACAATAATGCCTAAGGTACACTTCCACCCAATGATTGACTCTCTCCGTTTGCCCATCAGTCTGAGGGTGATAGGCCGTGCTAGGAGTGAGGAAAGTACCCATAGAAGAGAATAGACTTTTCCAAAAGTTGCCCATAAACTTCAAATCACGGTCTGATACTATTCTCATAGGCATACCATGTAGTTTGAACACACCTTCCATAAATTGCTCGGCGACTTGTCTTGCTGAATATTGGACTTTAGTTGGAATAAAGTGGGCTGATTTGGTCAATCTATCAACTACCACATAGATACTATTCCATCCATGACTGGTAGTAGGCAATCCCGTTATGAAATCCATGGAAATATCTGTCCATTTGCCCGTAGGTATAGGTAAAGGCTGAAGTAAGCCAGCTGGTAATAGAGTGGAATCCTTATTTTGCTGACACTCCAAGCATTGAGATACATACTCTTTAACATCTTTCCATAGACCTTTCCAATAAAAACTTTGATGAACTCTATCAAACGTCTTGAAAAGGCCCAAGTGACCAGCCATTGGCGATGAATGCATCTCTTGAAGCACCTTCAGCTTGAATTTACTGCTGGGAATCAAGTACACTTTACCTTTAAACCATAAGAGGCCATTATGCACTTTAAAATTTGGAAATTCAGCATCACACCCTTGCTGTAATTTCTGTAAAATATGGGCAGCATGCTCATCAAGCACATATTCCTCTTGAATGTCTTCAATCCACTCCTTATAGATGGTGGACACAGTAGATAGACTGCATGCCCACATTCTTGATAACGCATCATCCACCACATTATCCTTGCCAGCCATGTATGATATTTCAAAATCATATGGTTGCAAAGTAGCCAACCATCTCTTTTGCTTGGGAGAAAGATTGGGCTGCGAGAGAAAATATCTCAAGACCCTATGATCGCTTTTGACTTTGAAGTGTGTCCCATAGAGGTAGTGGTGCCATTTCTTGATTGCATGTAAAATAGCAAGCATCTCCTGCTCATAAACATGCATCTCTCTCTCTTTGTCATCAAATTTTCTGCTCTCAAATGCAATGACACCATGCTCCTGTACCAAAACTGCTCCCAAACCTCTACCACTGGCATCTGCATAAATGGTAAAAGTCTTGGAGAAATCAGGGCAAACTAGTATGGGTGCTGAAACAAGCAATTCTTTCAGCTCATTAAAGCTCTTGTCAGTGATCTCATCCCAAAAGAAGGCCTCCTTTTTCAGCTGATCGGTAAGAGGAGCTGCAATATGAGCATAGTTTTTCATAAACCGTCGGTAAAAGGATGACAAACCAAGGAACCCTCTTAATGAAGTGGCATTGGTTGGTGTAGGCCATTCTTTGACGCACTGAACCTTCTTAGGATCCACTTTGATTCCATCTTCTCCCACTATATGACCCAAGTACTCCACTTCCTTTGTCATAAAAGAGCATTTAGTGGCCTTGGCAAACAGTTTGTGTATCCTCAATATGTCAAAGACCTCTTTTACATGCTGCAAATGGTCTTCTTTATTCTTGCTATAGATCAAAATGTCATCAAAGAATACCAAAACTGTTTTAAAGAGCAATGGCTGAAGTATCTTATTCATGAGAGACTGGAATGTGGCTGGAGCATTTGATAACCCAAAAGGCATAACCATAAACTGATAAAGACCCCTCTCCGTCCTGAAGGCTGTTTTGAATTCATCCCCTTCCTTCATGCGTATTTGATGATATCCCGATCTCAAGTCAATTTTTGAAAACACCTTGGCATCCTTCAATTCATCTAAGAGATCATCTATTCTAGGTATGGGATACCTATTCTTGATAGTGACCTTGTTGAGATCGCGGTAATCAATGCACATTCGAAAGGAGCCATCTTTCTTCTTCACAAGAAGGACTGGAGAAGCAAAAGGTGATTGGCTTGCCTTAATGAGACCCATTTCCAAAAGCTCTTTGACTTGGCGTTCTACCTCTTCTCTTTCCACTTTGGAGAGGCGATATGGTGGTTTGTTGATGGGCTTTGTATTGGGCAGCAAGTCAATGGGATGATCCACTTCTCTTTTGGGAGGAAGAGAGGTAGGTGGCTGGAAAATATCATCATATTCTTTCAACAATTTACAAAGACATGGGTCCATATTGTTGGTAAGAGAAGAGGGCTGATCCTCTTCAATCTTGGAAAGAAGAATGGTGAACATACATGCCTTTGCATTTATCTCTTTCTTAACCTTCTTGGGACTGATCATCTCCATTCTTTTCTTTTCAGCTCCATGTAGTGTTACTTGTTGTCCACACCATTTAAACTCCATTTCCATGTTGTTGAGATCCATGGTAAATCTGCCCAAAGATTTCAGCCAGTTGCAGCCAAGTATTATATCAATGGGACCCATTTCTAATGCAATTAGGCTCACTGATGTAGTGCACAATGGGGAAAGGGTGATAGGTACATTTGGACAGCATTGATTGCTCATCTCAAAATTTCCATTTGCCACTTGGATTTTGAGTGATGTAGGCATTTCATGCGTATTCAATTTCAGCCCATTGAGTGACTTAGCATTAATGACGCTATGTGTACTTCCCGTATCTATGAGTATATGAGCGGTCCTTCCCTTGATTTGACCTTTAAGGCGTAGGGTATTATCCCCTCTTGAACCACTCCATGCATCACTTGATATGGCACATAGCGATGGATGTAAATCAGTCCATGAATCATCCAAATAATGACCACCCGGGTCGAAAGGAAACCCATCCATCGGATCATAGAACTCATCATGGCCATTCTCTTCATTTTCATGCGCCTCTTCTTGAGTTGTTGTGACATCAAGCTGAGCCAAGCTTCCTTCAATAGATTCAACATCGGAATCATCCTCGATGATCATGCTAATATTCATATTTTTGGCCTTGCATTTGGACTTATGATCGGGTGACCATTTCTCTCCACATTTGTAGCATAGACCTTTAGCATACATATCTTTGAGCTTGTCATTCGATACATGTTTGCCTTGAGTAGGGACTGAAGTTTTGGCATTTATATCAGTCCTCTTTCCATCAAATCTATTTTTAGCATTAGGTCTGAAATTACTGCTTTGTTTTGACCCAAACACAGTAGGAAAAGTGGGTATCTTGCTGTAGGTATTGCTGAAAGTATTTGATGGCTTCCCAATATGCTGAAAATCAGTTTTAGCATGCCCATAATGGCCTGATGTCCTTGAGAACTGCGTAGGCTGAAAAGAATGCCCTGTTTTTGGCTGAAAACCCTTGTATTTTTTCCCATAACGTTCAGCCAATTGAATGGCAGCTTGTAGGGATGTAGGATTCATGGCTCCAACTTCAGAAGAAAGAATAGGTTCCAAACCAAATATGTATTTATTCAACTTGGCACTATCGGAGACCCCATGAACATACATTGAGAGGTTCAAAAACTGATTTGAGTACTCTCTAACCGAGAGACCACGTTGCTCAAGAGCATACCACTTTTTCTCTAACCGCTCTTTTTCAATAGGGGAAACAAAGACTTCAATCATAGCATTTTTCAATGCATCCCAAGACAAGAAGTCATGTCCCATCCTCGCCATATATCTCCACCAAGTGTGAGCATAGCCTTCTAGATGAAGGGCTGCAAATTTTACTTTGGCATTCTCGGGCCTTGGGTAAAGGGAAAAATACATCTCTAACTTGTCAAACCACTCCTCCAACTCCGTGGGTGAAGGGTTCTCTCCCTTAAAGTTTGAGATAATTATTTTCTCCTTGTACTCTCTCTCGTATTGAGGAGGTTGTCCATTAGGGTGCTGCTGCCCACTATGGTTTTGTGGCCCAAAAGAATTGCCAAAAGGTCCTTGCCTAGGATATTCATTATTTCCATGCCCTTGTGCATAAGGAGTTTGCTGTCCATAATGCATACCATGACTTTGTGGCTGGAAACATTGTCCTTGAGGATGAAAGTATGTGTTGCTCACATTGGGAGGTTGTCCATGCATTGGTGAATTGAAAGGTGGTTGCTGCCCATTATTTTGCTGATTCCAACCATGATTTGACATGGGACTTGGTCTATTGGCCTGCACTTGAGGAGAGAAATTATGTTGTGGCTGTCCAAAAGCATTTGGGGCTGAATTCACATGTCCATGTGGCTGCCCATAAGAGTTTGGGGTTGAATTAATATGGACTTGCTCATAGCCACCAACATTTGCTTGAGGGTAAAATTGCTTGTAGAAAGAGTTGCACCCATGGATGTCTTCATCATGCTTTGAGTTTGTTTGCACTCTTTCTTGAAGATCCTACCCATGTGGCTGAAAGTGACCCTTTTGTTGATGGAATTGGGGCTGAAGTGAAGTGGGATGAGCAAAATCCTTAGCTTTAGATGATTCTCCAACTTCAAATTGACCTACCACCTTAGGAGTAAGTGGTTTAGGTGGTTCTTCAGCCCTTTGCGGGTGTGGGATATTAAGACCAGCTGTAGGCAACATTTTCTCACCAAGAAGTGCTACAAGCTTGTCAATACCCAACCTCATACCCTCGAAACGTGATTTCATATCCTTTATGTCATTTGACAATTGTTGAAAACTGTTTGAATTCATTGAGATATGAGACGTCTCTATGGGTTGATTGGTAGGGGAGTGAGTGGAGCTTGCATCGACCTCATCGTTCTCATAATGCATTCGGTAAATGGCATCTTGAGAAGTGTCATGATGTTCACCCCTTTCCTGTTGATGTTCATCCCTTTCCTGCTGATATTCCTTCAATTCTTCATTGATAGTATCCAAAACAGGGTCTCTCTTCTTATTTCTAGCCATGGGTTGATTTCTGTCCTGAATTTCCTGTAGTATAAAAAACTTGATTATCTTTACTTCTAGAACTCCAAATTACGAGGTCTCTGGCTCTGTTCAAAGCTTGAAGAGCCCTCTATCCAATGATCTATCAAATGCAGAAAATGGATGAGTACAGAAATTTCTGTAAAGGATTTTCTGTTGCTGTCTGAAAATTCCTGCAGGCAGTGAATACCCTGTTCTAGTCAATTAATGGCTTGTACCATCAATACCAAGCATGTACCAACTTCATAACCTTGTAGGAGAGTCTCATACGTCTACCCATACTGAAAATGACCTCAGTAACCAGTAAAATGGCTGTCTGACTCAAAGTAGACTGCAATCTTTAATGAGGGTATGTATACATACTCTATTCCAATCTTTCAGACTGAACCATAGTGTCTTTACCATAGGATGTATACATTTTACTGTAGCCATATGTCTTCATACATTTGCCATACCATACATTTGCCAATATCACAAGAACTCACTGTCCATAACTCATGCTGTAGGCTGATTTCAAATGCCTTTGAGATTTGTACCTGCACCTAAACTTGAAAATACGTGGGATCCGAGACCCGAGGGGTTTGCAAAGTTCCCTCTCGGGCCGGGTTGCGCTCCCCTTCAGGGTCCTCGTCGGTAGGGGAGGGTCACCTCACTATTGTCCTACCGACTCGCCCGGCATCCACTTTTTCCTCGTGGGCAAGTACATGGCAAGTGAATTCTAGCTCTAAAAATCAGTATGATATGCATGGAATAGGAAGGAAATACAATTGCCTTTCATTTGCTCTTTTTCATGATATGCAAGATTGGAATTGAAAAGGCTGAAATGTAAATGAGAAGTGGAGAGGTATTTACCTCAGCAGTGACTCACTGCTTACAAAGTTTTCTCACTTACCAATTGGGTAATGATTTTCTTATGATCAAGAGGCAAAATAGGCAATCAATTTCATGTCAGGGTTAGGCAATAAAAGATTGCGTAATGAAGCTCAAGAAATTACTGATTTCAGTGAATGGAAGTAGATGGGTAATGCTCATTCATTATGGAAGAGTTTGAGACATTTAGAGATGGCCATTTCAGTAAATTGAAGAGGTTTAGTAAAGACAATGACTGAGATAACCTATAGGCTTCATGTAATGCATTAGGCTATGAATGAAAGCTTCATTTAATCCTCTTATTTCTCTTCAGCAATTGGAAATGAGATCAGCAACAATTGGATGTAAAGAGAAATTAAGAGTGATTAGAGTACCTCATTTGATTGATTGGAGAAGAGCATTGTTGATGGAATGACCTTCAATCCATAATGCTTGACATAGGTGAGCTGAGCTTAATAATCCAGCTAGAATCAGTCCAAGAGATCTTCAATATTCAAGGATAATCCCTTCCTTGATAAGCTTCAGCTCCATTAATCCCATGAAAGCTCCATGACTCCATAAATGCTCCAAATGTGGGTTGATGAAGACCAATTACCTTCTCTACTTGAAGTAGGTTGCAATAGGTATTAGAGAGGGCTTCAATGTGTCCAAGAGATCCCGAAATTTGAGAGGGAATGCCAAAATTTAATGGCATAAAAGCTTCAGGCTGTCCATTGAACACCTAGACCTCCATTGGCTTCAATCACTTCAATGTCGGTCCAATGTTGATGGATTCTTGAGGGGGAATGGTTGAGGAAGCTTCAGAGATGCTTTGCCCACAAAAGCCCCATGAATTGCTTTAAAAATTTCAGGAATCTTTAATGCTGTCCCAAACTGTTACACATAGAGTTTGCAATCTCCATATCCAAGCTCCAACAAAGCTTCAAGCTTCAAGATCAGTCAATGTTGGTACTAGGATGTATGTAGAGGCTTCAGGGAGTATAATAGAACAAAAACCCTTTGATCTTGATGAAGAAAACTGAGAAATTTGAGTGCTGTCCAGAACTGTCATAAAACTCCATAACCAGGGTTTTGAAGAAGAGGGAACACTCCAAACTGATAAGGATCTTGAAGAAATAGGTGAGATATCTCTTGTCCAAGGTTGGAAGATCAATAGCAATGCATCAAGAGGATCATCACCCTGAATTTCTCATGCAGTATAGGAGTATGTTCAGATGGCGCAAACAGCGTGAGTGCATACTCACGTCCTGGAAATCAGCAATGGTGCTAAGTAGCTACATAAGCTACTCCTCTTGAAGCTCTTGAGGCAGGGAAAGAGGTCATACAACCCATTCTCATGATAGAAGTGAGAAGGAGAAGATCTGATGTGGTCTTAGCCATGGATTCTTGTGGAAAGCTTGAAGAAATGAGGAAAGGGAAGAAGAAACCCTTCCTTCTCAAAAGTAACCACAGTTAAAATGTCCTATAACCATTTGTTTGTACACTTACCCCAAATTTTGGCTCAATCTTGATCACATCCTGCTATTTTGGCTGGAGCCTTCCATTTCTTCCATTGGTAATGCCAAGAATCACCATCTTCATCCTTGTTTGTAGCAGACCTTCACATATAACTCCGGTTTGAAATCTTCATGTCCTGTCAAGTCCTGTCACTCAAATTCCTAACTATAGTTTGCTCTCTCTAGCCTAGGAAACTGAATCTAGTACTTGAAAATGACTTCTGCAAGGATCTAAGCTACTGCTCTGATACCAATGTAATGAAAGCAATCAACCATGGAATGAAATCTAACTGAAATTGAAAATTAACTAAGCTACAACAAAGAATTAACAAATCTATTGCACCAAGACATCCTCATCATGTATTAATGGTTGGGGATTCAAGAATACATGACGGCCATGGCTGAGTGCTTCATAGGCTAGAAGAAGCTAACTCCAAGAAAATGGTAAAGCCAAGATTATTGAATGATCAAAAGATGTCTTGCCTTTGGCCTCTAGTCCCTTTTATTCTAACCCTCTTCCAAACTTAAGGGTTGTTCACACATGTACATATAGGCTAAAGCTAAATTTACAAAGGCTGGAATTAATCCAAGGTGCAAATATTAATGTTGTATTTTTCCTTCATGACAAATGCACAAAATAGAGTGATGTGTTGTGTGATGATGGCAAAGGCGTGTCCCATATGTGCATAGGGAAGTAGAAACATACATGATCGCCAGTGTTGTAACATCCCCCAAATCTCACCTCTCAATTGATTGAAAATAAAGTCAGTTAAACTCAACCCCTACTTAGTCTCATGCTCTATTGATGAGTAGAAGAGAGCAACCTGATTCGTGACACCCATTGATTTAATCATCACTGCCACTTGTGTAAAGGTTACATGCCTTGTGCACAATTGATGGTGCAACAGTGCATCCTACCATGTACCAACATACATGCAACAAGGCAAGGGATCCTTATAATGCTATGCATAGAAATAGATCGTGTTTTATGCATTGAGAGGCCCAACTCATGTGTGCAACACTCCACTCACATATCTCACCTCTCATTTGGATTTAAAAGGCAAGGGTTGCTCACTCACAAAACCCTCTGTCTCATGCTTTGTTGATAAGTACAGAGGGCATTCCATACTCACATCACCATCCTATTAGGATGAAAGCTCACATCACTCAAGGGATTGTCAATGAAGATCATTGTTGATATCGAACAATGTTTGTTGATGAAGAGGTGTACCCATGGAGGTAGCCCACAAATCAAGAACTTATGTTGGAATCTAGGAACATGTCATTTGCTGAAGGAGATAGATACTCTACAAAGAGTCATAGGAAACATCGCACCAAGAGAGGTGGCTTCAAAACTAGATCCTAGAAGGTCGACTAAGGAATCAACTAGTCTAGACTATGAGGTGTTACTACCTTTTTCATAGCCAGCTTCTCGCCCAAAGTGAACATTGCCACCTTTTCTTGGAGCAAGGCATGTTATGACGAGGAATTTCTTCATTTTCTCCCATAACAATTTTTATATTCACCTTCTCTCAACGAAGAGTAGGTCGGCATGGTAGGGAGGGACTGAAGTCCTTTTCTCCCATAACCAATTTTTTCCCTTTTTTTTTTTCTTTTTGTTCATAGGGCTAGAACATTACTTATTAGAACCATCCACGCCACCACTGTAGGATTAGACAAGAAGGTAGCGAATTAGGGGCACGAGGTGGATTTGAGGGGGCAGAAGGTGTTATCCACCTCGTTAAAAGTAAACCTATGGCTATTAGTAGTAGTATGCAAAGCATTACCAATTTACAAACAAGGGATGAAGGGGCTATCGGTTGTGATTTTCAAGATCCCCAAGGAGGGTGATACTTCTTCATGCGATAGCCATTGATTAGGAGGAAACGACTTGTATTTGAAGAGATCCATTAGTGTTGATAGCAAGTACCTTGTAGGGGCCCATCCAATGCTATTGGAGATTTCCTAGGAATGTGCCAAAGTGTGAATCATAGATGAGGACTAGATCACCTTCTTTGAATTCCTTATGCTTGATGAAGCTATCGTGGTAAGCATTCCGTCGAGACTGTATGGTTTTCATGCATTATAAAGTCATTTGATGTATTTCATCTAAACATTCCAAGTGTAGAAGATGGCACTGTAATAAATTAGCATCTCCCCATCATTCAATGATAGCCACTTTCAAAGAGGGTAGCTCTAACTTGACAAAAAATACTACTTCTGTGCCATAAACCAACTAGAAAGGTATTTGTCTTGTAGTAGCCTTATAAGAGGCTATGTATGCCTGGGGATAGTATTAGCAATTATCAAAATGTTAGGTTTGGTTTAAAGATGTCTAGGTCTTTGACCAAGTCATACTCTTTGATAGGATCTACGGGCTTCTCCAATCGTCTAGGAAAAGGGGCAACACCCACTTTTATCATTCCTTTTCTTCTAGCAGTGGAAATATCTGCACTTCTTCTATCACTGGGGGGTCCTTTTCCATCCTCTATCTCTTCGATCTCTAGTCCTGTCTTTGTATCCTTCTATAATATTGGAGTACTCTGTATTGTACTGTTATGTTCTATACTATTCTATTTCCCTTTTGGAAGATTAAACTTTACCGTTTTGATAGAAGGAACATTCTCTTTTGAAACTGTGGATTCTCTTTTCTTGGCACACTCTTTTGCAGTGTGGTCTTCTCCTTTACATCGACTCCATAAGGGTTTGTAGTCCATGGATCTTTTAGGGTTTGGACAATTCAACAAGATATGTCACTTTTCTCCACATCTGTAATACTCCACTACTAATCTCTGGCTACCCTCAGACTATCAACCTATGTAAATCTGAGAGGGAAATCTCCTTGGGCCAAAATTAGCATCAAACTCTCTAGGCTTTGGTTTGATATCCTGGGTTGTCATCTTGGATTCCAATATATTGAATCTCGCTTCCTCATCTTTCTTCCTTTGCTCATGTATCTCCTTCAAAGAGTAGACATCTTCTTTATCAATTCTTCCTTAAATAGTACGAACAAAATGCTCCAAGGATAATTGGTTTTTGGATACATTCACTGACTACATGTCCTACCTGATGGTACTTTTCACACCATGTATTAGATTGCATCACATCTCTTCCACCTAGTGTAGGATTGGATATGTTGTGGTATTCACCTTTAGTATTTGCAACTATTCTATAATCAGATCCATCAACTCTTTCTTGATGCTTGCAATTGAATTGGACAAATAGTCCCTCAAATTTTCTCCTCCTTGAGTAGTTGTGGTAGGATTTTGGGAACCCTCTACAGTCACTGTATAAATTGGTTGGCTTGATCCAAAGGGTCCTCTATTTTGATTCTGATTCTGATCTTCTATTTTGATGGTGGTTTTTGGTTCCAATTGGTAGGGTTCCAGTGTTGTTGAGTTTCCATTAGGAAAATTGTTTGAGGACATTGTTGTTGTGGTTGAACCATCATTTGAGGTACTACACTCTATGGCCACTGTGGATTCAATGCGCTGTACTGCAGTACTATTTGCACCTGAGGATAGGGGTAGGGAACAATTCGTGGGATTGCATTTGGTGGATATACCATTCTTGGCATGGGAGGAGGTAAGACTCCTCTTCTTAAGGTCATCGACAACCTTGCTTCAACTTCATCATATAGTCTTGTACCTTCCATTGTAGCTTGCAAGTTGACTAGTATTCTCAATTCCACAAACTTATAAACTTCTAGTTATAGGCCTCTGAGAAAAACTCCCTTCTAGATGCCTTCATCCAAGTGATGGTTGGTCCATGTCTTCAGTATGGATTCCATTCTAGAGACATATGCTTTCACAAATTCATCAGAGGACTAACTTAAGTTCATAAACTCCTCTTGCATCCGCTCTTCAAAACCTTCACGCTTGAATTTAGTCAGGAGAGCTAACTTCAAGTCATTGTATGTACTAAAATTTTCTACTACTTGTCTCTCATACTATTGAAACACCGTGACTTTGAAAGTGGCAGGGAATATTTCCAACCAATGCTCGGGGTTTATGGCATTGTTGCCTACACATGCTACCATGAACTTAGCTACATGAAGATTAGGATCTTCATTATACTCTCCCTTAAATATTGGCAATGAGACTACAACCTTGGCCTGTCACATTAATATTTCCAATATGGATCTAGCTAGGAAGGGGACCTTGAGTTGCCACGAGAACTTCTGTAAAGAGTGCTGCAAGGGCATTAAAGGAGGCTTCTGATCTACTACTAGTTTTTTCTCGACTTTGATTTTTGACTTTTCTCTTCTCACATACCTTTGGACTCATTCTAATACTTGCCTCTTAATTGTATCATTCATTAGGGAGTTAGCTCCAACCAGTTTGTTTATACTCAACAGAACAGAATCAGAAGGGCCTTAGTTTCTAGAGGACTCTCTTACTAACATTTTTTCTACTTTCTTCTTTTCGGTATTTCTAAATTTGGCTTTCATTCCACTACAAAAGGGAAGATATTTAGTTTTGAAGGTATCAAAACTCATTCTTCTGAGGACTGCCATGGTGCCATTATCTTGATAATACCAACTTTGGAGGGCTTCAATAGCATAGGTTGTGAATAACATTGTATCTACTAACTTCCAATGAGTTTCCATTTGGACAAGCTAAGGTTATTAGTCACTAAGCATCCCACATATCTTGCTATTGAGCATCCACAAACAAATTTCAACTCTTTTCCTTCTTGTTCTTGTGAACTTCAACTAACCATGACTCCTAAAGCTTCTTCACAATCTCTCACTTGATTATGTCTAGAAATTCTTCAATGAAGGCCGAATCTCTCATGGATGGTCATTCTCTCTATTTTTGCTTCACTTTTTAGTTTTTTGGAAAACAATTGGCTATTGTGATACAACTTTCTATAGCTTTAGAAAGACAATGGAATCAATCTATCACATAGAGCCCGTATCAAGGTAGTAACATGCTTCCGCCATTGAGGGATGCACTTCTTATAGAAAGTGGCTTTAGCGATGAAGATCTTCAATTATTCAATAGGTGTGGGGATTCTCCAATCTTCCATTACTTTTGTTTCTTTTCAATAGTGTCACTTCTTCCCTTTTCAGCCTCTGTTGGTGCTTGTTGATGGCAGTATTTCCCTAGTTGCGCACCAAAATATGGAGCTCTTGAGAAAACACCAAGGAAATAGGGATATTAGTGCAAGAAAATCTATATTGTATTCACCAACAATCTTGTTTTCATCCTTTATGTAACCACAACAGGAAAAAAAACACCAATAACAATAAATCTTCATGCAACATCATAGCAAGAATCTCCTATGACTTTATCTTTAACAAAATTGATCACATTTTTTATATTCTTCTTAGAAACCATCAAAGAACCACAAAAACACAAAATAACTTTGAATGGAATTCTATCACATAGTATTCATCTTCAATGTTTTCATAGTCTTCATAGTCTCTCTCAATCTCTCATGTGGATACAATGTTCTTTAGCATAGAAATGACTATCTCTCATACTTGATCTCTCTCACACATATCCTCACTCAATAGTACAATAGAATTACAATCAATAATCCTCAATACTATTGTCACTGTCAGTGTAGTCTTCACTTCAAGTCTGCTTCAGCTACTTCTTCAAGCTACTTTGAGCTTGCATTATTCCTCTTTCACGATTACAAAATGTTCCCAAGCCAAACATCCATCCCATAGAACATTCACAGAGCAAATAGAACAAAATAAAACAAAGATAGAAGCTCTAAGAAACCTTAATAGAGGGCAAACAAAAAGCATAAAGAGCATACAACTTCAATCAAAATTACTTCAAACCATCCAAAACCATTCCATGCACTCTCAATCAATCCTAAAAAGATGTATTCAATATCTCAACCTTACCAATAGAACAAAAATAGATCAAAATAGACCCAATAGAACCAAATAGACTCATCAAAGAACCTATTAGAATATCATATCTATCACGGCTCTTCCAAACATACTCGAACTATTCCAAAACATTATAAAGTCATCCAAATCCAATCAACACACTCTCATATCAACCAAAAATATCCAAAAATCAATAAAAAATTACTAAAAATACAGTTATTTCAACACCCAACACTCAAGGATCTTTTAGATGTAATCCTTCTGTGATAAGTAGAGGAGTCCCTTAGAGTAATCACACGTAGTGCACATCCCAAGAATATATGAGGCATGTCCCATGTCCTTCATCTCAAAGCTCTTCTTGAGTTCATCTTTCTAGGCATTCAACTCATCAGTAGCACTCCCACAATCAACATATCATCCACATATAGGATCAAAAGCATAAGGTTGCCATCGTGATCCTTCTTCATGTATAAACATAAATCCACATCACTGTGGAAGTATCCATGTGAATGCATAAAGGTATCAAACTTGTGATACCATTTTCTAGGTGCCTACTTAAGGCCATAAAGACTCTTTTGCAATCTGTATACTAGGTGTTCCATGTCATGTTCTGCAAAGCCCTTAGACTACTCCATGTAAATCTCATCATGCAAGCTCCCATGAAGAAAAGCCATCTTGATATCCATCTAATAAAGATCCAAGTCAAGTTGAGCAACCAAAGCCAGTACCAAGCGTAGGATAGTCATCTTCACAATAGTAGAAAAGACTTCATCAAAGTCCACACCATGTTTCTTCTTGAAGCTCTTAGCAACTAATCTGCCCTTATATTCCAGCTTGAATGTCTAGGGGTACTTTTCAACTTGTACACCCAGTTGCATGACAAAGCACGCTTGCCATTAGGCAAAGGAACCAAATCCCACGTATGATTTTTCTGCACAGCAGTGAGTCATACTCTAACTGCATGGTCCTCTCCCAAGAGTGACTATCACCTTTGCGCATGGTCTCATCATAAGTAAGAGACTCACCAACATTTGTCACCATAACATAATCCATAGAGGGCTTAAACCACATAGGCTATCATTTATCTCTAGTAGACCACCTCAAAGCTGGCTGTGGGGCCTATACATCTTGTGGAGCATCAGTACCTAGGCCACTTGAGCATTATCTCCACTACTGCAAGCTATCTAGTTGGCTATAAAGTAGCAGGAAGCTCCTTTAAAATATCACCCCATGTACCTCAATGACATGATCAAGCTACTTATGCATTTTCTCTTCATGGAAAACAACATCATGGCTACAAATAACCTTCCAAGCTTGCGGATCCCATAGGCAATAGCTCATCTCACCTACATCTCTGTAACCAAGAAAGATACATTTCCTAGTCTTAGGATCCAACTTATTGCACTTGTCCTTGGGTACATGGTAGAAAGCCTCACAACCAAATATATGAAAATGAGCATATGAGAGAGGTTTTCCAGACCATACATCCTCTGTAACCTAATAGTCAAGAGAAGTACATGAGGACCAATTACAATAGTAGTAACTGCATCAGCCCAAAAATGCTATGGTAAGCCTGCGTGGCTAAGCATACTGTGAACTCAGTGTTCTAAATTATCCTATTTATGTGCTTAGCCATACCATTCTGGGTTGGGGTATACGGGGCGATCAACTAATACTTAATACCTCTCTCTCATCACAAAACTGCTCAAAGACTTTAGAGACATACTCACCCCCATTATCTGACTTTATGCATGACCTTAGGTATTTTAGCCTATACCTAGATTACTGGTTCTCAACCAAAGCAAGCCAATGATGAAATGTAGCCAAGACTTTTGATTTTTTCTTAGTAGGATATGGCTAGACCTTATGCGTATAGTCATCAATGAAGATAACAAAATACTTCATGCCATCTAATAACTTGTAGGTCATGGAACCACATGCATCCAAATAAATGAAAACCAATGGCTCACCCATGCATATCATACCAAAATTTTTATTCATATGACGTGTCTACCTGCTATATAAACAATGATCACAAGACTCAAAACACTTATAGTCAAGGGGTGGAAGATACTACAAATGAGTAAGCATTTTCATTCCTTTCAAGGGCATGTGCCCAAGGTGATGATACCAAAGAGATACATGTGGAACCGCATCCACTGCCAAAAGATGGTCAGTTAACCTAGATACAAGCAAGGGATAGAGAGTATTGGACTTAGCACCATGTGCAATGATAAGATTCCCACAGTTAATCTTCCACAAGGCATCACCACAAGAGAGTACATAACCTGCATCATCCAAAAAGCCAATAGTAGAGATAATGCTCTTTATGAGAGCTAGTACATGACATACATCATGAAGAGTAAATGTGCAACCTAAACCAAAATGCTATTGGGCATTACCAATACCAACTATCTCCAATGCCAGATCATTACCCAAACGAGCAAATCTAGTCATACTGTGATATGAGTGAAACTACTCTTTATGAGGGTCACATGAAAGAAAGCTCCTGAATTTATGATCCAACACTAAGTATACCCTGACAAAGCATTAGTCAGGTTTGAAGTATCAAGAGAAGAAGCTACAAGTATGAAATCATCATCAAAATCAGTTTGCACATGCAAAGATAAATGACTGATAATGGAATGAAACTCATTTAAGTGAGCTAACATAGAAGTGTCCTCCTTCATGTGAACATCCATGAGTTACTTTAGCAAATACATCTGAGAAGCGGTGCTCTGCTTATCATAGACATTGCGAATCTTTTCCCATAATTACCATGTAGACTACCCATCAGAGAAAACATTATAGAACACCTTCTTAGAGAGCGATAATATGATGGTGGACTTGCATAGCTCATCTAATTCAACCCAATCTGATGGTAAAATACCCATCAAAGACAACATTATAGAACACCTTCTTAGAGGGGGATAATATGATGGTGGACTTGCATAGCTCATCTAATTCAGCCCAATCCTCTACATCAATAAGTTTTGGCTTGACACCCTTATGTTTCAAATGCCTAACTTGTATTTTTTACACTAAAACTTGCCAAATTTGGGCCTTGCAATAGTAGCTGTAGTTGGTGCCATCCAACTTGTCAATATTAAAGATATCACTATCACTCAAGCCACCAACCATAATGAAAGCAAACAACTCCACAAATTGTCAAATCAGGCTATTATAATTACTGTAAACAATCCTAAAACCACTGTCAAATCAAGTTGAAAACAAGGGGTACTAACCAAGTAATGAACTATCCACAAACTCAATACAAAGAACCATCAAATGAAATTGACTACTTGCATAAATAGTGCAATAAACTACAATTATAGCATGCTAAAAATGAAGTATAATAGTAAGAAATCAATGCCAAAGATGGGTAATCACTAATGTAAGACAAACTACAGTTGCCAAGGAATAGCTCCAACTAGCCAATGAGTGAATATATGATTGGCACCAAGAACTATCAAGGAATCAATGTGTCAGATTGAGATACATTCCATAGGTATAACCATCATGCATAGAGTGGGTCTCATGCAAGTAACAGAAGAGACCAACCAAAGGCACAATGGACTAAGCAATGTAATGTAAGTTTAGTACATAACCAACCAAGATGCATACATCACTGATAACATCATGACAAAGATAGGTGCTGGACCAAAAGTAATGTTAGATCAGCCTACTAAGCATCAACTGTGTACATAAAGCATGACAAGAGCATGTACATGTCACAAGTCCCATGGTCTCACTAGAAGACCCTCAAGCTCAATTGCATAACCAAATGCTCAATGTAACATCCAAGTGTTCAGTGGCAACTCTCATTGGAACAAAAGTCGAATGTCAGATGAGTAAACAAAGCTCAAAACATCATGTGGAAGGCATCCATACATCCAAGATCCAAGAAGCATATATCGAGGAGCATAAAGCCCACTAGGTACTCTTCAAGCTCGTAATAGTAATGGAAGCATAAAAAATCAAGGTGCTATAAAAGCATCCAATGTGGTTCAAAAATTGAGCCTAAAAGGTCACCATAGACATGTCCAATCCCATACATTACTACCATGTATTGTAGCATTTGTCTAATCCAAGAAGCATATAAGTCTTTAGTGCATAAAGCTTTCAAGTAAAATACTTGATATCCATTGTATATCCCAGTATCAATGCATAGGTTTATGAGCATTAGTGAAGCTCAAATAGTAAAATAATGAATGTCCCTATTGTATGACAACATGCTACCCTATTGAAATAGTGAATTGCTAAACCATTCAAGCTCAACCTACTCCAAACAAAGTATTGATGTTAGGGAAGAAACCAAACAATTTTTACTTAATGGCAAGTGCCACAAGAGCCATGATAGAACTAACAATGCCTGGAGGAGAAGCATGGAAGACTAGTCGAGGAATATAAGACTTGGGATCTAGTATCATTGCCGAAGGGCAAGAAAGCTATTGGATGTAAGTGGGTTTATAGGATTAAGCACAATACAAATGGTTCTATTAGTGGGTACAAAGCTAGGCTAGTTGCAAAAGGCTATGCCCAGACATATGGCATAGATTATGATGAAACCTTCAGTCCAGTTGCTAGGATGGCAACTGTCAGATGTGTGATTGCTTTGGCAGCAGCCAAAGGTTGGAGGTTGCATCAAATAGATGTGAAGAATGCCTTCTTGCACGGTGATTTGCAGGAAGAAGTGTATATGGATCAGTTAGCAAGTTATGAAGATTTAGAGCATCCCACGTATGTGTGCAGGTTGAAGAAGGCGCTCTATGGGCTCAAGCAAGCACCTAGAGCATGGTCTGATAAGATCAAAGAGTATCTTGTCAATATTGGCTTTTATGTTTCTGATGCTGATCACTCACTTTATGTGAGAAAGGTAGATGCAGGTTTGGTCATCATAGTCATCTATGTGGATGACTTGATTATTACAGGTGATAGTGATAGTGGGATTGCTGAAGTCAAGGACTTTTTGAAGAAGAAGTTTGAGATGAAGGATTTAGGTGAGCTAAGGTACTTCCTTGGCATTGAGGTGATCAGATGTGATGATGGTACATGGCTGTTCCAAAGATAGTATGGCTTGGATATGTTGTCCAAGTATGGTATGACAGCATGCAAACCACTTTCAGTCCCGTTGGAGCAGAATGTAAAGTTGAGTGCTGATGTTGGGGATGAGATAGAAGACCCTACTATGTTCAGGAGGATAGTGGGGAGTTTGATCTACATGACCATTACAAGGCCAGACTTGAGCTACGATGTTGGTCTTGTGAGTCAGTTTATGGAAGTACCTAGAAAGCCACATTTGGATGCAGTTAGACGCATATTGAGATATGTGAAGTCCAAATTACATTATGGACTTTTCTATGAGGTAGGTACAGATGTACACGTGCTTGGATACACATGCAGATTGGGCTGGTAGTATGTCTGATAGAACATCTACCAGTGGATACATGTTCTCTCTTGGTAGTGCAGCAGTTACTTGGAGCAGCAAAAAGCAATCTACAGTTGCTTTGTCGAGTACAGAGGCTGAGTATAGAGGTGCTGTTGTTGCAGCATGTGAGGTAGCATGGCTGCAAAAGTTATTGGCTGATTTAGATGTGAAGGTGGAAGGTCCAGTTATCATTTATTGTGACAACATGAGCAGTATACAGTTGGCTGCTAGGAACCCTGTGTTCCATGCCAGGACAAAACATATTGAGATACACTACCACTTTGTGAGAGAGAAGGTACTAGCAGGTGAGATTGACTTGGTGTATGTCAACACACAGGATTAGATAGCTGACATCTTCACGAAGGCATTGGGTACAGAGAAGCTTCAAAAGTTTCGAAGTTTACTTGGAGTTGCAGAGATGCAGTTGAGCTTGAGGGGGAGTGTTGAGATGACAAGCTCAACACATGCGGACATTAATGATGGACCGCCTGGTTAGATGGGTCCACACGTCTACACTTAGCACGTCGATGGTCATTATGACTCTCACATGGCCACTAACTCATTACTTATTATATTCAGGTTGTTACACCTATTTACAACTAGCATAGTTATAGCGACAGTCGACTAGTGTAGTTGGTTATGCATTGTTTGACTTAGTAGGCCACTTTCCTTTATGTTGTATCTTATTTATACTTTGTGTACATTGTAAAGTGTGTGGAAGAAGAAGAAAAAACTAGCAAGAAAATGTTTTGGCCTCCATCTCTCTTCTTGTCTCTTGAGTGAGCTTCTCCTTGTGCATTCTGTGTGTGTTTGGCGCAACATCTTGAGCAAGTCCCCCCACCACGCGATTCTTGACACTGCCCAACACCAAGCCTATTAACAAACCACCATATCACCTCTCCAAAGTGGAAAGGGAAGAGGTAGAGCGCCAAGTGAAAGAGCTATTATAAAGGGCCTCATCAAGGTAAGCCAATTGCCTTTTGCCTTTCTGGTCCTTCTTCTAAAGAAGAAAGATGGCTCTTTTTCACATGTGTATCGACTACCACGATCTTAACAAGGTCACTATCAAGAATAGGTATCCAATACCTAGAATAGATTACCTCCTAGATGAATTGAAGGATGCTAAGGTTTTTTCCAAGATTGACTTGAGATCGGGGGTATCATCAAATATGCATGAAGGCAGGGGATGAGTTTAAAACAGCCTTTAGGACAAAAAGAGGCCTCTATCAATTCATGGTTATCCTTTTGGTTTATCCAATGCTCCAGCCACATTCCAATCTCTTATGAATAAGATACTTCAGTCTTTGCTATTTTGGACAGTTTTGGTGTTCTTTGATGACATTTTGATCTATAGCAAGAACAAAGCGGACCATTTATAGCATGTAAAAGAGGTCTTCGACATATTGAGGAAGCACAAACTATTTGCCAAGGCAACTAAGTGTTCATTCATGACAAAGGAAGTTGAATACTTGGGTCATATAGTCGGAGAAGATGGAATCAAAGTGGATCCTAAGAAGGTGCAATGCGTCAAAGAATGGTCTACTCCAACTAATGCCACTTCTTTAAGAGGCTTTCTTGGGTTATTATCCTTTTACTATAGGTTTATGAAGAATTATGCTCATGTTGCGGCTCCTCTTACCGATCAGCTGAAAAAAGATGCCTTCTTTTGGGACGAAATCACCGACAAGAGCTTTAATGAGCTGAAGCAATTGCTTGTTTCAGCACCAATACTAGTTTGCCCTGATTTTTCCAAGACTTTTACCATCTATGCGGATGCTAGTGGTAGAGATTTAGGGGCTATTTTGGTTCAGGAGCATGGTGTCATTGCATTTGAGAGCAAAAAAACCGATGATAAAGAGAGGGAGATGCATGTGTACGAGCAAGAGATGCTTGCTATTCTACATGCGATCATTATCTCTATGGAACACATTTTAAAGTCAAAAGTTGAGTTATTTTCTCTCACCACCCAACCTTTCTCCCAAGCAAAAGAGATGGCTGGCTACCTTGCAGTCATATGATTTTGAAATAGCATACATGGCTGGAAAGGATAATGTTGTGGCCGATGCGTTATCTAGAATGTGGGCATGCAGTTTATCTACAATGTCTACAATATATAAGAATTGGATAAATGATATCCAAGAAGAATATGTACTGGATAAGCATGCTATTTCAGATTTTACAGAAATTACAGCAAGGACATGATGAAGAATTTTCAAATTTCAAAGTGCATAATGGATTCTTATGGTTTAAGGGTAAAGTATACTTGGTTCCTAGCAGTAAATTCAAGCTGAAAGTGCTCCATGAGATGCAATCATCACCAATGGCTGGTCATTTGGGTCTTTTCAAGACCTTTGACAAGGTCCATAAAAGTTTTTATTGGAAGGTTTATGGAAGGACGTCAAGGAGCATGTATCTAAGTGTTTGCCAACAAAATAAGGATTCCACCTTATTACCAGCTAGACTCCTTCAACCTTTACCTATTGCTACAGGTAAATGGACCAACATTTCCATGGACTTTATAACAAGATTACCTACTACTAGTCATGGATGGAAGAGTATCTATGTGGTTGTTAATAGATTGACTAAATCAACCCACTTTATTCCAACCAAAATGCAATATTCAGCAAGGCAAGTGGCTGAGCAATTTATGGAAGGTGTGTTCAAGCTGCATGGTATGCCAATGAGAATAGT
Source organism: Lygodium microphyllum (assembly GCF_053477565.2). Taxonomy (NCBI): domain Eukaryota; kingdom Viridiplantae; phylum Streptophyta; class Polypodiopsida; order Schizaeales; family Lygodiaceae; genus Lygodium; species Lygodium microphyllum. Next base: position 9,243,241 of record NC_141144.1, on the reverse strand, counting down.
ATCGGATAAAAATACAAAATTCATGGGCAACTTTTGGAGAAGCCTATTCTCTTCTATGGGCACTTTTCTCACTCCTAGTACAGCCTAACATCCCCAAACCGATGGGCAAACGGAGAGAGTCAATCACTTCATGGAAGTGTACCTTAGGCATTATTGTCATGACACACAAGATTTATGGGATCGTTGGATCCACCTGGTTGAATTTTGCTATAACAACATGTATCACATTAGCATAAGTATGTCCCCATTTGAAGCACTTTATGGGTACAAAGTCCAAATTCCATCAGTTTTGTTTCATGAAGATATCAACCCCCAAACAAAGGAAAAGTTGGAAAGGATGGAGATGCTCATGAGACAATGCAAGGACAGCATAAGGAAAGCACAAGAAGTAACGAAATCCTATGCCAATGAGAAGAGAAAACATTTGGACTTCAAAGTTGGAGATTGGTTGTTTCTTAAAGTGCCCAAGACACAGTATGCTTCATTGAAGGGTGGGAACACTAAGCTTGCTCATAGATTTTATGGACCATATTTGGTAGTGGACAAAGTTGGAGAGCTTGCTTATAAGCTCCAACTACCTTCTTCCACTAGAATACATGATGTATTTCATGTTTCATAGCTTAAGAAGTATGTTGGACCTGATGTGCAGGTATTGGAAGAGTTGCCACCGATGGATGAAGCAGGACTTGTCATATATGAACCTGAAAGCATTATTGGAAAGAGAGAAAAAGTGCTCAAAAATCGTACTCTTATTGAGTACCTCATTAATTGGAAGAGCCTACCTATAGAGGAATCTTCTTGGCAACCATCCACTTATGTGAATGATTTTCCTTGGTTATTACAGGATGATACATGATAGACTGTGCAGGGACAGCTAGTTGTGAGATATTACTGTCGGCAATAAAACTTTCCTAACTTTATCAAAAATTGATTTTGATGTTATGAGGTGATACTAGGGATTTTATACTTCATTTCTATACCTCATATGTGTCATTTGGACCACTATATCAGAAGTTATGATAGTTTTTATAAATCAGCCTTGTTTGGACAGCAGCCAGTTTACTCACAATTTGGTATACATAAAGGTCTCTCTTACATAGAAAGTGCTTTTCTATCATATCGGAGCTACATGGGCATGATTACTATCATCCTTAGCATGGATTTGGTCCATTTATCCTTGGTTTTGATGACAAAACCATCTTAGGACCGGATGGTTTGTCATGAATGAAAAATACTTTGATATTTTTGTACTTTGGAATCATGCTAATTCCATACCTAGTAATTTCCAGCCCTTGTAAATTCAACCCTTGCCTATATAAATGTGCCCTCAACTTTGGAAATGAGGGGTCAGTATAAAGAAGGCTAAGAGAAGAGATCTTTTGGCTCATTCACTAAGTTTTGTTGTTCACTTTCTTAATGTTAGCTTCCTTCTTGCTAGATGAAGCATCAGCCATGGCTGTCATGTATTTTTGAAACTCTCATCATTAATACATGGCAAGATGTCTTGGTGCAATAGTTCTCTTGTTATTTCATGTCTATTGCAGTTTTTAGTTAGATTTCTTTTCTTGGTTGAATTCTTTTCTTCATTACACAAAGCTTTTCCAAGAAGGGATTGTAATATCCCCCCCGTGCTTCCCTCGTGCCTCCCCCCCATGAGAACCCACCCTTAAATTTTATTTAATGCAATTTTTTTTACTCTCCCACTCTCTTTCCCCCGTGCTTCCCTTGTGCCTCCCCCCATGAGAACCCCCCCTTAAATTTTAATTAATGCAAATTTTTTTACTCTCCCACTCTCTCCCCTTGTCATGTGCATGGCGGGGAGAGAGAGAGAGAGAGAGAGAGAGAGAGAGAGAGAGAGAGAGAGAGAGTAATAAGAGGGGGGGGCATGCAGCCCCCCTAGATGGTAGGAGGCACCATCTTCCCCCCCCATACCACCTCCCTCCCCCTATAAAAAGGCAGCCTCCTCGTGGGCCTGGGAGGAGCGCACCCCCCAGCTATGACTGCGGCAGGCAGCAAGCCCTCCGCCCCTCCATCTGGACACAGTGCCCCCCCCCCCCCTGGCCGTGAAGGAGAAGAAGAGGGAGAGAGAGGAGAAGAAGAAGAAGAAGAAGAAGAAGAAGAAGAAGAAGAAGAAGAAGAAGAAGAAGAAGAAGAAGAAGAAGAAGAGGAGAAGAGGAAGAAGAAGAAGGAGAGAGAGAGAGAGAAGGAGAAGGAGAAGAAGAGGGAGAAGAAGAGGGAGAGAGAGAAGGAGAAGGAGAAGAAGGAGGAGGAGAAGAAGGAGAGGGAGAGAGGAGAAGAAGAGAAGAAGAAGAAGAGGGAGAGAGAGAGGGGAAGGAGAGAAGAGGAAGAAGAAGAGGGAGAGAGAGAGGAGAAGGAGAGAAGAGGAAGAAGAAGAAGGAGAAGAAGAGGAGAAGAGGAAGAAGAAGAGGGAGAGGGAGAGAGAGAAGGAGAAGGAAAAGGAGAAGAAGGAGGAGGAGAAGAAGGAGAAGAAGAGGGAGAGAGGAGAAGAACAGAAGAAGAAGAAGAGGGAGAGAGAGAGAGAGCTTTGGAAGGTTCTAGGAACCTTCCAAGCATCCCTAGCTTAGAGGGAGTTTTCCCCTCCTTCCCTGGATTCGCAATTTGGATTGCCCAAGGTGCTGCAGGCCACGGTTGCTTTTGGAGAAAATTTTCTGTGATGCCTAAGCGAATTTTACCTCGTGTACGGCCGCTAATTTGGCACCTAAGAGGCGCGCGTCTGGCAACCATGTGACTAAATCCGATTGAGACGGGGCCGTCGCCACTGATGGAATCTCAACCGATGGGAACCAGGTTCCAAACTCATATCCTCTCTCTGAATTTAAGCTCGTAATTTGACTTCGTAATCCGCCTTTAACATGTAAAGATATTAGTTGCAAGAGTAGATTGCATCCATTAAAATGATAATAATAATAATAAGTTCAAGGAAGGTTGCATTGATGAAAGTCGTAAATTTTGTCACACTCAATGCATGGAAAGGAATAAGTTATTGCATCCTGCTTTTTACACATTCTCTTGATAGATCAATAGAAGTTCTTCTCAATTCTGTTGTCCTACCAATTAGGGCACACTATGCCGAAATAAGGGAATTAAGGTTTCAACCAATTCCCGATTCAAGCAGATCGTCAATTGCCAATTTGCAATTGTGGTTCCAAAGTTGTGCAACACAACTTGGGACGGAAAATTCTCTTGTTCTTCCAAGAAGGGGAGACTTACACACTAGGGTAAGGACGTCCTAGTGGACACAATGCGCAACAACATTTAGGAGTCAGATAGGTAAACTTAGAGAAAAATTCCTATGAAGACCTAGTCGATGCTAAGGTTGTTGCAAAGGGCGGATCACCAGTCCATAACTCGAAAAGCACGAGTTGAATTGGCATTCGACTATGTAGATTCTTGTTACTTACAAGTAAAGGTGTACTTAGGGAAAACCCCAATTCCCAAGGTATCGGATCTTGCGGGTTGCAATCGACCTAAGGAAGAGTGCTGAGGGTATTCAGGAAAGGAACTTCACATTAATAGGAATGTTGTGCAAACTACCTAACTTGTCTATGTTTGAAACAATAGGACAATGTTAGCCTTGATCAAATCAGGATCAAGGGGAAGACCACTTAGATCATTTAAGGGATCTAGAAGGATTTCTACCTTAGAAAAGGTTGTAAATTCCTTGAGCAAGTGTTTTGATACATCCAAGTTAAATTCTGGTTGTGCATGCAATGGGATTGCGATGCCTTGAAGCAAGAGGTTGTGCATTCAACTCTTTGTTAATGTGGTTTTGGATGTTAATCCAAGTGAGGTGTGATTGATGATTTCATGGCCGGGTCTGTGATGACTGATTGCCATGGGAACAAAAAGGATGTTTTCCTAGTTAAAGGATGTTAGGCTGGTTGTTTCAGCTTGATTGTTCCCAAAAGGATACTTAAGGATTGGTTGTGGTTTTGGATGAATATCCAAGTGATTATATTTTCATGGCAGGAACTGTAAGGATAAATTGCCATGGGAACAAAAGGGATGTTTTCCCTAGTAAATGTTATTAGGCTGGTTGCTTCAGCTGTGGATGATTTCCTAAAGGGATAATTATGGAAGGATGGCGTTAGCTACCCCCACAAACTGCCAAACCCTAACCAAGGGGGTTATGAATCCACACCGGGAATGTGGACGGAACCCACCACGAGAGGTCTCTCCATGGAAATTACTTGGGGTAGGCGTACGTTTGGGTGCCAGGGAGGCTCTGGCCATAAATCCCAATGCCTCCGGACCCTACACAAGGGTTCTACGACAAGAGATGGGATCTCGATGTCTTGATACTAGTTACAAGGCAGAATCTTGGTAGGATAGACTTTTTGGTTTTTATTGTCGAGAGACAGAAGGATTTTCCTACGGAGGCAGAAAGGGACACTTAATCCTCTTGTATGGACGGGAGACAAACATTAATCTGAAGATAAGTTAAGAAAGTGATTGATCTTGTTTTATCTTGTCTTAGTGTCTGTGCCCTAAATTATGTAAAGGAATCTGTGATTAACAGGTTAGTTAAGGAAGCTGCTTTTATGTGTCAAACATAATGTGGTAGGTGATTAGATAACTAAAACAACCCCCGAGGGAAGCGTGGTGGATGTGACCAATGGGTCTATCCTACAGTAGGGTGGTTTCGGTTAACCGAGAGCTTTCCTCAAAGGAAGTGTTAACGAGGAATGTTAGGAAAAGTTGGACGATGACCTTAGACAACGTTGGTTAGAACCCTGATTCATACCATTTTAGGGGACAGGAATGGGACTATGCCCTACGAGCAGAGAGGTCGAACGATGCATCCCTCTTGTTTCCCGTTCTCTTTGAACCAATTGAGATATGAGTCTGCTTTGGTCCAGTTGTATCCACGCAAAGTGGACCGCGACGCTAGAAGGCTACTAGGAAGACTCGACTGTTGGGAACCCGGACTTCAGGTCGATCCTAGTGGGAACGGCTGGATAAGTTCTGTTGCGAGGCAGACTCGAGAGACCCTAGTTGGCAAACCCCGTGTCATTTCTTGGGAGTGCCGGGCGGCATCTTCTAGATTGATCTCTCAATGGGCTGCTAAGATGTGTCCTGCAATTTGAGGGGCGGCACGTTACAATTGGTATCAGAGCAAAACTTCATGATGATACATGATTGATTAATGTTCGGTTCATAGACATATCCTAAATAGAAATAGACTAAGTGGTATGGCTTGATTGTCAGGCACCTTCTGCACCCACGAATGCTGACATGCAAGAGAAGAAATTTCTTCTCAAGGAAATTAAGCCACCAGACTTTGATGGCCGCAAGGGAAGGACTGTTTAAGTCGACTCCGAGATCTGGATTGAGTCCATGGAGGACTTTTTTGAGGTAGCAGGAACTGCACCTGCTAACCAAGCCATGCTCGCCAAACTTAAGCTTACAGGTGAAGCGAGACTTTGGTGGAAACAGTGGTGAAGAGACCAAGCGATCTCGGAGGGGAGATCCACTTGGGATAAGCTTAAGGAAGCTGTGCAAGGGAGGTATCTACCACCTGCCTAGCGCACACAAAAGATGAATGAATTCTATATGGCTTGAAGTAGCTAGGATTATCCCTTGAAGCATATTATTCAAAGTTTGTTTCACTCTTAAAGTATGCACCCCCAATGGATATGACACAACAGGTGTCAAAACTCTATGTTGGGTTGAATCCACCCATAAACACTCGATTGGAATCAATGTGCCCAACGGACTTGCAAGACGCATTACTTTGAGCGAATCCAATCATCCAAGAACTTAAATCGAGCAATTGTAGCAAAGATGACTATGGAGATCAGGACAAGAGATGCCCGTAGGAGATGTCCCTACCATCAATGCTTCCATTATAAGGAGCTAGGACACATCCAAGTAGGCTGCCATGATCTATGTCCAGAAGACATTGAGCCTCCACGAAAACGAAGCTACACAGGTGCAATCTATGGATATACAGACGGATCAGATGAAGACAAAGATCTAGAGCCCACTAAAATTTATTGGGAGGACTAAAATTCCTAGAAGCTTAGTCGACATGTAACAAAATTGAGAATAAATCCTACTCTTGTACCTATGGTTCATTCGAATAATATGAGTGCACTACTTGAAACATTAAGAGTAGCGCAGCGAATGCATGGTGGGTCCTAACCCACAGGTCATAAGCCCCATTAGTGCTTGTCTTCCTCAGGTCTTCTCGAGATGAGGACATCTCGATTCCTCTAAGGAGGAGAGGATGTAATATCCCCCCCCCCCCCTCGGTGCTTCTCCCGTGCATCCCCCCATGAGAACCCCCCCTTAAATTTTATTTAATGCAAACTTTTTTACTCTCCCTCTCTCTCCCCCTGTCGTGTGCATGGCGGGAAGAGAGAGAGAGAGAGAGAGAGTAAGTAATAAGAGGGGGGCATGCAGCCCCCCAGATGGCGGGAGGCGCTATCTCCCACCCCCCCATACCACCTCCCTCCCCCTTTAAAAAGGGAGCCCATCATGGGCTTGGGAGGAGTGCGCCCCCGCCGCTATAACTAGGGCAGGTAGCAAGCCCTCCCCCCTCTCCATCTAGACATAGCAACCCCCCCCCTCTGATTGCAACGCACCCCCTGCTCGAGATTAGAGCGCCCCCCTGGCCGTGGAGGAGAAGGAGAAGAAGAAGAAGAAGAAGAAGAAGAAGAAGAGGAAGAAGAAGAGGGAGAGAGAGAGAAGGAGAAGAAGAAGGAAGAGAAGAAGGAGAGGGAGAGAGGAGAAGAAGAGAAGAATAAGAAGAGGGAAAGAGAGAGAAGGAGAGAAGAGGAGGGAGAAGAGGAAGAAGAAGAAGGAGAAGAAGAGGAGAAGAGGAAGAAGAAGAGGGGAAGAAGAAGAGGGGGAGAGAGAGGAGAAGGAGAGAAGAGGAGGGAGAAGAGGAAGAAGAAGAAGGAGAAAAAGAGGAGAAGAGGGAGAAGAAGAGGGAGAGAGAGAAGGAGAAGGAGAAGGAGAAGAAGGAGGAGGAGAAGAGGGAGAGAGGAGAAGAACAGAAGAAGAAGAAGAGGGAGAGAGAGAGAGAGCTTTGGAAGGTTCTAGGTGCTGAAGGAACCTTCCAAGCATCCCTAGCTTAAAGGGAGTTTTCCCCTCCTTCCCAAGATTCACAATTTGGATTGCCGAAGGTGCTGAAGGCCACGGGAGCTTTTGGATAAACTTTTATGCGAAGCCTAAGCGAATTTTACCTCGTGTATGGCCACTAATTTCTTGCGAAGAATGGCACCTAAGAGGCGCGCGTCTGGCAACCGTGCGAGTAAGTCTGATCGAGACGGGGCCGTCGCCACTAATGGGATCTCAACCGATGGGAACCACGTCCCAGACTCATATCCTCTCGCTGAATTTAAGCTCATAATTTGACTTCGTAATCCGCCTTTAACATGTCAAGATATTAGTTGCAAGAGTAGATTGCATCGATTAAAATGATAATAATAATAATAATGAGTTCAAGGAAGGTTGCATTTATGAAAGTCATAAATTTTGTCACACTCAATGCATGGAAAGGAATAGGTTATTGCATCTTGCTTTTTACATATTCTCTTGATGGATCAATAGAAGTTCTTCTCAATTCTGTTGTCCTACCAATTAGGGCACACTATGCCGAAATAAGGGAATTAAGGTTTCGATCGATTCCCGATTTAAGCAGATCGTCAATTGCCAATTTGCAATTGTGGTTCCAAATTTGTGCAACACAACTTGGGACGGAAAAATTCTCTTGTTCTTCCAAGAAGGGGAGACTTGCACACTAGGGTAAGGACGTCCTAGTGGACACAATGTGCAACAACATTTAGGAGTTAGATAGGTAAACTATCTAGGGAAAAATTCCTATGAATACCTAGTCAATGCTAAGGTCATTGGAAAGAATGGATCACCAGTCCATAACTCGAAAAGCACGAGTTGAATTGGCATTTGACTATGTAGATTCTTGTTCCTTACAAGCAAAGGTGTACTTAGGGAAAAACCCCAATTCCCAAGGTATTGGATCTTGCGAGTTGCAATCGACCTAAGGAAGAGTGCTGAAGGCATTCAGGAAAGGAACTTCTCATTAATAGGAATGTTGTACAAACTACCTAACTTGTCTATGTTTGAAACAATAGGGCAATGTTAGCCTTGATCAAATCAGGATCAAGGGGAAAACCACTTAGATCATTTAAGGGATCTAGAAGGATTTCTACCTTAGAAAAGGTTGTAAATTCCTTGAGCAAGTGTTTTGATACATCCAAGTTAAATTCTGGTTGTGCATGCAATGGGATTGCGATGCCTTGAAGCAAGAGGTTGTGCATTCAACTCTTTGTTAATGTGGTTTTGGATGTTAATCCAAGTGGGGTGTGATTGATGATTTCATGGGCGGGTCTGTGATGACTAATTGCCATGGGAACAAAAAGGATGTTTTCCTAGTTAAAGGATGTTAGGCTGGTTGTTTCACCTTGATTGTTCTCGAAATGATACTTAAGGATTGGCTGTGGTTTTGGATGAATATCCAAGTGATTATATTTTCATGGCGGAAACTGTAAGGATAAATTGCCATGGGAACAAAAGGGATGTTTTCCCTAGTAAATGTTATTAGATTGGTTGCTTTCCTAAGGGATAATTAAGGAAGGATGGCATTAGTTACCCCTGCGAACCACCAAACCCTAACCAAGGGGGTTATGAATCCGCACCGGGAATGTGGATTGAACTCGCCGCGAACAAGGCAGAATCTTGGTAGGATAGACCTTTGGGTTTTTATTGTTAGGAGATGGAAGGGTTTTTCTAAGGAGGTAGAAATGGACACCTAATCCTTCTGTATGGGCAGGAGACAAACATTAATCTAAAGATAAGTTAAGAAAGTGTTTGATCTTGTTTTATCTTGTCTTAGTGTCTGTGCCCTAAATTACGTAAAGGAACCTATGATTAACAAGTTAATTAAGGAAGTTGCTTTTGTGTATCAAACATAATGTGGTAGGTGTATAGATAACTAAAATAACCCCCGAGGGAAGCATGGTGGATGTGACCAATGGGTCTATCCTATGGAAGGGTGGTCTCGGTTAGCTGAGAGCTTTCCTCAAAGGAAGTGTTAACAAGGAATGTTAGGAAAAGTCGGACGATGACCTTAGACAACATTGGTTAGAACCCTGATTCATACCGTTTTAGGGGACCGGAATGGGACTATGCCCTACGGGCAGAGAGGTCGAGCTATGCATCCCTCTCGTTTCCCATCCTCTTTGAACCAAGTGCGGTATGAGTCTGATTTGGTCCAGTTGTATCTCCGCAAAGTGGAGCGGCTGTCAACCGATGCTAGAAGGCTGCTAGGAAGACTCAACTGCTAGGAACCCGTACCTCAAGTCGATCCTAGTGGGAATGGTCGGATAAGTTCCTTTGCAAGGCAGACTCGAGAGACCCTAGTTGGTAAACCCCGTGTCATTCCTTGAGAGTGCTAGGCGGCATCTTCTAGATTGATCTCTCGATGGGCTGCTAAGACATGTCCTGCAATTTGAGGGGCAAGCACGTTACAGTTGGTATCAGAGCAAAACTTCATGATGATGCATGATTGATTAATGTTTGGTTCATAGACATATCCTAAATAGAAATAACCTAAGTGGTATGGCTTGATTGTGAGGCACCTTCTGCACCCACGAATGCTGACATGCTAGAGAAGAAATTTCTTCTCAAGGAAATTAAGCCACCATACTTTGATGGCAAGGGAAGGTCTGTTCAAGCCGACGCTGAAATCTGGATTGAGTCCATGGAGGACTATTTTGAGGTAGCAGGAACTGCACCTGCTAACCAAGCCATGCTTGCCAAACTTAAGCTTAGAGGCAAAGCGAGACTTTGGTGGAAACAGTGGTGCAGAGACCAAGCGATCTCGGAGGGGAGAGTCACTTGGGATAAGCTTAAGGAAGCTGTGCAAGGGAGGTATCTGCCACCTGCCTAGTGCACACAAAAGATGAATGAATTCTATGGCTTGAAGTAGCTAGGATTATTCCTTGAAGCATATTATTCAAAGTTCATTTCACTCCTAAAGTATGAACCCCCAATGGATATAACACAACAGGTGTAAAAATTCTGTGTTGGGTTGAATCCACCCATAAACACTCGATTGGAATCAATGCACCCAACGGACTTGCAAGACGTGTTACTCCAAGCGAATCCAATTGTCCAAGAGCTTAAATTGGGCAATTGTAGCAAAGATGACTATGGAGATCATGACAAGAGATGCCATACGTGCGGAGAGATAGGGCACATCCATAGGAGATGTCCCTACCGTCAATGCTTCCATTATAAGGAGCTAGGACACATCCAAGCAGACTGCCTTGATCTATGTTCAGAAGACATTGAGCCTCCAAGAAAATGAAGCTACACAGGTGCAATCTATGGATATACAGATGGATCATATGAAGATGAAGATCTAGAGCCCACTAAACTTTATTGGGAGGACTAAAATTCCTAGAAGCTAAGTCCACATGTAACACAATTGAGAATAAATCCTACACTTGTACCTATGGTTGATTTGAATAATATGAGTGCACTACTTGAAACATTAAGAGTAGCAAAGCGAATGCATGGTGGGTCCTAACCCACAGGTCATAAGCCCCATTAGTGCTTATCTTCCTCAGGTCTTCTCGAGATGAGGACATCTTGATTCTTCTAAGGGGAAGAGGATGTAATATCCCCCCCCCCCACCCGTGCTTCCCCCGTGCCTCCCCCCATAAGAACCCCCCCTTAAATTTTATTTAATGCAAATTTTTTAACTCTCCCTCTCTCCCCCCTCCCGTGTGCATGGCGAAGAGAGAGAGAGAGAGAGAGAGAGAGAGAGAGAGAGAGAGAGAGAGAGAAAGAGAGAGTAATAAGAGGGGGGGCATGCAACCCCCCCAAATGGCAAGAGGCATCGTCTTCCCCCCCATACCAACTCCTTCCCCCTTTAAAAGGGAGCCCCCTCGTGGGCTTGGGAGGAGTGCGCCCCCCCCTCCCCCGACTACGACTACGATAGGCAGCAAGCCCTCCCCCCCTTCGTCTGGACACATCGCCCCCGCCTCTAATTGTAGCACACCCCCTGCTCGAGATTACAGGCCCCCCCCCTCGTGGTCCGTGAAGGAGAAGAAGAGGGAGAGAGAGGAGAAGGAGAAGGAGAAGCAGAAGAAGAAGAAGAAGAGGAAGGAGAAGAGGAAGAATAAGAAGAAGAAGAGGACGAGAAGAGGAAGAAGAAGAAGGAGAGAGAGAAGGAGAAGGAGAAGAAGAGGAAGAAGAAGAGGGAGAGAGAGAGAAGGAGAAGGAGAAGAAGAAGCAGGAGAAGAAGGAGAGGGAGAGAGGAGAAGAAGAGAAGAAGAAGAAGAGGGAGAGAGAGAGAGAGTGGAGAAGGAGAGAAGAGGAAGAAGAAGAAGGAGAAGAAGAGGAAAAGAGGGAGAAGAGGGAGAAGAGGAAGAAGAAGAAGGAGAAGAAGAGGAAAAGAGGGAGAAGAGGGAGAAGAGGAAGAAGAAGAAGGAGAAGAAGAAGAGAAGAGGAAGAAGAAGAAGGAGAAGAAGGAGAAGAAGGAGAAGAAGAGGGAGAGAGGAGAAGAAGAGAAGAAGAAGAAGAGGGAGAGAGAGAGAGAGCTTTGGAAGGTTCTAGGAACCTTCCAAGCATCCCTAGCTTAGAGGGAGTTTTCCCCTCCTTCTCGGGATTCGCAATTTGGATTGCCCAAGGTGCTGCAGGCCATGGGAGCTTTTGGAGAAAATTTTCTGTGAAGCCTAAGTGAATTTTACCTCGTGTACGGCTGCTAATTTCTTGCGAAGAATGGCACCTAAGAGGCGCGCCTCCGACAACCTTGCGAGTAAGTCCGATCGAGACGGGGCCGTCACCACTAATGGGATCTCAACCGATGGGAACCAGGTCCCATACTCATATCCTCTCGCTGAATTTAAGCTCGTAATTTGACTTCCTAATCCGCCTTTAACATGTAAAGATATTAATTGCAAGAGTAGATTGCATCGATTAAAATGATAATAATAATAATAAGTTCAAGGAAGGTTGCATTTATGAAAGTCGTAAATTGTGTCACACTAATGCATGGAAAGGAATAGGTTATTGCATCCTGCTTTTTACACATTCTCTTGATCGATCAATAGAAGTTCTTCTCAATTCTGTTGTCCTACCAATTAGGGCACACTATGCCGAAATAAGGGAATTAAGGTTTCGACCAATTCTCGATTTAAGCAGATCGTCAATTGCCAATTTGCAATTGTGGTTCCAAATTTGTGCAACGCAACTTGGGACAGAAAAATTCTCTTGTTCTTCCAAGAAGGGGAGACTTACACACCAGGGTAAGGACGTCCTAGTGGACACAATGCGCAACAACATTTAGGAGTAAGATAGGTAAACTATCTAGGGAAAAAATCCTATGAAGACCTAGTCGATGCTTGTAAGGTCGTTGGAAGGGGCGGATCACCAGTCCATAACTCGAAAAGCACGAGTTGAATTGGCATTTGACTATGTAGATTCTTGTTCCTTACAAGCAAAGGCGTACTTAGGGAAAACCCCAATTCCCAAGGTATCGGACCTTGCGGGTTGCAATCGACCTAAGGAAGACTGATGAGGTATTCAGGAAAGAAACCTCACCTTAACAGGAATGTTGTACAAACTACCTAACTTGTCTATGTTTGAAACAATAGGGCAATGTTAACTTTGATCAAATCAAGATCAAGGGGAAGACCACTTAGATCATTTAAGGGATCTAAAAGGATTTCTACCTTAGAAAAGGTTGTAAATTCCTTGAGCAAGTGTTTTGATACATCCAAGTTAAATTCTGGTTGTGCATGCAATGGGATTGCGATGCCTTGAAGCAAGAGGTTGTGCATTCAACTCTTTGTTAATGTGGTTTTGGATGTTAATCCAAGTGGGGTGTGATTGATGATTTCATGGCCAGGTCTGTGATGACTGATTGCCATGGGAACAAAAAGGATGTTTTCCTAGTTAAAGGAATGTTAGGCTAGTTGTTTCAACTTGATTGTTCCCAAAAGGATACTTAAGGATTGGCTGTGGTTTTGGATGAATATCCAAGTGATTATATTTTCATGGCGGGAACTGTAAGGATAAATTTTCATGGGAACAAAAGGGATGATTTCCCTAGTAAATGTTATTAGGCTGGTTGCTTCAGCTGTGGATGATTTCCTAAAGGGATAATTAAGGAAGGATGGCGTTTGCTACCCCACGAATTGCCAAACCCTAACCAAGGGGGTTATGAATCCGCTCGGGAATGTGGACCGAACCCGTTGTAAGAGGTCTCTCCGTGGAAATTACTTGGTGTAGGCAAACGCTTGGGTGCCAGGGGGCTCTGGCTGTAAATCCCAATGCCTCCGGACCCTACACAAGGGTTCTACGTGACTCGAGATGGGATCTTGATGCCTTGATACTAGTTACAAGGCAGGATCTTGGTAGGATAGACCTTCGGGTTTTTATTGCCGGGAGACAGAAGGATTTTTCTGCGGAGGCAAAAAGGGACACTTAATCCTCCTGTATGGGCGGGAGACAAACATTAATCTGAAGATAAGTTAAGAAAGTGTTTTATCTTGTCTTAGTGTCTATGCCCTAAATTACGTAAAGAAACTTGTGATAAATAGGTTAATTAAGGAAGCTACTTTTATGTGTCAAGTAGGTGATTAGATAGCTAAAACAACCCCCGAGGGAAGCGTGGTGGATGTGACCAATGGGTCTATCCTATGGAAGGGTGGTCTCGGTTAGCCGAGATCTTTCGTCAAAGGAAGTATTAACGAGGAATGTTAGGAAAAGTCAGACGATGACCTTAGACAACGTTGGTTAGAACCCTGATTCATACCGTTTTAGAAGATCGAAATGGGACTATGCCCTACGGGCAGAGAGGTCGAGCAATGCATCCCTCTCGTTTCCCGTTCACTTTGAACCAAGTGCGGTATGAGTCTGGTTTGGTCCAGTTGTATCCACGCAAAGTGGAGCAGCTGTCGAGCAACGCTAGAAGGCTATTAGGAAGACTCAACTGCTAGGAACCCGGACTTCAGGTCGATCCTAGTGGGAACGGTCGGATAAGTTCCGTTGCGAGGCAGACTCAAGAGACCCTAGTTGGCAAACCCCATGTCATTCCTTGGGAGTGTCAGGCGGCGTCTTCTAGATTGATCCCTCGATGGGCTACTAAGACGTGTCCCGCAATTTGAGGGGCGGGCACGTTACAGGGATGGTTTGTAATGTACGAAAATTTTTCCATGTATATAGGATACCATTATAGCCATAAAATGGGCTGATATATGTAAATATACCCTATAATTAGAGGATTAGGGTTAGCTAGGTTTTGGCTAGGGTTAGCTATAAAAGGTGAGGCCATCCAAATGTAGCATTATCTTTTGATCATTTGGAGAATTCATGTTTTGGTAACTTTCTTGTACTTCTTTCCTAGTTTAGCTATGGCTACCAGCCATGATTAATGTAGATTAGTTCTTTCTCTTTCAATTTTTCTTATTGGTTTCTTGTTGATCTTCCATGGTTGGTCATGGATTTAGGCCAAGTTAGGCTAAGCTAGGTTAGTTTCATTACACCAAACTATGCTTTAGTTGCTCAAAGCTAGATTGTTCAATTGGTGTCCAGATAATGATAACTTTCTTTTTGAGTAGGTCTGTAAGTTGTGCTACAATTTGGACATAGTTTCGAATGAATATCCTATACCATCATGTTAGACCTAGAAAACTTCTCACTTTCTTGATAGTGGTTGGGAGTGGCCAATCTTGAACATCTTTGACCTTAGCAAAATCTAATGATATACCTTCAACAGACACTATAAATCCCAAGTATCCAATCTTCCTTTTGAAAAAGGCACATTTCTTTTTCTTGGCATACAACTTGTGTGTTCTCATCATCTCTAGGACAATGCAAAGATGCGGTTCATGATCTTCTTCCTTCTTAGAATAAGTTAGGATGTCATTAAAGAATACAAGAACAAAATCATTCAGATGAGGCCTAAAAATGTATTGCATTAACCTGTTGAAGGTAGCTAGAACATTTGTCAACCCAAATGACATCACAATGAATTTGAAATGACCATATTTTGTGTTGAAGGCAGTTTTAGGAATATCTTTATCCTTGACTCTGATTCGATAATATCTTGATCCAAGATCATCTTAAAAAATATTATTGTTCCTTGTAGACAATCAAGAAGCTTGTCTATCCTCGGGATCGGGTACTTATTATTTATTGTTACCTAGTTTAGCCCTCACTGGTCAATACAAAGACAGAGAGTTCCATCTTTCTTCTTTTGGAATAATATTGGGGCTCCCCATGGTGAACTACTTGGCCAAATATACTCTTGTTCTAGCAGTTGCTTGAGTTTCTCTTTTAGTTTGATGGCTTCAAGAGGATTAGACACTTTGTAAGGTCGTTTTGCCAGAGTGGCTCCTGGAACAAGTTTGATCTCATGATCAACTTCTCTTTTTGGAGGTAACTCAATTAGCTCTTCATGAAATACGTCAGCATACTCTTTTAACCAGGATAGTTCTTCTTCGCCATCTTGATTTATCTTGTTAAGCTTGATCAGGTAAACAAGTAATCCCTTCTTCAAGCCTTTCACAATTCGAAAAGCTTTTGCTAATTGAACTTAAGGTTTCCTTGTTTCACCTTGTGTAGTTGCTCTTTCACTGTTCAAATCCTGAAATGTAACTTGACCTTTTCCACAATGGATATGAGCATCATGGGGAATCATCCAATCCATTCCCAGTAAACATTCATAAGCTCCTAAGTTCATTACTCTGAACCTCATACTTGAAAGGTTTTCTCCTAAGTTAAACTCTACCTTGGCAATTTCTTGTGTAGAAAGTTCTTCATTTCCATTTGCTAATTCCATAAGTAGTTTTTGCTAATTGAACTTAAGGTTTCCCTGTTTCACCTTATGTAGTTGCTCTTTCACTCTTCAAATCCTGAAATATAACTTGAAATTTTCCACAATGGATATGTGCATCATGGGGAATCATCCAATCCATTCCCAGTAAACATTCATAAGCTCCTACGTTCATTACTCTGAACCTCATACTTGAAAGGTTTTCTCCTAAGTTAAACTCTACCTTGGCAGTTTGCTGTGTAGAAAGTACTTCCTTTCCATTTGCTAATTCCACAAGCAGTTTTGATGCATTTATTGTATCTATTCCTAACTTCTTAGCACACTTGGGTGAAATAAATGAGTGTGTACTTCCACATTTAATCAAAACTTTAAATGATTTACCTTGGTGACTAGCTAGTATCTGTATTACCCAATATTGACGATTTGGAACTTTCTTGTGGAATGCAGCACTAACAATTGCTCTTTCAATATCTTCTTCCATAGTAGGTTCTTCCTCCCTATTAATCTCTTTTAGGCTAATGTTTGGCATTCTTTCTCTTGCCATAGCTACTTGACCACGGCCTTGTGCAGCTTTGCCTTGACCTCGAAATTGGCCTTAGCGATGGTTTCCACCAAGCTTTGGACAATCTCTCTTGAAATGTCCTAGCTAATTGCAATGAAAGCACCTAAGACCATCCATGTTTTCCTGGGTAGAAACAAAATTTCCAACTACATTGGATTTTACTTTTTTCTTCTAACCTTGGTAAAATTGGCCTTGGGTTCTTTTGGCTTGACCTTTGAATCCTCCTTTGTTTCTGGTTATTGTAGCTCCAGAACTTATTATTATTAGGCTTTAGTTGTACTTCCCGCACAATAGAAGCAGCTCGAATCAAAGCATCTTGGAGGTCTATTGGGTGCATTGATTCCAAACGAGTGTTTAGAGGAGAATTTATCCCATTGCAGAACTTGGACACTTGTTGAACAATATTCATGGAGGGTGCATATTTAAGAAGTGAAACAAACTTTGGGTAATATGCCTCCAAGGTCAATCCCATTTGCTTCAAATTAAAGAACTCATTCATCTCCTAGGTGCAATAAGTTGGAGGAAAATATCTTCCTCTTACATCTTCTTTCAGCAAATCCCAAGTAATGGTATTTTCAGGGACACCTTGATCTCAGCACCACTACTTCCACTAGGGTCAAGCTTTGCCAATTAATTTTAGCTTAGATATCATGGCTTGGTTGGCTGGGACAGTTCCAATGGCAGTAAAATAATCTTCCATCGATTCAATCCAAATTTTTGCATCGGCTTCCACATTCTTGCCTTTCCCATAAAAATCACGTCAAATTTTAGAGGTTTGACTTGTTTCAAAAGATTCATTTTCTCTTGGGTTTTGATGGGAATTATTGAGGGTGCAAAATTCTGGGAAAAGTTAAACTTTACAAAATTTATATAGCATTAATATTAGAGTTTGATACTCAAATTATTTCTTAATCTTACACTGTATTCTATACTAACGTGCACTCTCATACCAGCTATGAGGTGTCTACTAGGCTCATTCCAAGGTGCACCTTTATGTAGTCCATTAATAGGTTTTCCAAATGACACTGCCCGGCGCTCCCTTGGAACATCATGGGGTTTATCACTTAGACCTCACTAATTCTACATCGTAACGAAAGTGTTCCATCCAAACCCACTCGAATCGGAGCCTAAATTTTCGAGTTCCTAAAATCATACGGGTCTCCTAACAACCAACTAGCATAAAAATTTTCAAGTTTCCACTTCTACAGGATTAGTCAATCTGAAGCAAACTTGTCAATACACTTGGTTCAAAGAGAATCGGAGACGGAGGGGAGTGTGATACGTCAACCCTTCTGCCCATAATACAAAATCCCATTCCAACCCCCTAAAACAATGCAAGTTGGTTTTACCTAATAACTAGTTGGTCAATTTATCATCGTCCTATTTCTATTGCACATTTAGAAAAGCTCCTAGCCAACCGGGACCACCCTACAATTGGACGGACCCATTGAGGGTCACACCCACTCCCTTTCCTTTGATGATAGAATCATATTTAGTTTTTTAATTACATATAGCATATTTATTGGAATATATACAACCAACTTCCTTAATTAGTCCATTAAATCACATGTTCCTTCACATAATTTATCTCATGGACATGCATACAATTCAAAAAATCCTTTAATTTATCTCATGGACATGCATACAATTCAAAAAATCCTTGAATAAAATAAATTTCTTTATTATATTGTAAGCTTATTACACTTTCTATCTTTTCAACCCTACGAAAGATATACAGAATTCCACGAGGGTATTCTGCCCACCAAGATTCCACCCTTGTAACTAGTATTTAGGGTTCCATGATCCCATCCTGGGTCACGAAGGGGCTTGTCAGATTCTAGAAACAATGTAAGATTTACGGTCAGAGTCCCCTCTTGGAACCCACATTTCCTACTATGCAAGACTATCCCTACGGACAGACCTTATAGCTTCAGTTCGCTTTTATTACAGCATGAAATGACTATTAAAATTTGAGAAATTTCAGTCCCAAATCAGTGCCTACTACGGAGCCGGTCTAAGCCTCTCAAAGTGATAACCATGATTCCCTTGGAGTAGGGTCTTGCAGCTAGCTTGGGGGTAGCCTAGCGTGATCCTTCCTTTATCCTGTTTGTTAATATTTTCAATCAGAGATCTACATTCTAGGAAACACAAATAGTCCTTTCAAATGTTATATCAAATGATGCAATGACAATCAAACCATTGTGCAGCTCACAACTTCACATAGCCAAGGTAGACCTTATCCTAAGTTAACCTTACATTCTAATGAGGATTCTCCTCCCCATAAAGAAGTGTTGAGTACATCTCTTACAACATGTTAAGCAAGGCATGAATTTTCCATTTGGGCTATCTTACCCAACATAAGCAAAATTCCTTAAAGAAATATATTGTGCCAATAACTTAACGAGATGACTTACAGATCTTTTTAAATAGAGTTTCACTTTTTAAGCATTAGTCAACACTTAACCTTGTCACATTTGACAATAATTATATAGAGTTATTTTACTAATCTCGAGTGTGCATAAAGTCACATGTGCAATAACTTCTTGTAACTATTTCCATCATGATTCCATGATTTAGAATCTTACTTAATCTAACTACAAATCATAGTGATTAATTGTTTATGTGTGTAGTAGTATGCTTTCTAGATGAAACTGTCAATTTGTGTAAGTGTAAAATATAAGAGCTAATATCTTATGTAATTATTTTATGTGGCAAAATAATAACCTAGTAATGAATAACTTGGTTTGGCACGACGACATTAGGAATTTCGTCTTTGCTCATACTTGCATTCGCCACACCCAATCTTCCATTGGTAGTGTCAACTCCGGCAACCTCGAGCATTTCCATATCTCTGGCAATAACCCATTCCTTGACTAGTTGCAATGGTTCTCATGGTCTTTCCATCTCATCACTTTGTAGCCATCATTCACAAGTGGATTCAAGAGATAAAGAAGAAGGAATGAATTTGAGATGGAAGAGCGTAAGAGAAGATGGCATAATCAAAGATTGAAAAAGGGGGAATTGAGCTAACTCTCTCCCTTGTAGCTTCTACCTTCCTCTCTCTACCTCCCTCTTGTAATCTCTTAGGGTCTCCTTGTGCTTCTCTAAATTGCTCCCCATGCCTCTTATTTATAGCTAAATTAGAGAAGAAAAGTTGTGGCTGAGAAGAAGAGCTCTTTATGGAAGGGATCTTGGAAAAATCAACAATCTAATGCTCAAATCACAAATCCGATGGTTCCATTGGCTTTGAAAGGGGGGTAAAACCCCAAGACACTTGAGACACTTGGTTAGAAAGCTTTCATATCACTCCTTCTTTTTCAAAGTGTTGTTTGTTGCCTATAAACTGCGATCGTAATGTGCACGAATTTTGCCAATCTTTCTTTTTTCGTATTAAATCTCAAAAACAAGCTTTAAAAATCACTTGCTTTTCACGTGGTAGCTTTCGTGATGGGTGGCTACAATCCTTGTCAATCCGAAAAAAATGTCAGGTTAAGATCCTCGTTTTTTCTTTAATTAAATAAAAATTGTTAGTTAGTTTTACTTTAGCTAGTCTTTAGTTAGTAACCTTACTAACTTATTAATTGACTAACTAGCTTTCGAACTAACCAACTAACGTTTACTTGTGTGGAACTATTACAGATGGGGTATAGTTATAGGATGTAGAGGGTGCACTCTTGACTAAAGAGGTTTTTTAAAAAAATACCGATACTTATTGTACCTTTAATGCTTTGATAGTTAGAGGCAACAATGGTAGGAGCAGTATCTCATGTGGGGAGAGACTCTCAACAATCTTGCTCTCAGTCATGTGGACAATCTCACATAAGTCTCCTAGCCATAAATCCTCATTAACTTGTGATTACTCTATGGAAAAGTAGGGCATATTCGTCCATAGTATCACAAGATGTGCGAGAAAAAATGCCAAAAAAAGTAAAGGGTAAAGTACATAACAAAAATGATGATCGTAGCATTGTCCCTAGCAAGTCTAGTGTTAAGATTGAAGATACTAGTGTTGTGCGAGACTAATTTTGACGATGATTTTATACTTGGAGCTTCTTCTCTTGATACTTCATAGCTGACTAATGCTTTGTCAATGTATACTCAATGTTGGCTCATAGATTCAGGGGCTTCCTTTCATGTGACCTCTCATAGAGAGTGGCTTCACTCCTATCATAGTATGACTAGATCTGTCCATTTGGGTAATGACCTAGCATTACAGATAGTTGGTATTGGTGATATACAGATGCATTTTGGTTCAGGTTATATGTTTACTCTTCATGATGTATGCTATGTACTGACTCTCACAAAGAGCATTATCTCTACTAGCACATTGGATGATGTAGGTTATGTACTCTCTTCTGGTGATTTCTCATGGCAGATGACATGTGGGCATCTTATCATTGCACATGGTGCTAAGTCCAATACTCTTTACTTCTTGCTTGTGTTTGGGTTAGTTGACCATATTTTAGCAGTGGATGCAATTCCATATGTATCTCTTTGGCAATCATCGCCTTGGGCACACATCCTTGAAAGGAATGAAAATACATACTTGTTTGTAGTATCTTCTATCCCTTAACTATAAATGCTTTGAGTCTTGTGATTATTATTTATATGGAACGTAGACCCATAATACACATAAAAATTTTGGTATAACATGCATGGGTGAGCCATTGGCTCTAGTTCATTTGGATGTATGTGGTCCCATGCCCTACAAGTCGTTAGGTGGCACAAAGTATTCTGTTATCTTCATTAATGAATATACAAATAAGGTTTAGGCATATTCTATTAAGTAGAAATCGAAAGTCTTGCTTCATTTCAACATTGTCTTCCCTTGGTTGAGAACCGGTATGGGTATAGGAGGCTAAAATGTCTAAGGTCAAATAATCGAGGTGAGTATGTCTCTAAAGCCTTTAAGCAGTTTTGTGATGAGAGAGAGATATTAACCATTACTTGATCGCCCCATACACCCCACCCTAGAATGGTATGGATGTGCACATGAATAGGATAATTCAAAAGCAAGTTTGTAGTATACTTAGCCATGTAGGCTTACCACAACATTTTTTGAATGAGACAGTTACTACTACTGTACACTTAACAAATCGGTCCCTATGTACTACTCTCGACTATCAGGTTACAAATGGGATATGGTCTAGAAGACCTCCCTAATATGCTCATTTTCATGTCTTTGATTGTGAGGCTTTTTGCCATGTATCTAAGAATAAGTGCAATAAGGTAGATCCTAAGTTGAGAAAATTCATATTTCATGGTTATGGGGATGCATGTGAGATGGGCTATCACCTATGGGATCCACTGGCTCAAAGGTTATTCATAGCCATGATGTTGTTTTCCATGAGGAGAAAATGCATGAGCAGCCTGAGCATGTCATTGAGATATGGAAGGTGATACTTCAGGAGGAGCCTCTTGCTATCATACAACCAAGTCGACAGCCTGCAGCAATGGTAGTTGATACTCTAGTAGTTGAGATCCTTGATGCTCCATAGGATGTAGAGACCCCATAGTGTGTCTTGAGGTGATCTACTAGAGATAGATAGTATCTTGCACAATTTGAGACCTCTATGGATTATATTATGGTGACAGATGCTAGTGAGCTTCTTACTTATGATGAGGCTAGGCATAGAGGTGATAGTTACTCTTGGGAGGGCCATGCAGTTAGAGTATAACTCACTATAAAAATATCATATGTGGGATTTGGTTCCTTTGCATAATGGCAAGCATGCTTGGCATACAAGTTGGTGTACAAGTTAGAAAGTACCCCTAGATGTCCCAAGCTGAGATACAAGGCCAGATTAGTTGTTACTAAGGGATTCAAAGAGTAGATACATGGTATAGACTTTGATGAAATATTTGCTCCTATTTTTTTGAAGATGAATACCCTACACTTGGTACTGGCTTTGGTTGCTCAACATGATTAGATCTTTATGAGATGGATGTCAAGATGGCTTTTTTCATGGGGACTTACATGATGAGATTTATATGAAGCATCCTAAGGCCTTTGTAGTCCCTGGCAGGAAACTCCTAGTGTGCAAATTGTGAAAGAGTCTTTATTGCCTTAAGCAAGTACCTAGGGAATGGTATCACAAGTTTGATGCCTTTACGCATTCACAAGAATATTCCCTTAGTGATCTGGATCCATGTTTATATACAAAGAAGGCTCATGATGGTAGCCTTATAATTTTGATCCTCTATATGGATGATATATTGATTGTTGGGAGTGCTCATGATGAGTTGGATGGCTTGAAAGGTTAGCTCAAGAATAGCTTTGAGATGAAGGACAAGGGATATGCCTCACATATTCTTGGGATGCGCATTATACGCGATGCGCTCTAAGGGGCTCCTCTACTTGTTATAGAAGAAGTACATCCAAAAGGTCCTTGAGCAATTTCATCTATAGGATATCAAGCCTATTGGATGTCCTTTACCTTCTCACCTAAAGGTTAGTCATGCCAATTGTTTTGGGCAGAAGGTTGAGATGGCCAAAATCCCTTATGCATTTGTGGTGGGAAATTTGATATATACCATAATAGCCACTCGTCTTGACATAGCATTTCTAATGAGAGTTGTAGCACACTATATGGCTATACATGGCAGATGGTATTTGGATGCCATCAAGGGTATCATGAGGTACCTAAAGGGCACAATAGCTATGTGTATCTGTTATAGTGGCTAGGATAAAGGAGTCATGAGATACATTGACTCTGATTATTGTAACATTCCCCCCCCCCCTCCCCCCCGGTGACCCCCATGCCTTTCCCCATAGGAACTCAACCCCCCCTTCTAGATTTTTCAAATTTTTTTGAATTATTATTTTTTAACTCTCCCTCTCTCTCCCCCTACCGTGTGCATGGCGGGGAGAGAGAGAGAGAGTAGGAATGATGAAGGAAGGGGGGCATGCAGCTCCCCAAGTGGTGGGAGGCACCATCCTCCCCCCACCTTATAAAGGCCGCCCCCTGTTGGCCAGATGACAACGCTACACCCCCTCCATGCTGGTATAGAGTGGCCCCCAATAGGCAATGACAGCGCCCCCTCCTCCCTCAGACGGACAATCCCCCCCCCCCCCCTCGTTCCAACTGAAACCCCCCCCCTGCCCCCGAGCTTTCAACCATAGCCACTCCCCCCTCCTGATTGCCACATGCTGCAGGCCCCCATGAGGGAGAGTGAGAAGAAGGACTAGGAGAGATAAGGGAAGAAGAGGGAGAGAAGAGAAGAAGAGGGAGAGAAGGAGAAGAAGTGGGAGAGAAGGAGAAGAAGTGGGAGAGAGAAGAGAAGAAGAGGGAGAGAAGGAGGAGGGAAGAGAAGGAGATTTAATTCAGTCTTGTTTGCCTCTCATGTGCTCTTGGTTAAGAAGAAAGATAAATCTTTTTGCATGTGCATTGATTATAGAGAACTTAACAAGTTCACAGTGAAGAATAGATACCTGATTCCTCGCATTGATGACCTCTTGGATGAGCTCAAAGATGCAAAGGTATTCACCAAGATTGATCTTCGTTCGGGCTATCATCAAATTCGAATAAAGGAAGGGGATGAGTATAAAATAGCCTCTAGGAACAAAAGAGAGTTATATCACTTCTTGGTCATGCCATTTGGGCTTTCAAATATGCCCACTACTCTTTAAGCACTCACGAATAAGATATTGCAGCCTTTCTTTTTCAAAACAATCCTTGTATTCTTTGATGATATCCTCATTTATAGCAAATCCAAGGATGAGCATTTAATGCATGTGCAAGAGGTCTTTGACACATTACAAAGACACACAATATTTGCCAAAATGTCAAAGTGTTCTTTCATGGAAGATGAAGTGGAATAAATGGGTCACATTGTGGGAGAACAAGGCATTTGTGTAGATCCTAACAAGGTGAAATGTGTCAAAGAGTGGCCTACTCCTACGAATTCTACTTCCTTGAGAGGTTTCCTTGGATTATCTTCATTCTATAGGAGGTTTATCAAAAGTTATGCTCGTGTGGCGGCTCCTTTGACCGATAGGTTGAACAAAGAGGCTTTCTTTTGGGACTCCATAACCAACAAGAGCTTCAATGAGCTGAAATCTCTATTAGTTTGAGCACCTATTCTTGTATGCTCTGATTTCTCTAAGGAATTCATTATATGTGCGAATGCTAGTGGAAGAGGAGTTGGGGTTGTTTTGTATCAAGACCATGGAATTATAGCCTATGAAAGTCGCAAGCTTGATGACAAGGAGCGTCAACTACATGCCTATGAACAAGAGATGTTGGCAATTTTGCATGCTATCAAAAAGTGGCATCACTATATATATAGCAGCCATTTTAAGGTGAAGAGCAATCATCGTGTACTGAAATACTTCCTTTCTCAACCAAATTTTTTCCCTAAACAAAGGAGGTGGTTAGCTACTCTTCAAAGGTATGATTTTGAAATATCTTACATGGTTGGAAAAAATAATATTATGGCAGACGCTTTATCATGTATGTGGGCATGTTTTTTATCTTCAATTTCAATTGTACATAAGGATTGGATTCATAACATCCAAGAAGAATATTTGCTTGATGAGCAAGCATTAAAGACGATGAAGGAATTTCAGCAAGGAAAAGGAGAAGAGTATCCCAATTTCAATTGGCACAACGGTCTTTTATGGTATCATGGTAGAGTTTAGTTGACACCACAATCCTCTTTCAAAGACCGTATTTTGCATGAGATGCATTCTTCACCTTTAGTGGGCTATCATGGGTTGTTCAAAACATTTGACAACATCCATAAGAGTTTCTATTGGAAGGGCATTTGGCAGGATGTCAAGGACTATGTGATACAATGTCTTCCGTGTAAACAAAATAAAGACTCGTCTCTTCTACCTTCGACGGATTACTTCAGCCACTCCCTATTCCTCAAGGCAAGTGGACTGATATCTCTATGGATTTTATTGTGGGATTTCCTACAACTAAGAATGGGTGGAATAGCATTTATGTGGTAGTTGATCGGTTGACTAAATCGGCCCATTTCATCCCTACTAAGGCCCAATTTACAACCAAGCAAGTGGCTCAACAATTCATGGAATGTATTTTCAAGCTTCATGGTTTTCCAATGAAGATTGTGTCCGATCGCAACACTAAGTTTATGGGCAACTTTTGGGGGATTTTGTTCTCTTCAATGGGGACTCTTTTGACTCCTAGTACCACATATCACCCACAAACATGGGCAAACTGAAAGAGTTAACAAATGGCTAGAAGTTTATTTGAGGCACTTTTGCCATGAGACACAAAATGCATGGGACCAATGGCTCCATCTTGCACAGTTTTGTTACAACAATACTTACCATATGAGCATTCGAATGTCTCCTTTTGAAGCTTTATATGGCTACAAAAGTACAAGTACCCTCCTCCGCATTGTTTCATGAAGATGTAAATCCACAAGCATGTGAGCAGTTGGAAAAGATGAAGGCCCTTATGAAGCAATGCAAGGACAACATTCATAAATCTCAAAAGACAATGAAGGTCTATGCGGATGAGAAAAGAAGACATGTGGAGTTTGAGGAAGATGAACGAGTATTCTTGAAGGTTCCCAAGTCACGTTATGCTTCTCTTAAAAGAGGACACAACAAACTTCCTTATCGTATTGTCAAGCAAGTTGGGGATCTTGCTTATCAATTAGACTTACCTTCAACCATATAATATGTGATTGATTTCCATTCAAAGATGGTGTATTCTTTTGTGTTCCTTATTATATTGATGGATTCTATGAAGATGTTGAAGATTATGGTTGATTCTATCAAATCCGTTGGAGAAATCTACCATGATGCTGCGTGAAGAATTGTTGTTTTCTTTGTTTTGATGATCAAAAGAATGAAATAAAAGCTTGTTGATGTTACAAGATAGACTTTCTTGCAACAGAATTCCCTTTTCCTTGGTGTTCCTCTTGGGGCTCCATGTTTTTGGTGCGCAGCCGGGGGAAACTTGCCATCAACAACCACTAGAAGAGACTGAAAATGAAGG
The DNA here is from genome assembly GCF_053477565.2 of Lygodium microphyllum. NCBI lineage: Eukaryota > Viridiplantae > Streptophyta > Polypodiopsida > Schizaeales > Lygodiaceae > Lygodium > Lygodium microphyllum. Next base: position 9,216,870 of record NC_141144.1, on the reverse strand, counting down.
AAATGGCATTGCCAAGAAGAGGAGAATTCAATGGATGTTTGCAAAGTTCCTTCTTCCACTGAAGAGTTGGAATTTCTCATAATCAAAGCCACTTTCCACAAGAAGTTCATCCCACAATGGCGGAAACATATCACCATCATGATGCATGCTCTATGTGGTGGACTGTTTCCTCTTCCTGTTGAAGCAGTAGAAACTTGCATCTTGGTGGCAAACTGTTTGGGAACAAATTGAAAAGAGTAGAAAAAGAGAGAATGACCACCCATGGAATATTTGGCATTCATTGAGAAGTTTTCAGACATTATCAAGTGGGAGATTGTGAAGAAGCTTCAGGAGTCTTGATCTGTGGAGGTTCACGAAGACAAGAAGGAAAAGAGTTGGAATTTGTTCATGGATGCTCAACAGCAAGATACATGGGATGCTTGGTGCACTGACAATCTTCTATTTGTCCAATTAGCAACCCATTGGAAGTTGATAGACAGAGTGTTTTTCACAACATACACTATTGAAACCCTCAGAAGCTGGCATTATTATAATGATGCAACAACGATCCTAAGAAGAATGAGTTTTGATACTTTCAGAACAGAATATCTTCCCCTCTATAGTGGTTTGAAAGCCGAATTCAGAGATGTTGAAAAGAAGGAAGTAGAAGAGATGTTGGCCAGAGAATCCATCAAAGACTGAAGCCCTCTCTGATACTATCCTGTTGAGTCCAGAACAACTGGTTGAAGCCAAACCCTTGATGAATAACGCAATAAAGAGGCAAGCGTTGAAACGAGTCTAGAGGTACATGAGAAAAGAGAAGGCAAAAATCAAAGCTGAGAACGAGCTTGTAGTAGAAGCCTCCTTTGACACCCTAAAAGCACTCTTTACAGAAGTCCCCATGGCGACTCAAGGTCCCCTTCCTAGTCAGATTTGTCCTAGAAATATTGATGCAGGCCAGCAAATGTAGTCCCATTGCCAGTTTTTAAGGGAGAGTACAATGAAGATCCTGATCTTCATGTAGTAGAGTTTATGGTAGCATGTGTGGCTAACAATCCCAGAACCCCTGAGCATTGGTTAGCAATATTCCCCGCCACTTTCAAGGGCGCAGCATTTCAGTGGTATGAGAGACAAGCAGCAGGAACTTTTGGCACATGGGGCCTTCCTCACTAAATTCAGGCGTGAAGATTTTGAAGAGCGGATGAGAGGAGTTCATGAACCTAAGTCAGTTCTCTAGAGAAAGAGTAGAAGATTGTGTCTCGCAAATGGAATCCATCCTAAAGAGATGGACTAACCATCATTTGGACAAAGGAATCCAAAAGAGAGTGTTTCTCAGGGGCTTACAACCAGAAGTTCATAAGTTCGTGGAATTGAGAAGACTAGTCAATCTGCAAGCTACAGTGGAAGGTGCAAGATTATATGATGAAGTTGAAGCAAGGCTGTCAATGACTCTAGGAAGAGGATTCTTACCTCCTCCCATGCCTGGAATGGTATACCCACCAAATGCAGTCCCAAGGACAGTTCCCTATCCCTATCCCCAGATGTAAATAGTGTCGCAGTATAATGCACCTAATCTAGTGTGGTCACCGCAAATGACAGTGCCTCAAATGATGGTTCAACCACAACAACAGTGGCCTCAAACAGTTCCTCCAATGGCGACTCAACAACAGTGGAATCCTACCAACTAGAATCAACAACCCCAAGTCTCAACAGGAGCTCTGAATCAGAGTCAGAACAGAGGACCTTCTGGATCGACCCAACCAATTTATGCAGTAATTACAGATGCTTCCCAAAATCCTACTACAAGTACTTCAGGAGGTGAAAATCTGAAGGACTACTTATCCAACTCAGTTGCAAGTATCAAGAAGGAGCTTCTGGATGTGATTACAGAGCAGCTACAGATGCTAAAGCTGAATACTGCCAATATATCCACTCTTGTGGAAGCTGGAAGAGATGTGATGCGCTCTAATACATGGTGCGGAAAGTGTCATCAAGCAGGACATTTAGCCACTGAATGTACCCAAAAATCAACCATTCCTGGGGCCTTTTGTTTCTACTGTTTGCAGAAGAATCATACAGAGGATATTTGCTCTCTGAAAGAGATGCATGAACGAAGACAAAAGGATGAAAATGCAAGATTCAACTTACTGGAATCCAAAATGATAACACAGGATATTGAACCAAAGCCTAGGGAGTTTGATCCTAATTTTGGTCCAAGGAGGTCTCCCTCTCAAAGTTACAGAGGACGACAGTCTGGCGGTGGTCAGACATCAGAGGTGGAATGTTATAGGTGTGGAGAAAAGGGACATATCTCCTGGAATTGTCCAAACCCTAGACGATCTGTGGATTACAAGCCCTTATGCAGCCGATGCAAAGGAGAAGGCCACACTGCAAAGGACTGTCCAAGTCGAGCCCCTGTAAAGGCCAATGCCATTGATAGCCAACAGAAGGTACAAGAGCCTGCTTCCAATTTGGTTGAGTTGAAAGTTGCTGCTGTTACACATACCAAGAAGAAAGAACTAGTGGTTCATAATGAAAATAATTCTCCTGCCAAGACTGTGAAGTTCAACTTACCTACACAGGGACAGAGTAGTATAGAACAGAACAGTACAGTTCAGAGCACTGCAGTGCCACAGAGAGCTACAGAGACTGTCCCAGAGACAAGACCAGAGGCTCAGGAGATAGAAGATACAGAAGCACTTCCAGAAACAGAAGAAGTGCCGATGTTGCAATTACTAGAACAAAAAGGAAAGATGAAAATGGATGTAGCCCCATTCCCTAGCCGGTTGGAGAAGCCTGTGGATCCTATCAAAGATTATGACTTGGTCAAAGACCTAGACACTTTTAAACCAAACCTCACATTCTGACAGTTGCTGATATTGTCTTCCAGCTGCCGAAAGAGATTCAAAAGCATCTTGACAAGAAGGCGTGGACTAAGGATCGCTCCTTTAACAGCAACCAAGACCAATAAGGCCCCAGAGCCCGTAAAGGAAGTCGATGTGGCTAATGCCTTCCTAGATCCTGGAACCCCAGAGATTAGTGTATGGATAGAAGGATGTTTCATTTTAGATGCATTGATTGACAGAGGCTCATCAGTAAATATAATGACAGATGTCACAATGAAGGGCTTAGGGTTGCAAGAAATTCAACCTATACAGTGGCTTATCAGATTGGCAGACCAAAGTAGAGTCAAACCATTGGGCATCCTCCCATACGTAAAAACAACCCTTGCAGGAAGAGACTATTGGCTGACATACCTGGTGGTTAAACCAAATTCTTATGGGACCTCATACCCTTTGCTGTTGGAAAGACCTTGGCTTTTTGAAGCAAGAGCCAGGACGGACTGGTTCAAAGGAACCCTAACCCTAGGCAGAGGACCCAACAAAGCGGTGTTAAAGCTGTATGGATCGCAAAAAGACAATGGATCCACATCCATTGAAGTTATAACTGACTCCTCCAATGAGGTAACAAATGGTACATCAGGAGACGAAGAGGCTGTTAAGCAGATCTTTCCTAAGAAAACAGAGGCACAATCCCTAACAGCGAGCACTGTAAGCCAACTACCATGTGATGTAAAATCCTTGTCCATGGGTGAATACCTCCTGCCTCAACTAGAATTAACTTCTAAAAACACCTCTGACAGTGAAATAGAAGCATGGATGTACTATTCTCCCTGTTACATGACAGCACAGAGACAAAGCAGAGACAGTACAAAGGCAGAGAAGATACAGAGAGGCTACAGAACAGAGACAGAGTGGATACAGAGACAGTTACAGAGACAGTAACAGATACAAAGCTAGAGCCAGAGCCAGAGGCAGCAACAGAGCCAGAACTGGTGTGACAAAAGCAGAAGCATATGCAGAGACAGAAGATATATTCTTCTTCTACATAGCCTCTATAAAAGCAGAGACAGAGCCTCAAGAGGAAGAGGATGGAAATAATGAGGAAGAAAATTAAGTAGGTTATGAAAGTGCAGATGAAGAATTCCCTCTGATAGAGGATGATCTTGTTGATGTCCCTACAAAAACCTCAGAGACCGAATATCTCAAGGTACTGGATGGAATGACCATGGTTCCATTTGGGTTGATCAATGGACCACAAAGTATGCAGAATCTGTATAAGCAATGGATTAAAAGCATAAAATTTAAGTTCACCAGTGGCTCCTGTCGCCCTGACCGTTCAATCCAGAGAAAAGATGATGATGATGCCCCCTGCCAACAGAAGCCAAAGCCCTCAGAGCCACGGTCTCTAGCAAGTTCGTGCTATGTGACCTTTCTAGACGCATCCTCTGAAGATGAATCCCTAAGTCCAGAAGAAATTACCACTCACACAGAAGCAAACAAAGCTCTAATCCCTTTCTAGCAACTTAAACAAACGAATGAGTTATCTATACAGAAGGAGAACACTGGTTCTAATGGGACATCAAACGAGGATACTACTCTCTTGAAAGAGTCAGACCTCTATCTAGAAGCAATCTGTGGGACGTTTATCTGTGAAGTGGAAGGTGAAAGACAAGTAATGTTCTTGGATGTTGACGGTATTGAACGTCACCTGAAAGTAGGTCTCAATCTTCCAGAAGAAGAACTAGTGGTCTTGCGAGACCTACTCAAAGAGAACTTAGATGTGTTTGCTTGGTCCTACAAAGACCTAAAGGGGATTGATCCCACAATATGTCAACATCACATTGATCTAGAGCCTGATGCCAAACGTGTAAGGCAAAGACAAAGACGGATGAATCCTAATTATTCTGCTCTGGTGAAGGCCAAATTATTGAAACTTCTTGAAGCAGAGTTCATCTATCCCGTGGCTAACAGTGAATGGGTTTCGCCCATTGTGGTAGTACCCAAGAAGAACAGGAAACTTTGAATATGTGTCGACTTTCGAAAGCTCAATTCGAAGACAAAGAAGGATCATTTCCCTATCCCTTTTACAAACCAACTCTTTGACATAGTGGCAGCTCTTGGATGGATTCAGTGGATATAACCAAGTCCAAATCGCAGAAGAGGACCAATCCAAAACAACCTTTACCACTGAATGGGGAACCTATGCCTATAGAGTGATGCCATTTGGGCTCTGTAATGCTCCTACCACCTTCCAATGAGTAATGATGGCTGCCTTCCAGAATCATCTGCATGATTTCATTGAGGTGTATCTTGATGACTTTTGCGTCTATAGCTTGATCCGAGAGCGGGACATCTAGAGCAATGTTTTGACAAATACCGAGAGTATGGGATTTCTCTCAACCCCGAGAGTTCTGTTGGGCCATATTGTCTCGGCATAAGGGATTGCAACAGACCCGACAAAGATTGAGAAGATTGCCGCTTTAACAGCACCAACAAACCTCAAGCAATTGAGAGGATTTCTTGGCCATGTGGGCTACTACAAAAGATTTATTGCACATTTCGCAACCAAGGCAGCCCCTCTGCACAAGCTCCTAAGGAAAGAGGCGGATTTCCTTTGGACTAATGACTGTGAAGAGGCCTTTAATACCCTAAAACAGTGCCTTATCCAAGCACCTATTTTGCAGCCTCCTAACTGGACGAAAGAGTTCCATGTGCATGCAGATGCATCAGTTGAAGGGCTAGGTGTTGTCTTATGTCAAAAGGGTCTCTCTAAATTAGATCAACCGATATATTATGCAAGCCGAAAGGTCACTGATAGGGAACGGAATTATACAGTGACAGAGCTTGAGTGCTTAGCAATTATGTTTGCACTGGAGAAGTTTCGACACTATTTATTGTCAACACATTTCAAGTTCTACGTGGATCATGAAGCCCTATCCTTCTTGATGAACAAAGCAGATGTTAAAGGACGACTGATGAGATGGTTGCTCCTATTCCAAGAGTTCGACTTTGAAGTGATCACTAAGCCTGGCCATTCCCATGTCCTAGCCGATCATCTATCACGGATCCCTCAATCAGAAGAGGGGGAACAAGATGATCCAGACCTTCCTGATGATTCTTTGTTTCTACTTGAAACAGTTACTCCCTGGTATGCTAACATAGCCAATCTCTTGGCAACTCAACAATATCCTCCTGGCATCTCAAGCTATGAGAAGAAGAAGCTTCTGTTAGAATCAGCCCCCTACACTTTATTAGGCGGTGCATTGTACAAGAAAGGCGAAGATGTGTTGCAGGAGATGGAATCGGCATAGTATTGAAAGCATGCCATAACGAACCATGTGGTGGACACTTCGCAGGAGAAGCGACAGCCCCAGGAAGGCTCTGTTAGCACGATACTGGTGGTGGCCAATCCTCCACAAGGATGCATATGATTACTGCAAGAGATGTGATGCTTGTTAGCGAATGGGGAAACCCACCAAAACAAGTGCCATGCCACTTCAACCCATTCTCCCCCTAAAGCTGTTTGCGAAGTGGGGGATTGATTTTTTGGGTCCCATTGATCCACCCACTAGACAGAAGCAGAACAGATGCATCCTAGTATGTACGGATTATGTCACAAAATGGTGTGAAGCTAAAGCCTTGAAGCGGGATGATGGTAACAGTGTAGCCCTGTTTATGTATAAGAATATCACCACCCGTTTTGGCAGTCCCCTTGAGCTGGTAAGTGACAGAGGTACTCATTTCCTTAACAAAATCATAGAGGAGCTGACGGAACTATATAAGATCCGCAATCGTAAGTCCACTCCCTATTACCGCAGAGCTAATGGCCAAGTTGAAGTCACCAATCGCATCCTTTGCTCGATTCTGACAAGAACGATTGCCGCACATTGTTGCGACTGGGGCGATCGACTTACAGAGGCCCTCTGGGCGTATAGAACCTCCCATAAGGCAGCAATAGGACAGACCCCTTTCCAGCTAGTGTATGGTACAGAAACTGTCTTTCCTGTTGAGCTAGAATTGCCCTCTTTGCGAGTGGCAGTTAAAGAATGCTTAGGAGATAGTGAGTCACTGCAACGCCGTCTCTTGCACTTGGAATGCTTGGATGAGATATGATGGATGGCCCTACAGTGCATGGAAACCACTCAAGCACGACGCAAGACCTATCATGACAGTTTCATCAAGCACAAGGAGTTCAAAGAAGGTGATCTTGTCCTAGCCTATGATTCGAGATTTGGCAAGTTTCCTGGCAAGCTTCAACAATGGTGGATGGGTCCGTGCAAGGTACTTGCTGTCAATCCTAATGGCTCTGTTCAGGTGTAGACCATTGATGCCTTTGATGATACTTTCCTCATCAATGGCTATCGCCTGAAGAAGTACTTCTGTCCCTGGGGACCTTGACAATCACAGTCGACCTACCCCTTGCCTTTTGGGCGTCGCACTGTCCTTCTTGTCGTGCTTCTGATAGCCATTATGATTCTCCTCATGAGGCGGTCTTGTTTTGCTACCCCCTCGCAGAAACATCTCAATCCGACATTGTTATCTTCTTGTCTGATCCAACAACGGTGGCGAGGTTGGTCCTAACATATGGTATTTCTACCATTCTCTTTCTTAATGAAAAAAAAACAAACAAACAAAAGAAAAAAAAAAGGCAAAGAAAAGAAAAGAAAAGAATAAGAAAATAACAAAAACAATAAAACTGTTATGGGAGAAAAGGAAGAAATTCCTTGTCATAACAGGCCTCGTTCCAAGAAAAGGTGGAAACACCCTTGGACGAGAAGCTGACTGTGGAAAAGGTAGTAACACCCCACAGTTCAAGATAGCTGACTCACCAGCAGAACCTCTTCAGCAAGTAATTTAAAGCCACCTCCCTTGGTGTGCCGTCTTTGTAATATCAGTCTGTTTGCCCTTCTTAACAGACAACTCTTCTTACAAATTATTGAAGTATGAGACTTGTAGGCTGCCTCCCTGGGTACGCCTCGTCTTCAAGATCCTCATGACAACAACAGCTGACATAATCTTCATCACCAACCCCTTGAGTGATGTGAGCTTTCATCCTAACAGGATGGGGACGTGAGTATAGGCTGCCCTTTGTATCTATCAGAGAGTGAGACAGAGGGTGGGGTGAGTGACCAGTCTTTCCCTTTAAATCAAATGAGAGGTGAGATATATGAACAGAGTGTTGCACGCACGGGATGGGCTTCTCAATGCACAAAACACGATCTGTTTCCTGTGCACTGCACTATAAGGCTCCCTGTCCTTCCTTCTTGCACTGTATGCTGGCACAGGGCGGGATGCACAGTTGCACCATCAAATGCGCACAAGGCATACAACCTCTGCACAAGTGACAGTGAGGATTACATCAATGGGTTTCAGGAAAGGGATGCCCTCTGTATCTTTCAACTGAGCGTGAGACAAAGGGTGGGCTGAGTGTGACTGGTGTTTCTTCAATCAATTACCGAGAGGTAAGGATTGAGAGACGTTACAACCTTTGGAGTCAAGTACGTTCCCGTTTTCCTATGCACCCACGGGCTGGGTTTCTGCCATCAGCACATGACACATCACTATGTTCTATACACTGCACCGCAAGGCTCCCTGGCCTTCCTCCTTGCACTTATGCCAGACGGGTTGGACGCACTGTTGCACCATCAATTGTGCACCCTGGCATACTCCCTCAGCATCATTCCCTTGTCGATTTCTAAACCAGGTGTGAGCTCTGGGATTTCATCTTTATTTCTTCGGGTGATATTAGTCATGGGGCGAGTGCCTGCTCTTTCAATCCATTTGAGTGATTGTGAGTTGAGTGCAATATTCCTCGCTATCGATGAATTTCCTGCGATTCCTCCAACCAGCTACCTCCCTGGGGTGCTGCCGCATGATCCCTACCACGAAGGACGAAGGACGTGTGCTGTGAAGACACTTTGCTACCTCCTACAGACAGCCGATGACACCTCCAGACGTAAACTCGATAGTTGACATTCCTTCTCGGCAATATGGGCCAAGTGTTTCTAACCCTACGCCTTATGTTTCTCAGTACTAGTTATGTTTTAAGTGTGGGGATGTTTGTGGTTGGTCTGATGTGGGGTACTAGGTTCGTGAAGTTTGGTTTACCCTTCCTCCTAAGGTTTTAAGTGTGGGGATGCGTCCGTGCGCGTCCATGATGTATACCCCTATGCATACACCTTGTTTTAATCATGCCTCTATGTCGTGATTTCATTTTACCTTGATGGGGTCCCTTCCTCACCCTTACGTTCTATTTTACCTTGTCCCCGGGGTTGTTCCTTGACCGTTTGCCCTTATTCTTAGTTTTGCACTTCTTTCATACGAACAGATCTTATGTTCACCGAAAGCTCAATCCAACCTTACAGCCCTGTTTTTCCCTTCAAACTGCCTATTTTTCCTTTTTACCAACCTCTATTCCGACAGACGATTCTCAAGATATTAATTTTTGAAGCAATTCCCATAAATTGGACAGTTTTCCATGTGAACGCGTCTTTATTGCTTCGGAACCCTGATCTGATGAGTCCAGCCCTATCCTACCCCTTCTCCTTGACATTTTTCATTTTTACTCTATCTCCTTTCGATGCACGATTCATCCGTTATTAATTTTTGCGGGCTTTCGAGTCTTTTTCGTGTCTATTTTTCACATTTTTCCATGTAACCTGCCCTATTTTCACCGGAATTCTAGTTTGATTTGACAGCCGTGTCTTACTAGCCTTTCCCCCACTTTTTCCTTTTTCCTCCCCCTCTTTTGCCTGTCGGATTTTTAGTTATTAATTTTTTGAGCATTTTTTAATACATTTTTTATGTTTTTTCCATGTGAACCCATCCTAATTTTCCTTAAACTTAGTTTTGATGCACTAGTCCTGTGAATTCCTTTCTTCTTGACATTTTTCCTTTTTACCGTCTGCTATTTTGATGCACGGTTTTTTCTGTATTAATTTCCGAGTCTATTTTCCAGGCTATTTTTGGGGTTTTTCCCATATGAACTCATCCTATCTCGATCAAAACTGTGTTTTCTCATGACAGGATTGTTGGACACATTGTTTTGCACACTTTTCCTTCTTTCCGTACTTCATTCCGACATGCGGATTTTCCAATAATAATGCCCGTATGCGTTTTCGGGTTTATTTTTTGTATTTTTCCCATGTAAACACCCTGATTTTGCCCTGGAACCCGTGTTGCATGTTTCCAACATTTTTCCCTCACCTCTTGGCCCATTTTTCCTTTTTACAGATTTTTGATCTGACGAACGGTTTGGATTTTATTAATTTTTCTTCATTTTTCCTGTTAACCACGTTTCTCGCTTCGCGCGTGAACGCGCTTGTTTTTGGTTTTACGCACCTCAGGATGCCACCATGGCGTCCGTGGCTAGCACGTCCTTGTCCTTGCCCGTTTGACCCCGTCACTGCAAATTTCTTACCCCTGCTCGCGCATGCGCACGGGTCGAGGGTGTATTTCTTGTCCCTTTAGTTTTCTTTTTTTAATTATTATGAATTTATTTTCTTTTTTTTTAACAACAACAACAATAAAAAAACAAACACACAAATAATCAAAATAAAAATAAAAGTCAACTAACCCACCACCCACATTTCATCCACCTCCACCCGCCCTTCACGAACGCGACCCACCCTTAAAAAAATTACAAAACAACACACAACCACTTAGTTAATTATTTTAAAAAAAACAAACCAACATTAATTACCTTAAAACGAATTAATTTCAACATTTAAAAAAAAAAACAACCAAACGTTAGATTCTTATTTTTTTTTAACAAAAAAAGAATAGAAAAAAAAAAACAGACGTACCTTTTCGTTCCTCCCTCCTCGGTGCTCCCTTCTCCTTCCTCAGCACATGCTCCTCCATCTCCTCTCCACCTGTCCTCCTCGGGCCTTCTTCTCCACCCATAGCCAGTCGCCTCCTGGGTCTCCTTTCACCGCTTGCGGGTCTCCTCCACGCGCCGCCACTCTTCAACCCACCGTCGGCCGCCTACTTGTCCTCCTCTATGAGCCCGCTCCACCTCCTCTCCCTCTCGGTCGCTCGCACCACCTCTTCTCGCCACTTGCGCCTGCTAGCGCTCACTCCACCTCCTCTCCCTGTCGGCCACCCCCATCTCGGCCCGCCGCGCCAGCTTCCTCCATCTCCTCCACCCTCGCCGTCGACCTCCTCCTTGTCCTTCGCCGCCGTCGGCCCATCGTGGCCTCCTCCTGGTCCACGCGCCACCGTCTTCCTCAGGCGGCCTCTCTAACCGCCACCCCGCCACCTGCACAGCCACCTCCTCCTCCTCCTCCTCCTCCTCCTCCTCCTCCTCCTCCTCCTCCCACCATCTAACCACAGCCAGGTGCCACTAACCTAAGTTTAGTTACGCCCTAACCTAAGTTAAGTTACAACTCACATAGGTTAGATTACCATCTAACCTAACTTAAGTCACTAAACCCCCCTTTGGTTACCCTAACCCCCCTAGAGTTAAATTAACCTAACTAGGGTTAGGTCACCATTAACCTAACTAGAGTTAGGGTTTCCACTAACTTAACTAGAGTTAGGGTCCTATTAACCTGACTAGGGTTAGGTTTCCACTAACCTAACTATAGTTAGTATGACTAACCTAACTCCAGTTAGTTCCACCCCCACTAACTAACCCTAGGTTAGTTAGTCTCACCTAGGTTAGTTCATACTTGCCTAGACAAACTTAACTTGTCCTAACTGACCCTAGACTAACCTAATTGACTTAATTAACCCTAGACTAACTCAGACTAACCTAATCAACCTTGACTAACCTAACTAGCCCAGACTTGACTTAGCTTGACTTACCTAACTTATTTAGACTAACTTGATTTAGTTGACTTAACTTGACCTTACTTACCCAACTAACCTGATTTACATCATTTAATTGATTTAGTTAATTTTTAAAAAATCATTTAAATTCAAAAAAAAATTAAAAATTTCCCCATGTTTTTGCCATTTTTGGAATATTTTTCAGGTGAAAATTTAAACAAACAAAATTACAAAAAATTAAAATTTTAAAAATTCATTCAACATTACCTAAAAAATGGATAAATTTCCTTTAATATTAGTAAAAAATACAAAAAAATCGAAAAAATCTCAAAAAATTCCACCCACCCCCTGACCGTTTTCCACTAATTTCTCACTTCAACATATTTTCATACAAGGCCCAAATATTCTTTGCAAAAAATAAAAAAAAGAATAACAATAAAATACTTATTTTCATAACATAAATTGTGGATCTTTCCTAAATGGATACAATTTTATTTTTTCCCTTCATCACATATCCATGTGCTATATATCTTGATTTAATTATTATTATTTTAAAGAAAAAAACAAACACAAATAATTTTATAAAAAAACAAATACACCAAACCACACTACAAAAACAAAACAAACCCACCTAAAATATAACCCCCACACAATCCAAACTAAAAAAATTAAAAATTAATAAAAACACTAAGGTGTTTTCTTTTTTGTTCAATCAGTGGTCTTTGATTTTGTTTGACTGGATTCATTACTTTTGGGAGACTCCTCCGTGCGCCTTTCGGCCATTGCATACACACCCCTACCAGGTATTTATTTGTGGCTGCCTCCTTCCCCTTGATTCCAGAAGATCCATCCATCTGTGATGAGTTCCTTGCCTCATACAGCAAGAAGTTGGGAGTGGTCCATGGTACTTCCATGACATTGACACCCCGAGGGTTAGGGAAAGCTTTGTCTCTTCCCTACAAAGGAGAGCCCTTTGTTACAGCTAGACAACTATTCTCTAACGAGGAGATTTTGAAGCTGTTACAGAAACAGACCAAGGAAATTTTGGATGTTAAGAAAGTGATCAACACTTCAGGAGTCTTCTTTTCCATGATCACTGATCCTGTGTGGAAGTTGGTCTGCTAGTTCCTCCAAGACAGGTTAATGCCTGCCAAAACACCATCCCATTACTTGTCCAAGGAGCTCTTTACAGCTTCCAGGATGGTGTTAAAAGGAGTAGCTACTGATTGGAGCACTTATCTACTCACAAAGATGGATCAACATTTCGTTAAAGTAACCAAGGGCAATGTCACAAACGTCACCTATGGATCCTACCTATCTGCTTTCTTGACATACTCAGGTTTAAAGAAGGGCGTGCCTCCACCTCCTCCATCTGATCTAGTACCTCCTCCTCTACCTTCCAAAGAGTCAGAACCTATTGATATAGAGGATATGGATTCTCCTCCTCCCCTAGTCATTCAGTGAAAACGCTTGAAGCGGGTAGCAAATAAAGCTCCTTCAGTTCTTCCTTGAGTTACAATTCTTGCTACCTCTGGCAATGACCTTCTTGCTTATCTCACATGTAACAACCTGTTCAGGGCACATAGAGAGGGTTCCTTGGACATATCAGTACCTTCACTGAACAGTCTAGTGTTGGGGGATGCCATTCTATTCCTATGTAAAGACATTCAGAGTTCGATTGAACTTTCAGTGATAGCTTGTGTTCAACAGTTGTATGCTTCCTTTTATGAAGAACTGATGCAGTCCAAAGACCAGTTACATAAGGCAACATCAGAGTTAGCCTCTGCTAAAGACACACTAGCAGATCTGTCTAAGCAGATGGAGCAACAAACCCACATGATTGAGACCCAAAGAGAAGAGATATCTTCTTTGAAGATTCAGTTAACAGAAGCTCAATTAGAGGTCACTAGAATCTCAGAGGAGAAGGAGAGGATGTCCAAAGAAATGCAAGACTTTCAAACTCTTTTAGATGTAAAACTCTCAGCCTTACAGACTGCTAATGACACAGTGGAATCACAAGTTTTCCAAATCAAGCAGTTGCAAGACCAACTGGCACAGTCACGGTCTATTCCTCCAAGCCCTAATGTTCCACCGATCCCTTCTCTCTCAAAGCAGGACTTGGCAGTTCTCCAGAGACAGGCTACCTTGTGTCCTTTATTCCAAGATAAGGTGGAATGATTGCAGTCCAGGATGGATTTGCTATGGTCTATATTTGAGCATTTCCAGGAATATGTTCCTCCGGACCATTCTTTCTTTGTCCACTATCAATTGCAAAAGTTGGCCTTTTACATGAAGCTTTCAATGATGGATCTTCCTCTTCCAAAGGATGGTTGGAGTGGGGCTTGGTCTCCTGAGTTACTGACAGAAGTGGTCTATATGGTCTTTGAAGATTCTGTCATGACGGATACCATGTTGGTATCATATATGTATCTAGGGGGAGATTTGTTGATTCCAGATGAAGTAGATATGGCCTGGTATGTGGGAGATGTGGTTTTACAAGTTGTTTTGTATGTCAACTATTTGGAATTGCAAATAGATGACATGTTCCAGAGTTACTCCTCAAAAGTGGCTACTTGCCCTGATAATTTCTGGCACTCAATGATTGATTCTGTGGTCTTGAATCAACGGCAAAACACAGCTTCTACCTATGTACAGAGCACTAACCAACTAAGGGTGAATCTCTTAGCTCACCTTTCCAAAAATAATCCATTTGATTCAACCTTTTTTTATGCCTATCAAAGAATATCTATCTTAGGTCCCTCTATTCCTAGCCTACTGTATTATCAACAAAAGGCTCACTGCTATGATACCTACCTTTTCCTCTATCAAACCAATTCAACATCAATCTTACCCCTTCTTTTCCAACCTCAATCTTTTCCTCAAATTTCCATATTTACCTATTGCTCTTTTATCGAAGATAGAGTTTTTTCCCCTTCTCCCCCATGCCCTTCTCCATCTATCCATGTATCTTCTACCTTTCCTATTTATCAATTAACACCCTTCCTAACTGATTCCCTAAAATTTTCAGCCACTCCTTCTTTAACTTATTCCTTCTTTTATGATTTTGCCTATCCATCTCTTCATCCTCTTTTACTTATTCCACTTCCATCTCCTGCCACTTCTATCTCTCAACCCCCTCAGTTGGTTAGTGAATATGAAGGGTTTGATCAGCAGATTCCCAGAAGAAGAGGATGGAGCTCGACTGATTCTCTTACGGGACCTCAGATAAATTGGCCAATAATTCCAGGAGATTGGACAACTGCCAGTCAAGCATACCGGAACTACCTTCATTTTGCTCACCAATATTCACTATCTCTAGATCCTTCGGTGAGATTGACAGCTCATTTTGCTTGGTATCTAGCATACATGCATAGGCATTCCCATAATGATCAAAAGTCCATTCCAAAACTTTGTATGAATATCAATGTGAACATTGACTCCCACCAGTTAGATGTCCTGTATTTTCATGCCCTATGTCTCCCTAGCAGATATCTTGTTTTGCTAGAAAGGATGTGCTGCTTGCAGTTCTTTCAAAATCCTCCAAAGACATTTGTAGATGAATCCTTCTCCATGGATCACTTTCGAAACCATCAAACCTTCAAAAGGGATAATCTTCATTGATGCCTTTGCAATGTATCTTGGATGAAGCTTAATGTTATATATCTCTTTTTGGAGGTGTCATTCAGATGGTTGTGTTAGTTTGTGTGTATGTGAAGGGGAGCTACAAGCTTTACCCCGAGACCTATGGACCGCTTATTGATCAAGCATTTCAAGCCGAGCGGCCATGGCTAGCTCTCACATAGCCGACGCGCCATGCCTACCTTACGAGTGTAGTGAGCTTACCTTGATGCTCGATCGAGTACCCTCCTCTCTCTTGCACACTGGTAGCTCCACGATCCTTGATGCTAGCTCAAGCAACCTCAATCCCTCTCCCATGAGCTCCATCCTCCATAGCCGCATGTGCAAGAGAAGAGAAGAGAAGAGAAGAAGAGAAGAGGAGATGGTGAAGAGCTTCACCCTCTTGATCCCTCACTCCCACACACTCACTCCCTCACACTCTCACACTCCCTCTCTCAAGAGCACACACAAGCAAGAAGAAGAAGAGGAGAAGAGAAGAAGAAGAGAGCCACTTTTTGCCACACACAAGAATGAGCTTCTCATTCACTTTTGAACTTTATATACATGCCCTCCCTTCTTTGGGCGGTCATTCCCTTTTTTACAAGGCCGGCCATTGGCCTAAGCCCATTTCTCATTTCCCACCATTCTAATTTTATCCTATTCCCAGCTAATGTATAGAATTTGTATAGGAGCGAGCCGGGCACTCTTTTACAAGGATTTGGGAGCGCTTCCACATTTAATGGTGCACCTTTTTACTCTTTTGCTGTCTCGGGGTGACACTGAGACTTTCTGGGGGTCGTGCCTGAACATTTAAATTTTTCGGGGCCTGGCTACCAGTCAAGGCGCCTTTTCCTTCTTTTATCCTGTGCCTTTTTTGCTATTTCCATTTTTCCGCTCCTCTGCTCCATTTTCCTGCTCCTCTGCGCTGCGGTAAATACGGTAAACATTACCCCTCTCCTAGCCAAGTTCCTGTCCCATGGCACTACAGTGGGGAGTAGTGGGATAGTTGGGTGTGCTGCTAAGCGGAACTGGTGGGTAGATGATACGGATTCAAACGTGAGGGTGTGAATGAGAGGTGATGGAGTTTAATGATGATGACCAGGAGAGATTCCGGCGTGCTTTAGGCTTCATGAAGATGCTCGGCATTTCTCACACAGTTGTGGCTTCCATCCTGCAACGGCTGATAGGTTTTCTAGTTGGTTGGTGAAAAATATGTAGCCGGTCGTCCCTCGAGCATCAGAAACACTTGATCAATAAGCAATCCCTTAAGAGGATGGTATTGGAGGGATTTATTCTGGAGGAACCCCGAAGTCTGCTTTGACAAAGATATTTTCGTCTTTGCATTGACGATCTGTGTCTTTGATTTGAAGATCTTTGTCTTTGATTTCAAGATCTTCAGTGCTGCGTTGAAGATCTTCACCCTTGCATTGAAAATCTTCAGGCTTGTGGAATCAATAAGCGATTCGTAGATCTTGAGGCGTTAGGCATGCATCTTTGGAAGATGAGGTTCCAAGATCTATGCCAATGGCAGATCTATTACTGAGTACTCCTTTTGCTCGATTTGGTTCAATCATGGTAGTCATCAGCAGACAGATGGTTGGCAACATGAAGCATGTTGGTCCGGTCCAATGCAATGCAGAAAAGCTCCTGAAACAACAGCAATGGTGTCATGTCCGGCACATGGGAAAAGTTTTGGTCATTAAAGGATGCGGTGGGTGATCTTCTTCAATTGAGTAGTCAGTTCTTGAAACTCAAACATAACCTACAAGAAAATTTGTGTACTCCCTAAGGGGTGTGTATGCCGCTCCGTGTAGTGTGTGGTGCCCGTGGCAGTGGAACTGGGAGATGGGTCACCCTGGGCAAGCCCTTGGTAATGTCCCACACTTGAGGACCCAGTTCGTGTGTCGTTGGAGGTGTGGTGCAAGTCTTAGGGTGACAAGTCTGAAAGTCCTGCCCTTGATGTGCCCTAAGTGTGAAGTGGGGAAGGGGCTAGGGAGAACCCTAGGTGCAGTGACTGTGGTGCACAACAAGGCGAAGGGAAGTTGCAAGCGAATCTTGCGAAGTTCTCTCTCTCTTATCTTTGCTTAGTAGTAGATTCATCCCTTGGCTTTGCTATTCTTTGTTGTTGTCTCTTCTTTCCAGTTCACCTTTTCTTTTGTTGCCTTGTGGCTTTTTTTTTTTTTGAAGGGGCTATACATAGATGCATGTGATACAAGGGCATGACGGGAGTTTAATCCTCGTCATCCGAATGGCAGGTAGGAGATTGTGAAGGGCGGGGGGCTTTGTTAAGGAATCTGTGACTCAGCAAGTAGCCCTTGAGATTGAGGCAGGTTTTGAGAGTGGTGGTGGAAAGGAAAGGGTGGTTGCACTGTGTGAATTTACTATCGCTCATATCCTCAAGCAATGCAATACAGAAGGATGGCAAAAGAGTAGCGTGCATCATGAGGCGAGTCATGGTGCTGCTATTTATGGCGTTGGGGTCGAAGTAAAGGGGTGGGAGGTGGTGTTCTTGAGGTGCAGGCTCTTGGTGGATTAGGATCCTAATTAGTCTAAGATAATTACAAGTTGTTATGAAGGTGGGGTCAGGGCAGGATGAGAACTCACTAAGGAATCTATCTATGGAACTGTACAAATTAGGGAGGGTAAATACAAGGGCATCCTTATAGGAGGTGCTATTGGCGTTATAGATGATAGGAAAATCGAACCTGCCATGGATGGACGGATTAAAATCCATGCCTAACCTTCGAGGATACGGCATGAAAGTGGGGTCGTTTTTCTCAGAAGGGAGGGTGTTACAAAACGCCATCCAAGCGTCAAGGTTGACATAAAAAATGTGTCTTCTCCAGGTGGGTTGGCAATTATAGCCCTCCACTGATCTAGGCACTTGGAGGACTTTATCATGCCAAAATTCGCAATCCTCGGCTCCCCAAGAAGTTGGGTTGGCCTCTCGCTCCGCTAGCCACTTGTCCTTGAGCCTTGCACCCATAGCGATTACATCGTTTACAAGTTCAATGGGCATTACTCTATTTAGTGTAGTGGGAAGCTTAAAGCTCAAGTCGAAGGGGTTGCGGGCACACTCCTACTGTTCCCAAATGATCAGCTCTGCATGGAATTCAGCGAGGAGGTCCTCAGGGCGCGGTGGGAGAGGGGCAGGTTGTCTTGGGATAGGTCTAGTGCTCAACTTCTTCCTTGCCTTCTCCACCATTTCTCTTCTACACTTAGCCAGGGCTGCTTTCCTCTCAGCGGATATGTCAGTGGGTTGCACTTCATCTTGTCGTGGAGGAGGGGGTAGTGGGATGTAGTCCTCCTCCTAAGGTCCCAGATCAAACTCTGGTTCACCCCCTTCTGCTTGCACATCTTCTTGCGCCTTCTCTTCAGTGAAGCCAAGTTCGTTGATTTCTTGCACCGTCAGGCCTACCTATGCAATCTATTTTCTTTGTTCCTCCAGGCTCTGCGGCGGCCCTTCTAGTTGCAGTGGTACGTGCAGGCATGCTGTCAGGGCTCTGCGTGCAATGGCTATCTTCTTCTGCAGTAGCTGATCATTGGCCTCGTTTTCTTCTGTTTTGGTGGAGTGGAGCAGCGTGTTGAGGGAGGTGTGCTGCTGGGCTATCATAGAGAGCTGGGCAGCCTCTACCTGATTCTCAGCCAACACTCTATCCCCTTCTGCTTTGGCCAATCGGTGTGCCAGGTCTCGTACTCTCCTTTCGTTGTGGTCAGCCCATTCCTTCGCCCTCTTTACCATATCTTCCAGGCTCTCCCCCCTAATGGAGGGTCATAGCCATGAGTCGTTGCTCTTGGTC
Organism: Lygodium microphyllum; assembly: GCF_053477565.2. Taxonomy (NCBI): domain Eukaryota; kingdom Viridiplantae; phylum Streptophyta; class Polypodiopsida; order Schizaeales; family Lygodiaceae; genus Lygodium; species Lygodium microphyllum. Next base: position 9,197,858 of record NC_141144.1, on the reverse strand, counting down.
CTCGAGCTCACGGTGTAGGCGAGACTGCTCCTGGTGTTCATTGGCGATCCGTGCATTGAGCTGATCCAGCTTCACTTGCATTCTTTGCACTTGCTCTCTTCTTAGCTGGTCTAGCTCTACAGTCTCCTGTCTGATCTTCTCAAGCTGGTTTTGTGCCTCTAGGTTGACTGCAGTGAGCTGGTCGTTCTTACACCGCAGGTGAGCGGTGGTCTCCCTCTCTCCATTGAGGCGATCCATTAAGATTTTTCTTCTTCCCTCCCAGGCAGCATCACGTTCCTTCAGGGCTTTTGCTTCTTCTGCATCTTTATTGCTGGCTTCCTCCTTTAGCACAGCAATCTCCCTTTGGTATTCTGCTATCTGCTTAGTTTTCTCCAGCTGGAGAGTGGCTCTTGATTCTCACTCTGTTGCCAACTCTTCCATGGCAGTTCTCTTTTCTTCCTTGGCCTTTTCTAGCTGCGAGAGGAGCTCCTTAACGTATTCATCGTATTGGCCTATTGGAGGTGGGGGATGGGACATGGTGGTGGTGGTGATAGTGGCTTCTGTTTTCTGTCTTTTAAGCTCTGGCCTTGGCTCCACATCAGCCGTGGCTGCCCTATTCACTCCTGACACTGGGGTGGCCATGCCCGCTTCTCTTGCCAACTCCCTTTCCACCAGGAACTACAGCCATGTGACCATATTACTCTCATCGACCTTTGGCAAAGTTCCTGGGGCGAAGATGGTTACTACGGAAGCAGCAGGGCTAGTTGGCACGAAACTGGTAGGGACAGCCATGATGGCCTCCTTGCCCTTGCCCTATGCGACTGGCGGTGGGATGGGATCTGGCACGTTCAAGCTCGTGGCCGGGTTCTCGTCCTCCTGGGGCACGGTTTGCTTTCTTTGCCGTTGATGTTGCTCCACGGATAGGCGAATTGCAAGTTCCATATCTTCTTGTTCCTTCTTCCTCAAGGCTTCATCCTCCTCCTCAGCCCTTCTTTTCCTCTCCTCTTCGGCCTTTCTAGATTCCTCTTCCATTCTTTGTGCATCCTCTTTTTCTTTCCTTTTCCTCTCTGCTTCCTAGGCTCTTGACACTCTTTGCGCTTTCTGCAGTTCTTCTTTCTCTTTCTTCCTCCTTTCTTCTTCCCTTTGCTGTTGAAAGCGCTTAGTGCACTGCTCTCTTTGCTGCTGCTGGCGCTATTCTTCTTGCTTTTCTTCTTCATCACTACTCTCATCAATTTTTGTTTCCTCATCAGATCCAAAGGATTCTTCATAGTGTGGTGGGGGTGGCGGTCTCTCCTGCTCCTCCTCTGCTGCTCCTGCCTCGTTAACCGCTTCTTCAATGAGGGCGGTTAGTACACCTCCATATCCAATGAATGATGCTTTGGAGGCAGCCTTCTTCCTGTCTTTTGCCTGCTAGGGATTCTCCCCCAGCAGGTTGGCTTCCCAGGTCCAGCGCTACGGCGGCCTTCTCGATTGTGTGTCTTACATACTCATTCCAATCGACCTCTTCTGGTGCATTGGTCGTGAGGCTTTCGAGCAGCATAGGCACATTTATTCTGCCCATATAGGCAGTGTATCGATGGCTGGAGAAGAGGGTGTGCATGACTTTAGCACGCATGCGGATTTCGTCATCAGGGATGTCCTAGATATTGACTCCATCATTGGACCGCACCTGGTTCCTGTCCATTTTTAGCATGGCGAAGACATCCCTTTTTTGTCTCTTTACGGCCCTTGATTCTAGGCCCAGTGCCTTTTCTACCAATTCCTTGCTTAAGGGCACCCTGACTTGCCTGGCAGCATCCCCCCTTCCCACGGTCACCGTGGTACTCTTGGAGGCAGAGTCGAAAGTTCGTAAGAACTCGACACACCTTGCATGATCCACCCTTTGCTCTGCCTTCTCCACATACTTGGTCATTTTTCACTTTTCTATGACTTGCTTAGTTGCTTCCTCCGTTTCCACGACCCTGGATAGGTTGTGGACCGTTCGGAAATTCAGTCGTCCGTAAGCTTGAATTTCCAGATTCAGCATGTATTTTTGCTTTTCTTCTTCCGTGAAGGGAAGCTTATGAGCGCGGTTGTGATGAGCCATCTTGGGTTCCTGCCCAGCAAAAATACTTTTCATTAATCACAAGTGGAAAAGGAAAACATGGCTAAATGAAGCTAAGCATGAAAATTACGCAAACAAGTATGCAAAGAACTTGAACAATTTTGCTCACTAATTTTTATTTTAATCACTACTGAGTTCAACCTTTCAACAATTATTTATGCCTTCTTGGCCTTCCTCCCCTCAGAAAGATGAAAATCCTTCCTAGGATTTGAACGAAGTGGTGCAGATATCAAAGATGATTGTGATGGGGTGTTCCGGCCAACAACCACTCATAAAATGCGGGGTTGTACTCAAGTTGAGCATGGCAATCGAGTTCACAGGGTTATACAGAAACTTGGGAGATATAGGTCAAGACATCGTGAAAAATATCTTCGGTATTAAGGTGGCTTGCAACGTGCAGTTCTTCTTCCGTAAGGAATTGGTCAATGTAAGGATGGGCTAGGACCTGGTCATCTAAGTGTTGGTTCCGGGTAATGGCCAAAACTCTAAATGAAAGAGGTGCCACATAAGTAGGATCGTACTCTATGGTCTTGATTTCCCTCCTTTGTTCAGCATTTGTCATGATACGACAGCCTTTCTTTTCCCATTGGGTCCGCAGAGTAAACCACTGCTGTAAGAACGAGGAAGTTGAGATTGCAAGTTGCGTGAGCTCATGTAATTCTTGTTCGGGAGCAAAACGAGGAGGCTTATGGTATGAGGTGATTAGTTGCCTGAGAGCAGCTTGCTCCTTTGAGATTTCTTTATTTGCTATTAGTTCAGCAGCAATCTTGGGGAATTTGACAGTCATAAACTCGTATTCCTCCCAAGTGCAGGGTTATGCATGAACATCGAAAGCAAGTGGTTCATCAAGAAGACCCATGTCCAACCACTCATAACTCCTCGCAAATGTGGTGAAGGTGTGGTCTAACACCTTGATGCAGGTCACAAGGTCATCTCCTGAAGTTTCAGCAAGGTCTTTAGCCAAGGAAAGGAAAGAGCGCACCGCATAGGAAGGCCTAAGACCTGCTAGTGGTGATGGTGCAATTGAGCTAGACAACAGTGACTCTATTGCTAGTGCCACGGGTGTGGCTTTGCACTCCGCAGCACTTTGAAGTGCTGTAGGAAGCTTTGGTGGCATGGGAGTTGTGCTGGGTGCTAAGTGCACAGTTACAAAAGTATTCAACTCTTTTGAGTGAGGTAAGCTTGAGGCTTTTAGCGATTGCTTTGGTCGATACAGAGCTAGGACCTATGAGTCACAGCCGACAATGGTTTGATAACTACGGCACGGGCGCTATGTTTGCAAGCCTCTCTCACTGGAGTGAGGTTGCTTGGAGGTGAGCCTTTAGACTTGCCCTTCTTAGGCACCCAAATCCAAGGGTTGCCTTCATAGTAGCCTTGTGCTCGTAAGAGATCCTTGGGGATCCATCGTGGCGTGGTTGTGTGCCTGCATGGATAGCGTCCCAATTTGCCTCTTAGGCCATGATGACTGATTGTTTTGGCGTTTACAAGCACGTTTGGGTGGTCTACCCGGAGGTGGTCTTCGCCGCTTTCGCACCCATATAAGCTTAGACTCCTTGGCCTTGTGAGAACTCTTACTGGGTTTGGGTCTAAAGTCTAGAGCTTGGCATGAGACTTTAGTGTCCTTCTGTGTAGACTGGAGCGTAAGTGCAGTCGTGGCGATTTCTACCGGTGGCTTCACCCTGTTGAAAGGGTCAGAGTAGCCCTTGCTGAAAGTCATCACTATGCGCACATTTCCTATAGCAAGATGGATGCGATCTAGATTATAATCCACATTACAATTCGTCTGCTTCTTAAAAGTACGACCTAATAGTGACATACTACCAGCCCCTTTTGTGTTAGGCAACACGTGAAAGAAAGCTGGTATACATTCAGACTCAATAGAAATGACCACTTTGCACTTCCCTAAGAGAGTGTAATCATTGCCCCCAAATGGGGTGAGTTTGGCGTTGGTGGGCTACAGTTTAGATTGACCAATGTGTGTCCAATGGTCATGCATCAAGATATTCTAATCGGCACCTTCGTCAATCAAAGCATCAAAAGAATAGGTCTTTTCCGCAATGACAGTGATTCGTAAGTAGGCGGGTGCCACTGCTTCTTCATCTTGATCTGTTATTTCCGTAATAGTAGCCACGCGGATGTTGACAGGGGCTTCCAACATAGGTGGCTCATGCAACGGGTGAGAAGGAGGATAGTATTTTTTTATGTGGCTACCATTGAAAAAGTCGATTCCTTCACCTTCGAGCGTCTCTAATTCAACGTTGCCCGTTCGACTAATTGCGCGTACTCGGAAAGGTCCCAGTCCACAGAATTCCATTTTCTGTTTATGACCCTTCACAAAGTATAGCAAAACGAGATCCCCCAAAGTCGGTTGTTTAACATGCTTGTCAAACCACATTTTCCTTCGTGCTTTCTCACAAATCAGCTTATGGGTGGCCAAGAGCCGGGTTTCCGTGAGACGTTCTAGCTCTATCAAGCGATTTGTCCAAGCGTCTCTCTCCTCCCAGCGCTCCTGCATTGCTATCCTTAAGCTAGGGACAAAAAACTCTAAGGGCAGAATGGCCTCCGTTCCATAAGTCAGCCTAAAGAGCGTCTAGCCTGTAGCCGTTTTATAAGCCGTACGATAGGCCCACAAGGCCGCCATTAACTTGTTGTCCCAGTCACTCCGAGATGTAGATACCACTTTTGTGAGTACATTGACTAGGATTTTATTGGTGGATTCCGCTTGTCCATTAGCCTGAGGATAATAGGGCGAGGATTTTTTGTGAATGATTAGAAAAGTAGAGAGTAGATGCGATATCACCTCATTAATAAAGTGTGTGCCCTAATCACTGACTAATTCTATTGGACACCCAAACCGTGAAATTACATGCTCCCAAAAGAACTTTGCAGTGGTCCTAGCATCATTCTTCCTTGTAGCTCTTGCCTCTGCCCACTTCATTAGGTAATTAGTTGCCACTATGATGTAGCGAGCCTGAGAGTACTGTGTCGCGGGACTGATAGGTCCAATGAAGTCGATGCCCCATTTTTCAAAGGGTTGTCGGGCTATGACAGGGGTCAACTCCATTTTATCTTTGCGCATGGGCACCTTGGTTCTTTGGCATTCGTCGCAGTGCTTCACAAATTTAGCAGCATCACGGAATAGGGTGGGCCACCATAGTTGGGATTGCAACACCTTTCAGGCTATTGTATCCTCGCTAAAGTGTCCTCTAGCGATTCTGCTGTGTGCTTCTTTCAATGCATCGTGCATCTCGTGCTCACACACGCATTTGCGCAACAAACCGTCTTGTCCTAACCTATAGAGTTACCCGGCTATCAGTTGGTATGGTTGGATTTTCAAAATAAGTCTCCTCAGCCTGGCCTTCTCAATTGGTCTCTCAGGTAATCCGTGTTGAGAAATCAAATGATATATGCCTAGAAGAGGCTTTGTATAAGAGAGATGACAAAAGTTGTATGCTCCAGAAGAGATGTCCAAAATCCCATAAGCACAGAGAGGAAGAGTGGTACCATCCAAAAAGGCTATATAACATGTACTTGACACTCATTTCAATGAGAATGATACTATCAATTGAGTCACTCAAGATTGTCTTTATGAGTCCAAGATAATCTATCTTGGAACCTAATTCACTTGAGTTACAATCTCTTCCCTCTATCATGTATCGTGTGTTTGATTTGCGTCCACCATAGCTAACTAGCTCTAGATCCGGATTTCTCAACATGGTATCAGAGCCAACTGAGCTAGTTGGTTAGTGTGTGCACTTTTCTCACACTCCTTTATCATCTTCTTTATCCATCAAAGCTATCCACTATAGCATAAGAGGAGAAGGATCTCAAGAGGTTCAAGATTGTGGAGCTCAAGAGAAGAGACGACATAGAAGAGAAGAGCTTGTAGCTGACTACTTCTAGTCAAGTCCATTCTACAGACCAGAAATTCCACTTCTTTCAATTCAGCATTTAACTCTACAAGGTCATCTAAGAGGTCGGAGAAAGAATGATGGTGGGTATCTACTACTAAGGCTACTTACTACCGAAGGTATGTAGTTGTTGTCTTGCAATAGAAGAAGAAGAAGGAGAAGACGACTACTATCAGAGAAGAAAGAAGGGAAGACTACGTCTGCGTTTAGCCTGCCTTCATCTCGTTGCGAAGAATCTCTGAGGCGGACCTCTGACAGCACCCGGCACATGCCATCCCTCAGTTCCACGCCCCTTCCGAGAACCGAGATTGTCAATCCCCATGTGCCTGGTGGCTATAGTAAACACGTGCCTAGTGGCTACAGCAAACACAAAATAAAGGAAAACAATTGCATCGACTGAGGAATCAGGCATGGCCAAGAAGATCTGCATCTGTCTGCAACAGAGACAGAGAAGAGAAGACGAGTCAAAGAGGAATCGAGAAGAAAGAATCTGAAATATCATCTCTATTTGAAATTGCGACCTGTTGCGAGGCCATTACTTTCATTATCCTTTTTTTTTTTAAATCTAAGGTTTGGAAATCCTTATCACTAAAGCCTCTTCACACCAATCCTTTCTCACACTAAGCTTTACTTTCATACACACTCAAATTGATTTCCATTCGTTTATAAAAAAAAGTGCTTGAATCGTTGTAAAAACTAATTGAGCATCTATGTCATCAAGGGTTTGTTGACACTTGTACTAGTGCATCTATTCCAATATCTGTCAAAGCACTGTGTAATCGGGATTAGACACTGCCATTTGGTATGACCTTCCCGCATGAAATTATTTGCTTGCACAATTATCGAATCCCTTATCTTCTTGTAAAATGATAGACACTGCCCGAGAGTTCTTGTGGTAAGACATCCTACTAAAGATGAGTGAAGTGGAACACGTAGCAAAATTTAATGGTGAAGGCTTCCATGCCTGGAAGGAGAAGACCATGTACCATCTTATGCGGAAAGACTTATGGGACTTGTTCGAAGATGATGCAGATAACAAAAAGGAAGATGATGCAGACGGGTTTGTTGAAGAAGACCAGTTCAAATCCAAAGAATGGAAGAAGATGAATAATAAGGCACTAGGCATCATTGCCTAGGGACTAAGTGATGATGTGCTACATCATATATCTAGCATAAGAAATGCTAGAACCGCCTGGGAGGAACTGGATAGAATGTTTGGTACCCAAGCAAAGAATTCAAAGGTAAAACTTCTCATGCAGTTTTATAAACTGGATATCAAAGACAGTACTTCTATGACCATACACATTAATAAGTTTAAGAGTTTAAAAACTCAGCTTGCAACTCTTAAAAAGAATATTGATGAAGATGAAGCAATAGTTGTATTGCTTGCAAGTGTAAACAAGGATCCATATGAGAACCTTGTGTCCACTCTAAGTAATGTTCCGAGTCTCTCGCTCAAAGATATTGAGCACTCACTGCTTGATGGAGAAAGAAAATTTAAAAGCAAAGATGTAAAAGAGACCAGCTCAAGGGAAAACCTCTTATACACTAGAGGAGCTACTGGATCCAAAGGAAGAGGTCGAGGATTCAACACCGACAACAGGAATCGGATGACATGTCATTATTGTGGTAAAACTAGCCATATTGCCAGTGAATGCTTCCACAAGAAAAGAGCACAGCAGATGCAGAATAACCACCACCAAAATCAATTCATGAATGAAGAAGAAGAAAAAGATACTTCTGCTACCATCAACAACTATGACAAACTGTTTTAAAGAATTTGTTCCAATAGTGGATATTATGAAAACCCTACCAGAGATGTAAAGTTTCAAGCCTTAACTTGACTAGGCTGCCAAAGAGCTAGTCTCCTGGTCCATGTTTTCATGCAGGGGGGGCAAAAGCCAGCAAGGGTAGAGACTCATCATTTGAGGGGGAGTGTTGAGAAATCAAATGATGTATGCCTAGAAGAGGCTTTGTATAAGAGAGATGACAAAAGTTGTATGCTCCAGAAGAGATGTCCAAAATCCCATAAGCACAGAGAGGAAGAGTGGTACCATCCAAAAAGGCTATATAAGCATGTACTTGACACTCATTTCAATGAGAATGATACTATCAATTGAGTCACTCAAGATTGTCTTTATGAGTCCAAGCTAATCTATCTTGGAACCTAATTCACTTGAGTTACAATCTCTTCCCTCTATCATGTATCGTGTGTTTGATTTGCGTCCACCATAGCTAACTAGCTCTAGATCCGGATTTCTCAACAATCCGTTCTCCAGCACCTGAACTACATCATCAGCCCAATATGGCGTCAGATCAGCTTTAAACAATTTGCTCTCACTAGACAAGTTAAAAAGATGAGCATCCGATAAATCGTCAAGTATGCCTTGTCCAGCGGCTTCTCCTGTGGGTATGCGGGACATATGGTCAGCCATGCAATGCACACTCGAATAACTACCATTTACCATACATCGAGCACATGCTTGAGAGGATAGCAGGTAAAGAGTCCTTTCTTGTAAAGGGACTTTCTTGTAATTACAAAGAGGGATAGTTATCCGAGGGTAGTTATCCCTCTTCGTAATTAATGCACACTCGGATTTTTCCATTCTTCTTCATCACGATCACAATCGGTGATACCCAGTCAGTGTGCTTAATCTCATATATGAATCCCGCCTTCATGAGCTTATCAATCTCCTCTTTTACCGCATGGGCATGTTTGGGATTCATGGGGTAAGGTCGTTTCTTTGTTGGCACTGCATCAGGGACCATTGGGATATTATGAGTCACAACCCTAGGGTCGACCCCTTTAAGTTCTTCTAATGTCCAGGCAAATATATCAATATATTATTGCAAGACTGCAACAAGTTTGGCCTCCTCATCCTCGATCAAATCATCTGCGATGAATACAGGTCTTGGCTTTTCGCCCTCCCCAGCCAAGTTGACTTCCTTTACTTTGGCGGCTCCTTCGATCGATTCACTAGTTTGGCGCTACCTCTTCGCACCTGGCAGAATCACTACTCTGTCACCCTTTTTAAATTTTGTAAACCGTTTGGGTAGATCATGCAGTTTCTTTTGCCTCTCTGCTTTTGAGCCCTTCACTCGCATCCTGGCCTCCTCCTTTAATCTTATGTGCCTTAGGTGGACTGGCAAGTCCCCTTTTGTGCGTTTGACCTTAGAGGGTTGGGGTATCTCCAAATCACTCTCAGTGTTGACTTCCGACTCCGAGTTAAACTCGCATCCCTCGCTCGAGGAAGGAGTTTCCCCAGGGGTCGTAGTTCAGTAGGTACGCCCGTCTTGAGCACTGGGATCACCCATGGTCGTGCTACTCCGGCTTGCTCATAATCCACGGCTCCCATGTGTTCTAGCCAGGATCTATCACACTCCATCCGCATGACTCTTTTTTCACTCCAATTCGTCCTTCCTTTCCTGGGTCTCGGGTCTGCCTTGATTTGTTCTATCGTTCTCCCTTCTGTGTCATACTCTACTGTATCTATCCCTTTCTCACTTTCATCTCCTATAGAGCGGCAATCCTCATATTCCTCGTCATCAGAGCCTTGCTCTTCAGACAGTTCATCATCGTCTAAGCTTTCCTCTTTAGTCTCCTTGTCGTCAATAACTAAAGCCCAATTGTATACCAAATTCAAGTCGTGGACTTTGGTCCATACCCATTATAGCTTAGTCAACAGATCACATAGGGGCTTTAGGTTGGCAACCAAGTTGCCCTTCAGTGTGTCTATCAGATACTCTACGATTTCCTAAAGCTCTAGCTTATTGCTGGGGATATGGAATGAGACTGGTTTCCTTGGGTTGAGTGAGCTTCCTGCCATCATGCCGAGTGGCACAGTTGGCTCCTCTATTGGCATGGTTGCGGCTTTAGCAACCTGCCGATACAGTTCTGCCTCATCTGAGAATGGTAGGTCAATGGTTACCAAGACATGCATCCAATACAACTCATCCTCAGGGCAAAGAATATATTTAGTGAGCGATCCATAGGGTTTGGTCGTTGGAGTATCACCTTTCAGCATTGCTGAGATGGCATTTAGGTCAACGGGGGTCATTTTCCAAGTGTCCATCTCTACCCTTACTACTTCAGTTCTGCTCCCTAGGAAGATCAAACCATTCCCCCAATCTTCAATGACACGAGCGTTTCTCATCCAAGGTCGGCCTAGCAGTATGTCGTAGTCCACTCCCTTCATGACAATGAAGTTTACGGAAAACTGCACGCCTGCAATCTTTACTAGCTAGCTCTTTAAGACTCCGAATGGCCTTATCTTCATTCCATTTGCTAACATGACATTGAACCTAGCAGTCTCTACAGGAGGGTTTCCCCACGCCTGTAAAACTGCATGACTCGGTACGCTAACACCGGCGCCTGTGTCTACAATTCCTTTCTGCGTCATTTCTCCTAAGGCTAGAACAGGTAGGACGGCATGCATTTCAGTGCCCTCCCAGAAAGCATTGATGTGCAATGACTTAGGAGTTGAGTGTAGAGTTAGACTTGGGATTTGTGTAACTACATCATGATCTTGCTGATCAGCACCCGCAAGTCCTGTGTGTCCCTCCACCAAATCTTTTAGCTCCTGCCACAACGAAGGATTCTGCCTAAGCAGGTCTTCTACGCTTAGAGTTACTAGGGTGGACAGCAAGGTTGCAAGGAGACTATTGGGCTCTTGTCTTCCCTTAAGGCTAGCACTCTTAGGCCATGCATTCTGTCTGCCCTGGTAAGTCCCCCTTTGTCCTTGCCGCTGAGTTGCTCCCTGTGACAAGGATAAACTTTTAGTTTGTGGTTTTGTGGGTGAGATTAGCGTGCTCACGCTGGAAAAATCATCCATTGGATCTCTAGTATGGGCTCAGCATCCTTGAGGTGCTCCTGGGCATCCTTGACCCACTCCTTGACTTTGGCTATAGCTTCGAGTTGCCGTTTGGGATGGGGATATTCCCCTACCTTGGCACTCCCTAGCTCAGCTGTCTTTGGGGCTGAGGTCTCTGCCTCTACATCCGATACCTTCTTTCCGACTGGCAGAGTCATAGCACTCTCGATTTTTAGTGCGACTTTAGCTTCCAATCTCTTCTTCTTCCACCTGTGGCTTTTCTTCCCTATCAAGGCTGCGTCAAGATTGTAGGTCCTAGCAGAGAGATGCCTGCCTGCCTTGTTTGAGCTCGCGTCATAACCTGTAGTGGGATAGGTGTGTCCTCACTATCGAAGGTTTCCACTCTAAACAGCCCAAGAGGTACTGACGGTACGCTGGCAGAGCTAGCTAACGGTTTCCTTCTAGGACAATCAGGAAACAGGTGAGTGATCCCACACTCTGTGCATCGGAGATCCACTTTGTCCTTGTTAGCATGTTCCTCCTCTGGGCAACGTGACGAAATGTGGCCTGGATGACCGCAGGTCCAGCATGTGATCGGATCTTGGCTTGGCCCTCCAAAGCCTCTACCTCTTCCTCTACCTAATGCCATTACCGGCACCGGCCGATAGTCCATCAGGACTAGGTTGCCCTCCTCGTCATAGGATATGTACAGGTTGACATATGTCTCCTCTTCACTAAGCTCTTCCACATAGTGAACTGGAGCATCACTCAGTGGGTGGGTTACAAAAGGCCCTGGTGGTCTTTGTATACCTGTTGGGTTCATCTCCAACCTAGGTACGGTAGGTCTTGAGTCATTTGGTGTAGGGAGTGCCAATTGGGCTCCCCTTCCAAAGAAATTGGGTGGTCTATTACCTAAGTACGGAGGATTGTACTGTTGTGCATATGGGAACCTCCTCGGCATCCTGCAATGCAATGCATCATGCCCGAATCTACCACAGTTTGAACATGGCCTAGATCTGGGATCTTGGCATTCAGCTGGGAGGTGATTGCCGCCACAGTATATACACTGTACATGCGATCGCGCAGGCTTCCTTATCAATTCCTGCAGTCGTGCAATCTCCATTCTCATCTCTGCCATCTCCTAGCCTTGGTCCATACTCTTTCCCTTTTCCTGCACACTAACGGGTGCTTTTTGGATCCCTCTGATTTGCACTTTCTCGGCTGGTAGTCCTCATGCTTCGTTCCCTAAGTTGATCATCTACACGTATTGCCTCTTCGAAAACTCTAGCTAGCACGTCTCATTGCAAGGTAGAGTTACTGGCCAAAGCCTTGTAGAGCTCCTCACTCCGAATTCCGTTCACGAATACTGTAGACTCTGCCCTCTCAGTAGGTCGTTCATTGGCAGGGATCCTTTTGAAGAGGCTACGTACATGAGTGATGCAGTCCCTGACGTCTTCCTTCTCTCTTTGGCTGATATTCATCAATCGGATGATGAGGTTGTCAGAATACCCTGCCTCCAAGAATCTCTTGATGAAGAGGTCCTTAAGGCAAGCAAAGTTTGTACGTTCTGCGTCATCGAGGCTAGAATACCAGATTCTCCCCTTATCGCCTAAGCACAGGCAAAAATCTTGAGAACGTTGCGCAAGGTCGATAAGACCGTTTGCTTCGCATACTTGCTCGAACTGCTCCATGAAGCTGTATGGGTCATTGCTAGGCTCATACTTCGCTAGCTGTTTTGCTACTACATGGATTCTAGCCTGCCCTTTTGCCCCTTGCGTGACTCCCAATCCTAAGAGTATTGCGGTGGCTAGGGCTGTGGCACTCTGCTCAATGGACATATTGTCCATGAGTCGCTTGGCTACAAGTTTGCTTAATGTCATGTTAGCCTCTGCTGCCCGTTCCCTCTCTTCATTCGGTCCAGACTTGGCTGCCCCAGCTAGGTCTAGCACCCTTCTGGCCTCGTACATATCTACGTCTTGCTGTAGCTTTCTGGCCCTTTGCTCGTGGTTGTAGGCAATTATGCCTTCTAGCGCTCTCCTGATTGCTCTTCTCTCTTCTTCGAGGCTTGCTACCACTTCTTCTACAGGTCTGCCCTTGATCACGGTCCTAGTGAGTAAATCATAGTCATGGACTAGTTCTTGTACTGATACTGGGAATTCTCCTAGGTCTAGCCAGTCCTCTTCTCGATCGTCTCTTGATCCTGACATTGTTTCTGCCTCCAATTCCACGAGGCCATCGATCAGTTCAAGTAGTTCTGGCAACGCCTGATCCTCTATGGTGTCGTCTTCTGGATCCTCGCGTCCACTTAACGTCCTCATGGGTCCTAACCTTGTTTGTCTGCTAAGTCTTGGGGGTTCACTCCTATTGGTGGGTTCCTTGAATGATTATGTTCGAGTATATTCATTGTTATTACAACCAATCCTCAAATTATGTACACTCGGTGTGGTGTCTGTGCGTTCAGTGCGAAATCAGGCTTTCTGCTCTTTCAGTGCACAACTAATGTGGCCTACTGTGTGTGCTGGATTACGACATTCAAGTACAACGTCAATGCCACCTTCAGCTCTTGGCCTCTGGGTATGAGGTCAACTCACGGCTGCCTGGTTAAAATCTCGGTCTATGTTGCATCTCTCAGGTATATGGGGGTCTAATGCCTGGTCTGCGGTTGCGACTGGGCTGCATCAACACACTCTGCTAGGTTTCCTAGCCACACGGCCAAGTTTTCTATGATTTCCTCGCACCCACAAGGTCGCACTAGTGTCGGCAATGCGGGTCTCAGCTTGAATTATTAAAATAATATCAAAAATACATTCGATAAAAATTGGCTCGAATGACAGGGTCCGAATCCCAGAATTGGCATCCGAACCGCAGAAGTCCGAATGTCTCGTTCGGCCGGGCCAAAGGCCGAATGGCCGGATTCGGGTGGGTCGATTTGGCCATCCGAACACCGAATGGCCAAATCCCGAATTCGGAGGGGCCGAACCGCCAAAGTCCAAATGCTAAGGTCCGAATGGTTAGATGGCCCGAAGGCCAAATTCCGAAGCCCGAAGGCCAAATTCGGGCGGGCCGAATCCCGAAGCCCAAATGGCACGTGGCCAAATGCCCGAAGGCCGAACGCCGAACCCTAGATTCGAGGCAGCCAACTGCCCGATTCTGGGGTTCGGACGTCCGAGCATGTCGGGGTTGGCGCACTTCCGACGACGAAAATGGTGTCGAATCTAGCATTTTGCTGACGATTAGCTATTCTAGGTTATTAAATACACACAAGGGCATGCTGGGAAGAGATTTGTATACCTGTAGCACCCCATAAGTGTGATCAAAGGGCGTCCACTCCTCTCCTGTGCCTATAGCTCTCTCTCACTCTCTCTTGCTCTCTCTCAACTAAGTCAAAATGCAAATGAGCTCTTCTCCCCTTACCCCAGCCTTACATAGCATTGCCCAACCACTCTCTAACCTTAGAGCCTTTCCCCATTGCGATTTCCCCCTCAAAAACACGATTTTTGTCTCCTTTTTCTTATTGCAACCAAATTTACAGCAGCAAAAACCCTACCCTTTCAGCTTCGAATCTTAATCCTATCCTACCTAATGTTAACAAAAAATCACAAAACCAAGCATAAGTTGTATTTACCTACTCAAGCACTCATCAACAAATTCAAAATACTTACTTGTTCCAACGATTAAACCTCCTAAATCTCCTATCTATCTCAAGCACCGTTTCGGGCGAAGGCCCTACTCCTATGCTCAATTTGATGCGTGCGGCGCTCAAGGCTCGATTCCATGTGTCCCGGCAACGAAACCAAAATGAAGGGGAGCTACAAGCTCTACCCCGAGACCTACGGACCGCTTATTGATCAAGCGTTTCAAGCTGAGCGGCCATGGCTACCTCTCACATAGCCGACGCGCCATGCCTACCTTACGAGTGTAGTGAGCTTACCTTGATGCTTGATCGAGTACCCTCCTCTCTCTTGCACACCGGTAGCTCCACGATCCTTGATGCTAGCTCAAGCAATCTCAATCCCTCTCCCATGAGCTCCATCCTCCATAGCCGCGCGCGCAAGAGAAGAGAAGAGAAGAGAAGAGAAGAAGAGAAGAGGAGATGGTGAAGAGCTTCACCCTCTTGATCCCTCACTCCCACACACTCACTCCCTCACACTCTCACACTCCCTCTCTCAAGAGCACACACAAGCAAGAAGAAGAAGAGGAGAAGAGAAGAAGAAGAGAGCCACTTTTTGCCACACACAAGAATGAGCTTCTCATTCACTTTTGAACTTTGTATACATGCCCTCCCTTCTTTGGGTGGTCATTCCCTTTTTTACAAGGCTGGCCATTGGCCTAAGCCCATTTCTCATTTCCCACCATTCTAATTTTATCCTATTCCCAACTAATGTATACAATTTGCACAGGAGCGAGCTTGGCACTCTTTTACAAGGATTCGGGAGTGCTTCCACATTTAATGGTGCGCCTTTTACTCTTTTACTATCTCTGGGTGACACTGAGACTTTTTGGGGGTCGTGTCCGAACATTTAAATTTTTCAGGGTCTGGTTACCGGTCAAGGCGTCTTTTCCTTCTTTTATCCTGCGCCTTTTTTGCTATTTCCTTTTTTTCCATTTTCCCACTCCTCTGCTCCATTTTTTCGCTCCTCTGCGCTGTGGTAAATACGGTAAACAGTGTGTTGTAATAATTTAAGTGATGAGTTCATGCTGATTGAGAATACTTTGTTCGAGAGCTCTTTTCAAAAGATTGCTGGTGGATGAAAAGCCTATGGTGGAAAGCTGAAGAAAACCTCTCATATCCTTTATTATGAGAGCATTGTAGTGAGGAGATGATGTACTATTGATGGAGAGAGAGAGAGAGAGCCAGAGATAGCCAATTCTATCAAAACAATGTAACTGTATATGAGAGATTGAGAGAGAAAACTATGAAGACATTGAAGATGAATAATATGTGATTGATTTCCATTCAAAGATGGTGTATTCTTTTGTGTTCCTTGTTATATTGATGGATTCTATGAAGATGTTGAAGATTATGGTTGATTTTATCAAATCCGTGGGAGAAATCTATTATGATGCTGCGTGAAGAATTGCTATTTTCTTTGTTTTGATGATCAAAAGAATGAAATAAAAGCTTGTTGATGTTACAAGATAGATTTTCTTGCAAGAGAATTCCCTTTTCCTTGGTGTTCCTCTTGGGGCTCCATAAGCCTTTTTAGGGGACAGGATTCGTTCACGTAATCTTATGGCATTGACACGAAAACAATTTTGAGCAGTTTTCCTAAAAGTACTTAATATTAACAAATTATCAGAATTACAAGTCTTATTCAAAAGGGACAATATTCGCAATTTGTAAGGATGCACTTTAATTCCACCAAGTTTCCGCCATGCACTGGTAACAAGGGCCCCTCGAAAATCTATTCCAAGTCATGTTGATCGTTTGAGTAGGGCCCCGAGGCAGGGAATTTACAGCCATAGTCTCCCCTAGCATCCAAGCGTCCTCCTATGTTCAAAACAATCCACGGAGAGACCTCTCATGGTGGGTTTGGTCCATGTTCCCATCACGGCTATTTAGAACCCCCTTGGCTAGGGTTGGTGGCCACTGGGGATGGTTTGGTGCACCTCCAAAAGTTCCACTTGGTTGACTATACTTATTTATGAATATGGATACACAATCTTTAAATTTAGAAATAGTGTTCCTAAATTTACAAGCACAAACAAAGGTGTAGGTGAGAGCTCGAGACATCTGCCAAGGTGGGATCCCCCTCTTGACCCAAGCGTTGTCCTTCATGCCTTAGCAGTAATTTCCAATATCCTCCGAAGGATAGGGAATCTCTTCATTCTATCCCCTTATGAAGTAACCCCTGATTGGCTTAGTTTCTTCAAAACCCTAAATAAGTTGAGTTGAACCCTATCCTTGCGTGTATAGGGTCCATTTATATTGAACAGCTCTTGAACAAATTTTTGTATTTCATAAGTGCGGTTGATAGTTATCTTCAAGATGAATCCACAGTAGCGCAACTAAACTAATCATGATGCCACGCAATTTAGAGGCGTAGCTTCCCTAGACAATACAATGCTGCAAAGCAGGCTTTTGCTTTTGGGAATTCATTTCGATGCACTTATGCCAAACACAAATAGAGATTTGTATTATACACACACACACACACACACTCTCTCTCTCTCTCTCTCTCTCTCTCTCTCTCTCTCTCTCTCTCTCTCTCTCTCTCTCTCTCTCTCTCTCTCTCTCTCTCTCTCTCTCTCTCTCTCTCTCTCTCTCTCTCTCTCTCTCTCTCTCTCTCTTCTAGATATACTTAAACGTTATCGTAGCAATTCAGGAAGTTCATGTACTTGGTTCAAACCCTCACTCCTACCTTTCCAACTTCACAAATTTGTGATGCAAAGGAAAAAAGTATGATTTCTGCTTAATTGATGAATATGCATAATTGTTTCAACAACTCGTCTTTTTTTAAGCATGCTAGCATTAGTGCATAATCTGAAGTATTACGTGCATAATCTATAAGGTCCCGGCTTCTTCTTTTGTGTGCATGAATACACAATTTTCAATATGATAAAATGATGTAAACTAAATGGTGGTTGGTTATGATAGACTTTTTCCGAATAGTTTTCCACTCCCAATGAAGCCGGCCTATATCCTTAAGACTCCCCATCAGGGTAGGGTGAATAGAACGCACCTGATTACCAAGTGACGCGATTCCTTGCCCCATGGCTCCATCGGTTGAGGCGAGATTCATGTTTGGTCTGACCTTACTTCGTTTGGGAGGCATCATATGAT
Source organism: Lygodium microphyllum (assembly GCF_053477565.2). NCBI lineage: Eukaryota > Viridiplantae > Streptophyta > Polypodiopsida > Schizaeales > Lygodiaceae > Lygodium > Lygodium microphyllum. Next base: position 9,180,269 of record NC_141144.1, on the reverse strand, counting down.
TTGGCTTTTGATTTGTGTCTACGCACCCAGATTGCGAAAGAGATGGCTCCTCATGGAAAAGACTAGTCTGCGAGGCCTTTCCTCCAAGGGGGGGAGGGGGGAAGGAAAGAGAAACGGCGAGCTCCGATTTCTTCAACGAGGGAAGAAAAAACGATTCCCTTCTCTCTCTCTATCTCTCTTTCTCTCTTCTCTTACCCTCCTTCTTCTTTTTATTCTTTTCTTCTTCTCCTCTCTCTCCCCCTTTCTTCTTATTCTTCTCTTCTTCTCTACTCCCTCTCTCCCTCTCCTTCTTATTCCCCTCTTCTTCTCTACTCACTCTCTCCCTCTTCTTCTTATTCCTCTCTTCTTCTCTGCCCACTCTCTCCCTCTCCTTCTTATTCCCCTCTTCTTCTCTACTCACTCTCTCCCTCTGCTTCTTATTCCTCTCTTCCTCCCTATTTGAGCAGTAGCAAGTCGTGCCCCCCCACTTCCCTTCCCATCCCCTGGTGGTTTTTTTTTAAATAGGTAAGTGTGGTGGGGGGGGGGGGGGGAGGGCAGGAGGGCGGGGGAGGGAGGGAGGGGGAGTTTGTAATGGAGGCTCTCCTTCCTCTTCTCATGGCACGTGGTAGCCCCCCCTCTTGCCATCTCTAAGACGTGCGACAGCCCCCTTCCCTTCCAGGCATGTAGTGGTCCCCCCCTCCTGCCACCTCCTTCACCATGCGGCAATAGCCCCCCGCCTTCCACCTCCATCGATATGATAGCCCCCCCTCCCCTCACACCGTCCACTAGTTGGTGGCACAACCAAGGGTTAGTTCTTTTTTTTCCAAAAAAAAATCATTTAGGGGGGGAGGGGAGTCCTATAACGGGACTATTACACTTGGTGATTCAGAGCCCATGTAGGGAGCCTATCATGCCATTATAACCCTCACCACAAGTACTAGAGTGGAGTCATTAAAGATCTAAAGACTTCAACTAGATAGTATTGATTACAACTCCATTGATAAGTTATAGAGATTATATAAGTTATTATAGGTTTACTACATGAGGAATTTCAGCTATTATACTCCTTAGAGCAAAAGTAGGTGTATCCAGTGACAACAATGCATTGGGGTCTTCATTTGGATGAATTCTCAATATGTATTATAAGTTATCCCAGATTGATTACAAGTCTTACACAAATTATTGTACTCAAGTAGTGAATTCGAACCACTTTTGGAAGGTTTTTTACTTGATTATAGGTGTTATAGAGTAATTCAGATAATTTCCATGACCTATACAAGGTATTGTATGTTGTATTCAGCTCCTACAAATCATATATAGGTTACCAGAGGGTTGGGAGGCCTTATCTTGGAGTTAGGGGAGGTGGATACACTAAAATAGTGCTTTTACAAGGAGCATGATTGTTTTGGACAATAGGGTAAGAATATTTCTTTAAATTTTTTTAAATTTTGAAATTGAGTGTTATAGCTCATCCTAAAGAGCTATTTGTGGGCTTTGTTTTTCCATTAAAATTTTATTGATTCCAATAGTGGAGTCAAAAGTTATAGCCATTTTTGTATCAAGGGGTCTACTAGGACTGCACCATACTAGTGAGCATAAATAGCTAGAAACAAGAAAAAGAATAAGCATAATGATGATATTTAGAGAAAAATTAGGGAAGCATGTGAGACAATACTTGAGGCATGTCATGATGATCAAGATTCTCAAGAATATGGTGCATATAGTACTCTTAATGCCACTCTTTGTAACCATGAGACTATGCATTCTATCAGAGACATGGAATCAATTTTGAAATTTGATACAGTGATTGAAAAGTTGATTCAATCCAATATGCAAACCAAGGAAGTCATGGAACACATGGCCCAATCTACTAAGGATTCCTTGGAGAAGTTTGCTTCTTCTAATAGAGATTCTTTGGACAAACTTGGTACTTAAATCTCTATGCTTGTGGTAGCACAAATGGTAGACAAAGAGAGTAAAGATAAACAACCCTTTTAGCCATCAAATAATAATCCTCAATCAAGTATTATTGGGAAGAAAGGGATATACATAGTATTTATGAGATTGCGTAGACTTCTTTTAGAGCTAATGAGCCCATTTTAAGCATTCATGGGTCGAATCCTCCTCAAACCACTAGAAGCCAACCCCCTATTCCTCCACGCAGGTTTCAAGCTAACTATCATAGGAGTGCCTCTAACATTTCAAACCCCAATAGTAGCTATATGGACATGATGCAACCTCAAGTAACTAATGGACAGTAAGGCTTTATTGAGAGGAAGCTCAGTGTGATAAGATTGTGTTAACCAAATATAGTGATAATTTATCATCACTAGCTGATCACTCATTTGGAGGAGTGGGCTTCAAAGTTAGAGTCCTACTTTGACATTTTTTCTAGGTTTAACCAAAAGATACACTTTTCTACACTTCACCTTGAGGGCTTTGCTCATATAATGGTGGAGGTACATAAAGAGGGAGGAAAATAAGTAGGTAGATAGTTGGGAGGATTTCAAAGGTAAGCTGGCTCAACTGTTTGTATCTCCCATTGAGAAAGAAAAATTGGCTAGAATATGGTATTAGTTAGACCAAATAAGCCTATCAATTTAGAGAGTATACAAGTCAGTTTTTGAATCTTACCATGTATGTAGAGAGTGTGAGAGATGAAGCAAAGTTGCATAAGTATATCTATGTTCTTGAGCCTAATTTGTCAGCTAACAAAATTTTAGCAAATTTGGAAATCTTTCAAGTCCCATTCTTCATTATTTAGAATATTGGGACTCCAAAAAGACATATTTAAGTTTCCCAAAGCTATCATGTGACACATCATTGAAAACCTTATGAAAAATGGAATCTATTGAGCTATTGAATAATAAATTTGGAGCAACAATGTGAGAGTTATATCAAATAGAAAGTTTCGACCATGAGTCCTAAACTTGTACAAATTTTCCAAATTCACTAATAGTGTATTAGCAGATGTTATGTCCTAGAAACCCGCCACATTATTACATGCCATTGAGCTAGGAGAGAGATATGCTCGCAAGTATAGGAGGACATTTCTATGTAGGCTTCTTTTGGATAAGCAAAGGGCTATTGCTAAACATCGCAAATTTAGTGGCAATTATGGAGAATCCACTACTTCATTTAGCAATCCCAAAGTTTCTACATACCCTACTTTCAATGCTTCAAGATAGCAAAGTGCTTCAAAGCCAATAATCAACCATAAAGTAAAGTCTAGGTAGGATGATAATAGACCTCGAAATAATTTAACAAACAATGGCAAGTTCATACCTATGGATCTTTTCAAGGAAAGAAAAGAAAAGAGCATGTTTCAAATGTGGTGAAAAGTATAGGGCTAATCATGCATCTAAGTGCATTTTCAAGAATTCCAAGACTAAGAATTAAAATATGATAGTACTTGAGGATGTGGATGCTGAGGTTATTGATGAACCGTTAGTGAGTGCACAAGCTGAATTTGAAGATCATGATGAGGATCTTGATCCCAATCAGTCTTATGTGATTGCAGATGGATGTCCATTTAACCCTAGTGGGCATATCCCTTTTGATCCTGATGAGACAAATTTACCTCTTGCTACCACTATCCTTTGTTCTATTTCCATGGATGCTTGGATAACTTCAAAGAGCCCCAATACACTTCGTATGGAAACTACCATTCATGAAAAGCATGTGTTTATCCTAACAAACAGTGGCGATACATATAGCTTTATAAATAAGTCAATTGTGAATAGGTTACATTGTTTTCCCACTAATTTACAACAACACATAAGAGTACAAGTAGCTAATGGTAAAGAGAAAATCATCACTCAAATGTGACCACAAGTTCTCATACACTTAGCTAAAAATTATAAGGTTTAGGAGAACCTAATTGCTTTGGAAATGGGACCCATAGATATTGTGCTTAGTTGTGATTGACTGATGACTTAGGGAAAAATTACTATGGATTTCTTGCAACTGTATATGGAGTTTGCCATTGCTGGGTCACTTATCCATCTACAATGAATCCCCTAATAAATCTAATTTTTAGCTTATCACCATTAAACAACTCAAGGAGGAGTATAAGAAGCAATCACAGATTTTTGTTTTACACCTAAATAAAGAGGTAGAAAATCAATCCAAGAATTCAACAAAGCATCTAGCTTTGAAAGCTTTACTTAAGGAGTACAGGGTGTTTGAAGTACATATGTCATTACCTCCTAAGATAGCAGTGGATCACCTTATTGATTTAGAGCCTCATTCAAAGCCAAACAATAAGCCACCCTATAGATTGTCAAAATGCGAGTGTGAGAAAGTAGCTAAGCAAATCAAAGAGCTTTTATAGATGGGATTTATTGAGCCTAGTTCTTCACCTTATGCATCTTTGATCTTGTTAGTGAAGAAAAAAGATGGATCCTTTAGGACTTGTATTGACTATAGGGATCTAAACAAGATCATAGTGAAGAACATATATCCAATTCCTAGAGTTAATGATTTGTTTAATGAGCTCAAGGAGACTAGATTCTTTACCAATATTGATTTGAGGTCTAGATATCATTAGATCCATATCTGAGAGGATGCTGAAGTTAAAACTACCTTTAGGATTGATTGTGGGCTATACCATTCCCTAATGATGCCATTTGGGCTTACTAATGCTCCAGCTACCTTCTAGAGTTTGATGAATAAGATTTTGCAACCTTTCCTCTTCCAATTTGTCCTACTCTTCTTTGATGAAATATTGATTTACATCAAGATTCTATACCATTTATCACGTATAAGGAAGGTTTTTGATATGTCAAGGCATCACAAACTCTTTGCTAAGGAGAAGAAGTGCTCTTTCATGTAGACTAAAGTGGAGTACTTGGGCTATATTATCAATGAAAAAGGGGTATATGCTAACCCTAAAAAGGTGCAATCTATCAGAGATTTGGCCAATGCCTACCATCATTACTTCACTTAAAGGGTTTCTTGGTCTATCATCATTCTATTGCAGATTCATTAAGCATTATCTAGCTGTAGCAACTCCCTTGACTAACAAGTTGAAGAAGGAAGCTTTCTTTTGGGGTGCACTTGTAGATAATAGCTTCAACCAATTAAAGGAATTACTTACTTTCGCTCCTATTCTAGTATGCCCGAATTTCTCTAGAGAGTTTACCATACAGTGTGATACCATTGGCCTTGGCATAGGGGTTATTTTGCTACAACAGCATGGAGTTATTGCCTTTGAAAGCCACAAGCTTATAGATAAAGAGATGGCTATAAATGTCTATGACGACCAAGAGACATTGGCTATTCTACATGCGATAAAGAAATAGCACCATTATTTGTATGGCAGCTAGTTTAGAGTGATCACAGAGTCCTAAAGTAATTTTCTACTCAGTCAAATCTTATCCCTAAGTAGCGTAGGTGGATCACTATCTTGCAAAATTATGCTTTTGACATTTCTCATACAAGGAGCAAAGACAGTGTGGTAGCTGATTCTTTATCTAGAATATGGGCATGTCGAGCTTTAGCTCTATGAATGAGTTACATGGTGACTAGATTGAGGAGTTACAAGAAGCCTATCTTTTTGATAGAGCTCAATCAATGTACTTCAGAAATTACAACAAGGTATTATGGAGAAAAACTCACATTATGAGCTTTAAAAAATGTCTCATTTGGTTTAATTCAAGACTGTTATTCCCTCTACTTTTTCTTTTAGCCTGAAAATTATTAAGGAGTTACAATTTTTGCCCGTAACTGGATATTTTGGAGTGTTAAAGACCTATGATAAGATCAACAAGAGCTTTCACTAGAAAGGATTGTGAAAAGATATTAAGGACTATGTCATGAAGTGTATGCCTTGTCAATAGAATAAGAATAGTACCCACAAGCCAGGTGGTTTGTTGCAACCATTGCCTATTCTAGAAGGCAAATGGATACATATTACCATGGATTAGCATTTATGTGGTAGTGGACAAACTTACTAAGGCAACCCATTTCATTTCTACCAATATTCGATTCATAGATTCACAAATGGCTAGTTAGTTCATGGAGCAAATCTTTAGATTACATGGATTACCACATGTGATTGTGTGTGATAGGGATACCAAGTTCATGAGTAACTTTTGGCAAGCAGTATATAGCTCCATGGAAACAAAATTGGCTCTTCTACATGTACAATATGTGTGGGATTCATGGTTGCATTTAATTGACTTTGTCTATAATAACTCCACTCATGCTAGCATTGGAGTTTTACCCTTTGAGGCTATGTATGGCTACAAGGTGTCCCTATCCATAGTTATTTTCAGTGAGAGGATTAACCCTAATGGAAAGGAAGAATTGGAAAGAATCCAGGCCCTTCTTCAACAATGTAAGATGAATCTTGGAAAAGCTCAAGATCAAACGAATGTGTATACTGATGAGAAGAGGTGACCCTTGGAGTTCTAGGAGGGTTAGTTAATTCTATTGAAAGTACCCAAGTCTCAAAATTATACTCTAAAGGATGGATCCAACTTTAGCATGTCTTTTTTTTTTACACCAAGCTGTCTATTATTTACAAAGTCTATTTATTGAAGATTTGAGGATCCATTCCCTTTTGAAGACATCTAGATCATGTATATAATAGAGACTTTCTTTTATGTCTTCATTTCAGCAAATAATGCTTCATTACTTTATCCATTTCTCATCTTTTGTATATTTGAAATCAAAGTAGTACTCTATTGAATCCATCCTTCTTCGCCATTGTAGATTTGTTTTTGTAGGTGAAAACCTCTAGGAAAGGATGGACCGTAAGAAGCTAGGAAGACATGTGTTGGTTAGAGAGTTATTAATAATACCTTGTCACATTGACATAGGTATAAAAGGTATGAGACATGTAATTTTTGACATCTTTGATCATAATACAAGTATTGTCTCTCATCTCACCTACTTGTACTTAGCTTTCATGGCTTCTCTCTCTTCTTTTATATCTTTCTAGCTTTTCTCTCTCCTCTTTTTTATTTCTTTTACTCTTATTTCTCTCACCTCTTAGCCCTCTCCTTGATAAGCATGTATCTAATTCTATCTCTTCAGGAAATTGTAGAGGACTTCCTCATGGAGTTTTTTGAGGATGCATAATTTCTTGTAGCCCATACTCGTAGGGTGACGGTCATGCCTAGAAATTTCCATAGCTTATACTAGTTGCGGCTATGCTATGATAGACTACTAAATATCGTTGATATCTTAGACCAGTGCATGTGAAAAATTATTACCATCCTACCTCTTCACCATTAATGAACTAGGTTGAGATCCCCCGTCCCACATCAAAGGGACACGTGCTCATAGAGAGCACGAGTAGCGGCTCAATAAAGGTGGCTAAGATTTGGATATCGATCTAAGGCTCTCTAATCCTTGCCCCACCACTTGATTCCCATTACACTGAGCCCCTCAAGGTCTCAGCCCTCAAGGCCCTCTAGGATGAGCTCCTCCAAGCCGAGCCTCTCTAGACATAGCCCCATCACACTATGCCCCTCCAAGACAAGATCCTCTAGGCCCACAAGCCCCAGTCCCACCACCTTTAGTCCCTCAATGCCCTCCAGGAGAAGCCCCTCCATGATGAGTCTCCAAGGAAGAGCCCCTTGAGGCCAAGCTCCCCAAGGACGTGTTGGGGTAAAAGGCCCTTGGGCCTGCCCATGTACACTAACCGCCCAAATTCATTATTCATATATATGAGATAGTGCAATAAGGTTGTCATATATCACTTTTGGACAGCACCTACATTGTGTGTGCTCTTCTCTCCCGCATCTTCCTCTTCTCCTTCTCCACTGCCATTACATCCCCTTCAACTGTTATCAGAGGCTTGATTATGGAGCTTGGCCCAGCATTACTTCAGCCTGGATTGAAGACATAGAGCTTGGAGCTTCAGTGCCAGCCATGGCTTCTTCCCCCTGAGGTAAGATTTCATCTCCCACCTCTCTCTGATCCTCATAGGCTCTTTGCAGGTGTTCCTTGACTTCATTGGGCACCTTGTATGCTCCTATTTGCCCCCTTATCCTCAGGATAACCAATAGGCCCCACAGTAGTAGCTCGCGTTTTTTTGCGCATGTTTCAAAATCTGGCTCAAAAATCCCATTTTTTCTTATATCTCGAGCATCCGAAACCCGATTTAGGCAAGGTAAGAGTCTAACCTGGGGTTTTGGCATGCTGCGGATGCAATGGCAATGTCAGATCTACCAAATTCTGATCTCACAGAATGTTTTGCAATAGATCTGAGTTGATTTATAGCAAGAAAATGTCATGCTCTTAGCTTATGTGATGCTCCTGAGGCTTGGTATTTGATGCCCAGATGCTTTGGGGGTGTTTGCTCAATGTTTTGAGATGCTTTGGGGGTGTTTGCTCAATGTTTTGAGATGCTTTGGGACTTGGTTTGAGCTTCCATAGCTCAATTTATGCAAGGATTTACTGCTGTACATTGTTTGGACAGCAAGGTTTTATCAAGGAGACGGTCTTATGCATAATGCTCTTTGTTGACATTCGCGTGTCCTATTGGATGTATTGATGCTTGGTCATCATGGTTTATGCCTATATATGCTATTTGAGAGCTATTGAGACTTGATTTGGATGCGGACACTTCATTGTTGGTTGGAATTTATGCTACCTTGGTTGACAGGTTATTTTACCTCCAGTTTGGTTATGCCTATGGTCTATGAGTGCTCCCGACTACTCGAGATGATATGTTGATGTATTTGGATGATGCCACTTTGATGTTTATGATCCCAAATGCTTCTTGAGCAAAGAGTAGAGCTCAATTCTTGGTTCATTGTCATTTTCTTTGCAGCTTGCATTTCACTTTACAAGGTTTATGCCCCGTGCTACCCATTATGGGACTAATATCTTATGTGGATGCTTTTGGGTTTGGCTGTAGAGTATGGCAGATGTTTGAGCTTGAATCGACTTGCATTTGAGAATTTTGTGGAGCAGTTTGCATTTGGTAGGCTTATCACTTATGCATGTTGGATGCTATTTGGCCCTTAATGCCCCGATTATGGATATTGGATTTACTTGGATGCAAATACATGTTTGAGCAGTGCTTGGTCCATTGTCTTGGTAGTTGGTTATTGAGCTTTCATTGCTCATTAAAGCTTGTTTCTTTTCGGGTTACTCCTTAAACAGTGAACTTCTTGACAGTGCTTGGGTTTAGCAGTTATGGCTTTGTTGCTTCTGTGTTGCCTAGCTTCTATGCTAGTTGGGTTGCTTTTGCCCATACAGGTTAGAGAGCAGTTGCTCTTGATGCTTACCCAGCTATGCAATTTGTCTATTGTCATGTACTTTACAAAGTCACTTATTTGGCTGTTGTTGTACAGATACTTGGGCTTTTCATGGAGCTTGACTCTTGCAAGATTTTTTGCCTCTTGCGGGTAGTCTTGGCTTGACTTGGCTTTTCCCAGATGGCATGATGTACTGTAGAGCTATGCGTATGCATATGGTTATGGGCTAATTTCATGGATGAATACTGTATGCTCTTATGACAAATGTCTTATGCTTTACCATAATGTGGTTGGTTATGTCATGTAGTTGGCTACGACTCTTCTTCATATGGGAGCTTTTGCATCCTTGGTTGATGCCTTCATGAGCCTTTGCAGCATGCTTCTACCACTGATGTACTTGCACATGATTGTCTTGATGAGCAAGTTCCCTATGTTGGGACTGCCCTAGACTCTTTGAGTTCCTTGGATGTGGATAGCCCTATTCATGATTACTTGGATTCCTTGTCGCCTTCTATAGGTTCTTCTACTTCAGATGTTGTTTACTTCCATTGTGGGAAGCTTGGGCATGTTCAAAGAAAATGCTTTAGATGAATTAAGGAGTAGCAAAGACAAAGATGGACTCAACATGAGTAGAGAGTCAAAGATACAACAGATGAAGGAGATGTTACCACTCTTACTAGTGGTGAGGTACATGCAGTTACCCATGATGACGCAGTTGAGCATGTACTCTTGTCATCTTGTTCCCCTACAACTTACTTGCTTAGTGATCAGGCCTATGCCTTTGATTGGCTTTTGGACTCTATGCCATCTTGTCATGTTACCCCTCATAGAGCATGGTTCTTTTCTTAAAAGGAGGTTGACGGATGTATTGAGTTGGGCCTTGAGCAGACTTATGCTATTGTTGGTACAGGGGACATATACTTAGCTTTGCCTAATGGGACTTCTCTTATGCTCAGAGATGTTTTACATGCTCCCATGCTCAGTAAGAGCTTGATTTCTGTTAGTTAGTTGCATGATGCAGGTTACTCTATTTCTCTTCAGGATAGGTCATGGAAGATCTGTCGTCGTTGCTTGGTTTTGGTCGTCAAAGGTTCTAGAGTTGGTTCTCATTACCCAGTGCATGTCTCTCATGTGGGAGATTCTGTGGTTGCAGTTATCTGCATACCACATGCATTGTTATGGCATTATTGCCTAGGCCATATACACCATAGAGAGATGGAGATCTTGTCTTGTTCAGACTCATTGCTTCCTCCTTTGTCACATGCAAATCTTCATGCTTGCCCTGATTGTACTTATGGTCCTTATAGAGCCCCTTTGGCTCATGGTGATCATGAGCGGCATGATCCTCTAGATCTTGTCCATTGTGCAGTTTATGGACCTATGCCTACCCAATCACTTGGTGGAGCTTCGCATTTTGTGACCTTCGTGGATCATGCTACCCACCATATTTGGGTTTTTCCCTTAGTACAGATTGAGGATGCCGCAATTATGCTTGACAGGTTTATGGATTATGTTGGTTGCAGGCCTAGGTGCTTGTAGATGGATTATGAGAGTCGTGCTATCTTATGTTGGTTGCAGGCCTAGGTGCTTGTAGATGGATTATGAGAGTCGTGCTATCTCTCCTAGCTTTCAATCCTATTGTCGATAGTCTAGCATTGATTTCCTATGCCCACGGTATTATGGGATTGCTCATGGCATGTACCTGACTCTACATGGTGCGCAGATCGGACGATGTATACTCGCGTAGTGAATGCCGGAAGGTCCCCAAGAACAATGAACTCTACTTTTTGCACAAGTTACAAGGTAAAAAGCATGAACGACAAGAGCAAGAGACCAATTGGGTGCAAACTCCCCCCATGCATTGTGTGAGCACTTCACAAAGCATGTATTTTATGTATATTTCATCTTCATGCTCAATAATAGCCCAATTTACAAAAATATATCAAGCTTTTAGCTTTTGAGTTTGCTTTTACAAAAATAGGAATAAAGCTAATGGACAGTGCCCAAAGAGTCTGGCACGCCCAATACCATGTCCAAATAGAAATAACATAACCGTGCACCCATGCGCATACAAAATAATAATAAATAATCGATGCCTCAATAAATAGACATGACAAAATATAGGCGTGGCGCCTATCAGAATATAATCCATAGATCGAATACTCGCTATCCACCAATGCTTTCCTCCGCCACTGCTGCCATCTCTACACATCAACTGAAGCATTCACAATCGTTAGTAAAATAATATAATTAAACCGACAAAAGTGAATACCTAGCAGTCTTTAGCTACATAAATAAATCAACTGGTTAGAAATAAATCCTAACCTTAATTTATTACGAGTGCGCACTCTAAACTCATAAACGTTTATTAATTTAATATGCATTTTGCGGAATCACCCGCTATGGAATTACCCATGTACACACTAAATTAATGAAACGCCCGAAAAGGACAGGCGTCCCCATCAACTTCTCGCACAAAGAATCCACTTTGTGTATGAGCCCCGGTCAACAAAGTTTACGGAATCCACCGTAAAACCTCACGGAATCCCCCGTGGCACGAAATCCACCGTGAAATATGCCTCCTGGCATCACTACAAGCAAAGGTTGCTTCTATGCTTACCACAGATGGGTTATCTTATGGCTTTTGGGTTGAGGCCCTTATGACGGCAGTCTACTTGCTTAATAGGACACAGTGTCTTACTTTGGATGGTATTACACCACACGAGGCATGGAGTGGCATTAGACCCTCCTATGGTTACTTGAGGATGTTTGGATGCCAGGCATTTGTATGTATGCCAGATATGCATATGTCATGCAGATGTGTCCTCCTTGGTTATGGAGATGGTGACTTTCAGGCTTACAAGTTATGGGATTTGGGTGCCCAGTAGGTTATATGCAGTCGTCATGCTGTCTTTTATGAGATGCAAACATCTCTTGAGCCTCTTGATGCGTGTTCATTATGCTTTATGGTTGATGCTACAGTCATATGTCAATCTTTCGCTTCGCTGAGGCCGCATACTATCTTGAGACCCCCGTCTGCTAACATGTGTCCAGGATGCTAGCCCTTCTTCTATGATTGACTTTGGAGAGTCTATGTGCTCTCAACTATCTCCTATGCGCCACGTTGATGCTATGCGCTACTCTAATGCTTATACATTATAGCCTTGCACTCATGAGTTGTGCTTGCTTCATGAGAAGCATTCTTGGATTGCTCCGTTGTATGGAGCTGCGGGATCGCTTATCTTCTGGATGTCATGGACTCAGGGATGCTTGAATCTTCTTTCACAAAGGTTCCCGCTTATTGCACAGCTGGCTTTCCTATTGGGCATTGGGTGAGATGTCATGATTACTCACCTTATCTCTTTTTTTTTTCTTTTTTTTTTCACTCCCTGGCCCATTGGCCTTTTAGTGGGAGGTTGTTGGGGTAAAAGGCCCTTGGGCCTGCCCGTTTACACTAACTGCCCAAATTCATTATTCATATATATGAGATAGTGCAATAAGGCTATCATATATCACTTTTGGACAGCACCTTCATTGTGTGTGCTCTTCTCTCCCACGTCTTCCTCTTCTCCTTCTCCACTGCCATTGCATCCCCTTCAACCTGTATTCATATATATGAGATAGTGCAATAAGGATGTCATATATCACTTTTGGACAGCACCTACATTGTATGTGCTCTTCTCTCCCACATCTTCCTCTTCTCCTTCTCCACTGCCATTGCATCTCCTTCAACCTCATACAAACAATGTAAGTGATGTCCAAAAGTGATATATAATAGCCTTATTGCACTATCTCATATATATGAATAATGAATTTGGGCGATCAGTGTACATGGGCAGGCCCAAGGGCCTTTTACCCCAATAGGACGAAGCTCTCCAAGGATGAGCCCCTTTACACTAAGTCCCTCCAAGACAAGCCCCTTCAGGCTAAGCCCCACCTAAACTCCTCACTTTTGACAAAGTACGAGCTTGCCCTCAATAATGAGCTCAACCTTGTCCTCAATGAGTGCATGATGGCAATGGGGGAGGTAGTGGCCCCCACCCAGGTAGGTGTACCATTAAGAGAGAGTGGCAAGTTGTGGAGCTAGAGGACATTGACATTTGAGTTCTTGCTCACCCTAATGATGAGAAGTTGATCAATTCCATCTTTCTTCCTCTCCAATAGTAAGTTTTCACTATTTATTTTTTGAGCATGTCAATCCTTAATATCATTGGTATGTTGTATTAATAATCTTTTTTCATACCCTTTGCTTTTAATAGCTATGTAATATCACTACTGCCACCACTGGAGATCTAGAGATCTATCTATTATCTTGACTTGATACGATTGGGTCCTCTACAAGATGATGATATCTCATGGATGGATGCTTTGAAGCAGTGAAGTTACATGTCAACTGATGATGTGCAAGTTTTTTTCATTTCGTAGCATTAGGAGTGAGTACTTGATTAAATAGCATTGCTTGTTTGTGTAGACCTAGTTTCTTTATCTTTATTTTGGTGATTTATCTTGATTAATGATTGAATAGGTCTCATTGGAGTTTGATATTGTATGATGTGCATCAAAACATTTGTTATTTTACAAATACTATTGGCAGGGGCTACCATGGGAAGAGCTTGACAGTAAATATCTACATCTCTCCTTTGAGATTTAGCTCTTGCTCTTTGAAGGTGTTGTCCTTAAAATAACTTCACATGTGTCTTTAGGGATAGGTGGCATATATGGAGGGCATTCTTTTTGTAATAGCTCTTTTATGTAACTTTAGTACAAAGATTATATAGGTCCCACAATAGGGCCTCAAGACATCAATTGTGGATAGAGAACATGGCTCAACGTGTTTTGTCTTTTGAAGGTTATATACAGTCTTCCAAATGTGAGTGGCTTTTATGATACATGCTTATTTTGCCAATTTTGAAGCTGGCAGTTTGTAATTTCTTCTTTGGCGCCAACACAGGATATTGACATAGGAAGCTACTCAGAGTTTGAAGTCAAAAATTTCAAAGTTAGTGCCATTCAAATATTTGCATCTATAATTGTTGAGCAATGCAATGAGGAGATGTTGTGGAGAGATGCATTTGAGAGAGAGAATGCAAAGGAGGTGTGAGCAAGAACAAGAGTAGATAAGGGCCTAGAGCCCCACGATGAACACCAAGAAAATGGGGAATCTATTGCAAAAAAAATGTATCTTGTCACACCAACAAGCACGTTCTTCATATTTTAATCAACCACAAGAAGAAAAACAACACCAATCTTCACACAACATCATATAGTAATTCTCCCACAAACTTATCACCACAAATCTTCAACATATTCTTCATATTATTTATAGAAACCATCAAGGAATCACAATGACACAAAATAAATATCAACTTTGAATGGAATTGATCACATGGTATTCATCTTTCATCATCTTCATAGTCTCTCTCATATGTAGACACGATGTTTCTCATAGAAAATCTATTATCTCTCATAGTTTATCTCTATCACATATGCTCTCTCTCAATAGTACATAAAAATAACCATGAATAATCCTTAATAACCCTCTCTTGGTCATGGATACCCCTCCTAAGAGGTATGTTTGATGTGAAGAGTTACTAAAGCCACTACAATCTCCCTTAAGAGCTCACTACTATCACACTGTCACTATAGTCTTCAGTTCAAGTCTTCTTTAGCTACTTTTTTGCTTCTTCAACCTATTTCAAGCTTGTATTCTTCCTCTTCCAAGATTTCAAAACATTCTCCAAGCTAAACATCCATCCATCAGAACAGATATAGAAGTAAACATAGGCTTACAGAATAGAGACAGAGGCTCTACAGACTATCGAGGGTCAATACAAGGCATAAAAATACAAATCAAACCAAAACCACTTCAAACCATTCAACACACTCTCAATTATTCCTCAAAATACTTATTCACAATTCCAACCTCACAATAGAAAGGAATCAGATCAAAATAGAGGCAAAACAGACCCTATCATAACCAAACACAAACACATTACATAACCTATTAGAATATCATATCTCAACCAAAAACTATCATGAGCTTCTCAAACATACTCAACCCATCCCAACACATTCCAAAACACTTCCATCATAACAAAAATCAATCAATAAACCCTCAAAATTGACTATTCAACTCACAAAAATAACAAAAATCATCTCAAAAAATAAGTTAATGCATTTAACATATCTCCACACTTAATCAGGAAGCGTCCTCATTGTGACCTTGAAACAAGGAAGAATACTAAGCTCAAAAACTAGCTCAAAATTTCATTCTCAAACATTGATCAAATAGCATCCGCAAACAAACCTTGACCCCATGAATCTCCAAAATGGCCTAGATCTATTACCCAAATTGATGAAAGGAAAACACCTTCATAAGCCAATTCTCAATTTTCAAAAGAGAACCAAACAAATTAGTAAAGGATATAAAAGGTTATTCCAGTCCTTTGCAAGTCTTCGAAACTTTAGCCATATCCATAAATCAGCATATTCAAATGTTTTCCACTTTCTCAAACGAGATCTCCATATAAACACAAATCAAACACACCCACACACTCTCACACACATACATAACACAAAAAATTGAATGACACTCCAATAAGGGAGAATGAAAAAGAGAGATTTCATTAAATCTCAATCCACCAAGTACATCCATAAAGAAATCATCAATGAAGATAAAGACTTGATGATTTCAAAACCTATCCATAGAAAGAGATTCATCTACAAATATCTTGGGAGGATTTTGAAATAATTGCAAACAATACATCCTCTCCACAAAGACAAGATATTTTCTTGGAAGACAAAGGGCATGAAAGTACAAGATATCTAACAGGGATCAATATCCACATTAGCATTCAAGCACAACTTTGGGACTTGCTTCTAATCATTATGAGTATCAATGCATGTACGCTAGGTACCAAGCAAAATGAGTAGTTAATCTAACTAAAGGATCAGTAGATTGATGATAGATCTGAGAAAACTACAAATAATTCTGATAAGATTGAATAGGATACCAATCCCCTAGAATTATAAGCGAGTTAATTCGAGGTCCTATCAATGAATCAGTCTAGCTCCACCCTCTTCGTCTTTGTATTTGCATATCAAAACGAGAGTGGCTACTAACTAACTGAGGGGGGCTAGGAATAAAAGTAGATGGAGAGAGTGGAACAAGTACCAAAGGATGAAGTGATGGATAGGCAAAATCATAAAAAGAAGAAAGGGTTAAAGATGGAGATTCGAGTAATTTTACTAAATCCAATAATAAATGGATTAGGAAATAAGCTAAAAATGTAAAAAGGAGAGTGATAGACAGTGTCAGATGAGGAATAGGAGAAAAAACACAATTGACAATAAATGGGCAATGAGTAAAGATAGGAATTTGAGGAGCACCTTGTGGTTGGAAAAGAAGAGGAGAAATAACATGGGGAGTCCTTTTAAGTATAGGTAGATAAGAATCTAATATGTGGGCCATCTGTTTTGATAATAAGGGAAGGCATTTGATGGAACTAGAATAGAGCGATTATAAGCTTCAAAGAAGGAGGTATCAAAAGGGGATTGACTAGAAATATGGGCTAAAAGGTCCTTCAGTTGGTTAGCAATTTGTAATAGTGCAAGAGCTTTCAATTGTGTCTGATTCAATACCACAGACTCAATCATGGAATGCTAAGAAATCTCAAGATATGCATATGCTTTGGAAGGATAACCTTGAAAATTTTCATCCACCTACAACTCCATGTGTTTAACAAAAATAATAGCTTGCAAGATGACATCCCTAACATACCAAGACATATCCTCATCATCAGGAATCAAAAGATCACCTCTAAGGTACGTATAAGATATCAGCATAGTGTCTACTATGACTGAATCCACAAAAACCATTCTTGCAACTTATATTAAAAGATTTGAAGACCAAGAACCACCCATCCATCCTCTCGAGGATGCAAATCCATAGTGCACAGCTTCATGTAAAAGGCCAGTTTTTGTTGTTGATAGTACACTAAGAAGGAATGTCTAGCGAGATGTATTTCAAGAATTGCTCAAAATAGTACCACAAAAGATCCCTTCTAGGCAGAAGTCTTTCCACTTTAGCTTGGAACAAAAGACACAAAGTTATTTGACATTGAAGAGCAGCTAAGTCCGTAGCTGATAAATATGGTATTGATGGTACACAAGGACTTGGAGGAATGGAGCATACCTAAGCCAACTATTCTTTTAATTCCTCAAGCTTGGTATTTTGAAGCTCAACTATACAATTGGATGATTGTAACCTCACTATCTAGACAATAATTAAAGCTTTAAGCACTTGGGTCTCCTGAAAAATATGATCCTTATTTGCATTGACAGTAGCTACTTGAGCCTTTGCTTTAGTCAACTAAGCTTGTAAAGAGGAGATTTTCACCTTTCAGGCTTCTAGAAACTTATTTTGTGACTCCATCTGCCTAAAAAGATTAGAAAGAGTTTCCTTAGTTGAAGCAAGCTTAGTGTTAGCCTTATGTAACTCCTCCTTGGAGTGTTGTAAGGCCCTAAGAGGAACACCAAGAAAACAAGGAATCTACTACAAGAAAATCTATCTTATATCATCAACAAGCATCTTTTTCATATTTGGTATGACCTCAATAAGGAAAAGAACACCACGAACAAGAAATCTTCACACACCTTCATAGAAACAACTCTCCCATGGCTTTAACTTGAACAAAATTGATTATGCTCTTCATATTCTTCATAGAATTCATCAAAATACCATAAAAACATAAGAAAATACACCACTTTGAATGGAAATTATCACATAGCATTCTTCTTCAAAGGTTTCATAACTTTCTCTCACAACACTTATAGGATACATTGTTTTGCATAGATTTAGCTATCACACACACACACACACACACACACTCTCTCTCTCTCTCTCTCTCTCTCTCTCTCTCTCTCTCTCTCTCTCTCTCTCTCTCTCTCTCTCTCTCTCTCTCTCTCTCTCTCTAAATAAAACCATGAGATAATCAAGAATAATCATCCATAACCCCTCTTTGATCGTGGATACCCCTCCCAAGAGGTATGTCTGATATGAAAGGTCATCAGAGCAACTACAATGTCCCTTCGTAGCTCAGCAGTGTCACTATCACTTCAGTCTTTGCTTTTAGTCTTCAGCAGCTACTTCTTCAACCTCTTTGAGCTATTTTGAACTTATATTCATCTCTTCTCAATATCGGAAAACCTCCCCAAGCTACACATTCATCCATCATCACACTTACAGAGGCATACAAAAAACAGAACAGAACAAAGACAAAGGCTCTACAAACGGTCAACAAAGGGTTAATAGAAGGCATCAAAAAGTCTTTAGCTCACTTAAATTATTCAAAACCATCAAGAATCAACAAGTAAGCTTCAAGGATCTTCAAGAAACACCATCCAAACATGACCCCAACTCATAACTTGTATCTAATTAAAAAAATACAATGAAAGGAAAACACCTTTATCCATGATCTCAACTTTGAAAGATAAAAGCATGACAAATTGTTAAAGGATATAAGAGGTTCTGCATATTTGGCATCTAGAGCTATCCATTTAGAATCATCATCACCACGAATTTTCAAAAACATAGCTTTTTGAACAATGTTGAATCTCCAACCACCACGACCTCATCATAGAACAAAATAACCATCACACACACACACTTGTACACAAAACAACCATCTGAATGGCACCTCGAAAAGAGAGATATCATTATGAATCATCAAAAATTACATTCATGGGTATCAATGAAGATGATCCCTCTTAAAGACTTGGTGATTACAGAAGTGATCCATAGATAAAGATTCGTCTACAAAAGTCTTGGGAGGATTTTGGAAAAATTGCAAACTACACATCCTCTCCACCAAGACAAGATATCTTCTAGACAAACAAAGATCATGAAAGTACAAGATATCTAGCTATTGGGGATCAATAGTCACATTCACATTCATGCACAACTTTGGTATCGACTTCTGATCATTATGCGAATGTTGGTGCATATATGCTAGATACCAAGCTAAGTGAGCAGTCAATCTCACTGAAGGATTTGAAGACTTTGAATGTTGTTGAGCAAAATAAAGATAGTTTTGAAAAGCTTGGTTAGCAGCCATCCATTCTTGTGGAATCAATGGCCAATTGATCTGAGGCCCTGTAAGTGAATCTCCTGAACTCCATCCTCATCGTCTAGGAAGCTTCTGATCAAAGCCTACATAGCCTCTAACCAATTAAGGGCAATGAGGGATAGAAGTGGTAGGAGAGGGAAGAGGAAACACTGAAAGAGGATGAAGGGATGGGTAAGAAAAATCATAAAAGGAAGAATGAGCTAAAGAGGGATTAGCTGAGAACTTAGGAGAATCTGTATAAAAAGGATATTAATAAATAGGCTGAAAAAGTAGAATGAATATTTATAGATGGGGAAGGATAAGACGACGAAGAAGGGGAAAATACATGATCCTCAATAAAAGAACACTGAGTGAAAATAGGAATTTGAGGAACACCTTGAGGTTGAAAAAGAAGAGGTAAAATAATTAGTGAGTTAGATTTATAAAGGGAAAGATAAGCATCATATCTATGGGCCATCTATACTAATAATAAGATAAACTAGGAATTGATGGATCGAAGATGGGTGGTAGGTATCAAATAAAGATGAATCGAAAGGAGGTTGTTTTGAAAGGTGGGATAAGAGGTCCCTAGTGTTCTACACATGAATAAAGGCTTTGTTTTGTCATTGATACAGGATCACAAAGTCAATCATTGTATGCTAAGAGGTTTCAAGGCAATCAACCACTTTAGACAAATATGTTTGAAACATTTGATCTATCTACAACTCCAAATATCTAACATACAACGTAGCTTGTAATATCATGTTCCCTACGTACCAAGCCAAATCTTCATTGCCTGGAATTAACAAATCACCTCTCAAGTACATATAAGACATCAGCATAGTGTCTGTACTCACAAAGTCTTCAAAAACCATTCTAGCCACTTCAATCAATAAATTAGCAGACCAAGCTCCATTTCAACCATCCTCTTGAAGAGGCAAATCCATCGTTGAAAGCTTGATATAGAATGCCATCTTGTGCTGCTGATAATGAACAAAGAAAGAGTGCTCTAGAGGAACAAACTCCTAAAATTGCTCAAATGAAGACCATAATAAATCCATTACCTTGGCTTGGAATAAGGGGCATAGGGCCTTTGAAGGACCATGAAATCCATAGGGAATAAGGAAGGAACTAGTTGTACAGTAGGACTCTGTAAAGTAGAACGGGACTAAGCCAATTGTTCCTTAAGCTGTTGAATCTGAGTGTTGCTCTATGCTAGGATGGTATTAGCTTATTCAAGCTCTTCTACCTAGGCAGCTATCAAAGCTTTAAGCTCTTGAGACTCTTCCAACAACCTATCCCTCTCCTCAATCACAATAACCACTTGGGATTTAGTGTCAGCCAACTGAGTTTGCAAACTAGAAATCTCCACTTTCTGGGCATCAATAATCTTAATCTACTACTCCATCTGGGTACAAAGGTCAAAAAATCTTTCTTAAGTAGAAGCTAGCTCATTATTTGCTTTATTCTGGTCTGTTGAACTTCTTCATAACAAGAAGAAGAAAGCTACTGGATACATGCAGTAACCGAGAGTTCAATAGAACTATGGATGTCATTGCATAAGAAAAGAATTGTGTCTCTTGTCACCAAGCATTGTATAGAGGGAATGAAAATTTCCAGAGTACCATCTCGATGTGCGCGCTGAAAAGATTCAGTGTTGTGAGGAAGGCTAGCAACTAACTACTAGACTGAATAAGAATGGAGACTAGAGAAGAAGCTGGGGCTGATTCAGTCACTCGTTTAAGTCGCTTCCTCTAAATCACCACAGGTGCGGGAGGGGATCAATATCTTGAATGACAGCATCCTTGCTTTCAATAGGAGGAAGAGAAATCTCTAGAGGATCAATTGGTAATGTAAGAACTTCCCTTGCAGGGGTCGCATATGCCAAGAAAACAGATAGATAAGAACCCAAGTGTGACATTAGTCACATTACCCCTTGTGGCTCTAACAAAATGCTGATCCATCTTTGCCAAGAGATAGAAACTCCAACCAATAGTAATTCCTTTCAACACCATTCGAGAAGATGTGAATAACTCCTTTGATAGGTAGTTAGAAGGTGTTTTGGTAGTCTTGAAGGAATTGGCATAATTTCTTCCATACAAGATTGGAGATCATAGACACACTAATGCTTGAAGTAGTAATAACCCTCTTAGGGACCAATACATCCTGGGTCTGCTTCTACAACAACTTCAAAATATCCTTATCAAAGAACAATTGTCGAGCAGTAGGAAAAGGTTCTCCTTGATAAGGTAAGGAGGACAGACTTTGCCCAGGCTCTTAGGTGTCATATGGATAACTGTTCCCCCAACATGACCGGACCTCTTATTGTAAGAGGCTAAAAACTAATCACATACATCAGTATCCTCTGGAATAAGCGGCAATGAAAGTGCTACAAACTTGGATAAGCCCGCCTTACTAATAAGATCTGAATCTAGCAATAATAAGTAGTCATGAGACACCAAAGGAACGTACTGGACTAGGGGAGGAGTACAGTGCACCATTCAGATGGTTTACACACACCACACTCACACACAGACAATCACAAAGAATGCTTGCAAAACAATCAAAATAACAGAAAATAAGATATTAACCACACAAAAAAACTCACACAGACTGACCAACTGATTGACCACCCCAACCAATCCACATTCTAGAAAAATTTTGGCATGACCTTTGCACGTATTCGACCGAAAGCTTCATGCAATGCATATATACAAGCACCCAATATCCCCATATCGGGTAGAAAAGAAAAGGAAATACACACCATATCCACGACTCTAGTCAAATAACCAATAAAAATACCAAACCAAAACCCCAAATCGATTGTTGACTAAACCTCAACTAACCAAGACAACTGATAAGGACTTCGACTGACTAGAACATCACCCACCCCATGTAACGCTTCATTGAAAAAGGGAATGTGCAATGTAATGGGAAAGGGGAATTTAATTATATGTTCCTATTACAAATTAACTAGCAAAGGGTGAATTTTTATTAGGTGATCAACCTTAATAAGAAAACAACGGTTTATTTTATCCATTAAAAAACTTATTAAGTTGGCAGTGCTTTTTAACGTTCCTGAACTATGTCCCAACTTTGGATCTCTAAATGCAAGTTCCTTTTACAAATTAATGTGTGTGTAGCACTTTTTCTTTAGTGCATGCACTTGTGACAACAGGTTTATTTTATTACAAATTAAGAATGTGTGTTTGGCGCACGAAGCACGTGCTTCGTGAATGGCTGGTTCTTTTTAACTAATTACAATGTGTGTTTAGAGCAAATGCACGTGAAAAATGTGATCAACTGGTTCATTTTTTTAAAATAATTATTTGTAATGTTTGTACAAAAAGAAAAATAAGGAAAATAAGAAAAGGAACATGGTACCTGGAGGAGGGTATGTATGCAAGTAAAGTCCGAATCCAAAAAGAAAATCCAATGAGCTGGAAAATTTTGCCAATATAAGCTAAAAAGACCAAACATCATAGCAAAAAATTTTCAATAAATTGTGATGTGTTGTTTTTTTTGCTTGTCAATTTTTCATTCAATTATGTCCATGGAATATGTTGAATTTGGTTTTACTATGTGTGTTTCAATTTATTTGTGTAGTTTTATTGTTACTGGTATTTTAGTTTTTTTTTTTTTTTGTTTATCAATTTAGGGTTTTTTCGTTTGGTTTTTACTTCTCCTTAATCAGTTTTGATATGAATGTGTGATTAATTCTTTTCTATTTTTTTCATTCAACGATGTAGGTTGGAAGCTAAGCACAAAAGTCCAATAGATTTTTCAAAATTTTTCTAGCCATTTTTCGAAGTTGAAAAAGAAATTTTTAAATATTTACGCATTTAATAAGGGTTTATTATTTAAATAATAGGTTTCCAATAAATTTTGATAATTTTAGTGCATGTAACGGATCCAAAAATATAAGGGAAAGTTTGTATGATTTTCGAGAATTTATTCTTGATTTTTAAATATTTTTCAAGAATTTTTGGTAAATTTTCATGAAATTGAAGATTTTGTTTTTTTCTAATTTTCTATTGTCATTTTTCAAGAGAGAAAAACTCTTAAAATTTTCAAAAAATATAAAATTATATCATCAAAATTTTCAACATTTTCTATATTTATTTGGAATTTATATGGGTTTTCTATAAGTTTTAGTATCTTGTTAGGGTTTTGTGATTTTGAAAGATTTAAAAATTCAAAAAAATATACTCGAAAAATGGGTTGGGTGTTAGTTGCGTGTGAATAGTTTTGGAAGGTAAGGGGGAGGCCTTAAGGGGGGATTTTTTTGTTGTTGGTGAAAGAAATATAAAAAAGTAAGATATTAGGTGTATATGTATGAAGGTGGGGGTGTTTGATTTATTTTTTCAATTTGTTTTGATTGTTTAATTGAAAAGTTAATAGTTTAGTTTTTGTAAAAGGGGGCGGGGGGAGGGGGGGAGGGGGGGGGGGGGGGGGGGGCGGGGGGGGGGGGCGGGTCCTATGGGCGAGTTTTCATGTTAGGAAGGACGGACAGGAGATGGTTTAGGGTGGGCAGTGCGCTGGGGGGATGGTCGCTTGGCACATGGTGGGAGAATAGGAATGCGGAAATGGTCGCGATGGCTATGCCACGCGACGGGTGGGTGTTGTTGGTGGGCGTCTCGGGGAAACCAAGTGGCGACTATCTTGGGCACACAACGATGGAACCAAGCGGCACGGGCGCGATTCCACGACGGGTGACAGTGACTTGGATGATGTAGTGATTGAACCTGGCGGTCTTCAAGCATGTGGGCGACGGCGTGCCAGTCAGCGTGGCAAGCGCAGCAGTGGCAACAGCGGGACCACTGGGAGGCATCGCAGAGAAGAGGGTTGCAGGTGGCGGCCATTGCTACTAGAGGAGGGCTCGACCAAAGGAGGAGGGGGTACATTGTGGCGACACACGACGGGGAGAGGAGGGTTGCTCGAGGAGGAGGGAAAGGGAGGAGGGAGAGAGGGGAGGGGAGGAAGAAAGAGAGAGAAGAGGATGAGGATGAGGTGATGGGAGGCAGGGAGGAGATGGAGGAATGAGGGGAGGTGTTGAAGGCGGGGGTACGCAGGGATGTCGAGGGGGAAGGGTTGGTTGGTGGGTTCTTTTTTTAAATTATGTTCAAAGAGGTTTAGTGTTTATGATGTTGTCTGTTTTTTTTTATATGAACCCCCTCGGGGATTGCGTGTAGGGAATGCGAGCAAGGATAAAAATTTTGCAACAGCGGGTTCAACATGATGGCCAAACGTGCGCATAGGAGGACGATGGCATGAACGCGTCAATGCATGGAAAATTGTGAAAAGGCAAGCGTTCACACATGAAGACGCAAAACATTAAAATAGAAATAAACAGAAAAATTAATAACAATTAAATTGAGCATCGGATGGACAAACATCAAAAATAAAAAATATGACGGAGGACAAGGACAAGAGGGCGAAAAAGTGAAATGAGATTTTCAGTGACAATTAAGGGCATTCACATAGAAAAAATGTGAAAACCAAGTCGACAACACACAAACATTAATACTAGAAAATTAGTCGGCCAAAACGAAAGGCAATCAAAAGGAAAAATATATGGGAGGATAAGCGCATAGGCCTATCACATCAGAACGCAGCTCTAACAGGGATAAGACTTGTTTGCATGGGAAAAAGAAAAAAAAAACACACCCAAAAATGGAAATAAAAATTAATACCGAAGAATCCAATAGTCAAAATAAAAAAGAAGAAAAACAAAAAATATCCGCAGGGAAGTGATAGATAGGATGGGCATGGTAGAACGCAGTTCCAAGGGTGATAGGGCATGTTCGCATGAAAAAATTTGTAAAAATACAAATTAAAATGAAGTCAGAGATAAATAGGAGAAAATTTGTTCATCAGAATAGAGTGCAATGAAAAGGAAAAATTTCAAGGGAAACCTATGGGACATTGTTGTCAGGTCAAAATGCAATTTTGCTGGCATTAACAGGCGTTCACATGGAAAAATTAGGAATAACGAGCACGAATACTCACAAAAATTTTAATAAAAGAAAATCGATGGATTAGAATAGGATAGGGGAAAAGGGAAAATTGTGCAAGGGAGCAAGCCAAACAAGGCTATCTATATAGAATTAAATTTGGAGGTGATTAGGGCAATATCATATGAAAAAAGATTCAAAATCCGCACACAAGAATACCTGAAAATAAGGAAATTTGAATAACTGACAAATCGTACATCTGAATGATAGGCAGTAAAAGGAAAAAATGTCAAGAGGAAGGTATAGGTTAGGGCTACTCATCACATTGCTATTTTGAAGCAAAAATGATATGCTCGCATGGAAACATGTCAAATTTACCCAAAAAATCAAAAATTAATAACTCATGATCCATGGCTCAAAACAAGGGGTGGTAAAAAGGAAAAGTGGCTACTTCAAAGAGATAAACAAGATTGTAAGATCAGATTTGAGTTTCAGTGAACATAGGATATGTTCTCATAGAAAAGCAGCAAAACAAAGGATAAAGCCAAATGGACAAGGAACAATCCCAAGACACGGTGAAAATGGGACTAGTGGGTGAGAAAGCGACCCCATCAAGGCAAGATTAGGATGTGGTAGGCCTAAATCATCCGTTGGGGATGTTTCCATCAAGGTATGCAAAATAGATGCACATAGACGAGTCTCCACACTTAAGACCTTAATAGGTCATATTGACTAAGCAACATGGGCCTAATACTTAATCACAACTCATACCCATATATCCCCACACTTGAAACATGACTGACTCCTATAATCAAAAGGGGCAGAGTTAGAAAAACTTGGCCCAATTTACAAATGGTTGAGGTGAACCATTGTTGACTCGTAAAAGATTGTAGTTGTCGACAGGAGGTACCACAACTCACCACATCACATGCATCGAGCATGGTGGGGACCAAGCAGCAACACTCGTGGAGGTAGCTTTGTTAATGAAGCATTGGTTGAATTATCGATGGCGAGGCATACATCACTCAATCGCGGCAATGGCTCATGTTGGAATGTTAGATCAATCACTCACCTCATAACTCACGTCACTCGAGGGATAATAATGTAAACCCATAGCTCACACCCGATTTAGAAATCGACAAGAGGAATGGTTCAGTGGGATTATGCCAATGTGCATAATTGATGGTGCATCACTGCATCCCAACCCATTTGGCATATGTGCAAGAAGGAAGGCCATGGAGCCTTAGCATGCAGGTTGCCAAACAGAATGAGGTGTATAGTGATAGCGGAGGAGGTCTGTCTCATGTGTGCATAGGAAAACAAGAACGTACTTGTCTCCAATTGTCGTAACGTCACTCAATCCTCACCTCTTAGTTGATGAAAGGGAAATCAATCATGCTTAGTCCCCTCTCTATCTCACACTTTGTTGATATTTACAAGAGGGCAACCGAGTGTCTTACACCCATTGAGTGAATCCTCACTGTCACTTGTGCAAAGGTTGTATACCGTGTGTGCAATTGATGGTGCAACAATACATCCCGTCCTATACTGGCATACGGTGCAAGAAGGAAGGCCAAGGAGCTTTATAGTGTCATGCACAATGACAAATTGTGCTTGGTACATTGAGGGGCCCATCTCGTGCGTGCAACGCCCCATTCACACATCTCACCTATTAGTTGAATATAAAGGGCAAGGACTGGTCACTCACCCCACCCTCTATCTCACTTCTGTTGATGATTACGAAGGGCAACCCATACTCACATCCCCATCTAGTTAGGATGAAAGCTCACATCGCTCAAGGGTTGTCAATGAAGATCGACTTTAGCTGGTTGATGATGTTAACTTGTATTAGTTGATGAAGAGGCATACCCAGGGAGGTAGCCAACATGTCTAGTATGTGGATTACATCTTACAGATATCATCTGTTGTAGGAGTCAAAAGCACCGATGGAGTTACAGGAGTCCACGTACCAAGGGAGGTGGTAGTGGAACTGCTTCTCGAAGAGTTCTGCTAGTGATTCAGATGTCCTAGGCTATGGGGTATTACCACCTTTTCCACAGCCAACTTCCCGTCCAAGGGTATATGCCACCTTTTCTTGGAATGAGGCTTGTCATGATAGGGAATTTCTTCCTTTTCTCCCATAATAGGTTTGATTTTTATTTTTTTCCTTCTTTTTCTTTTTTCTTTTTCCCTATTTTTGAGGGTGTTTCCATCTTTTCTCGAAGAATAGGCCGGCATGACAGGGATTGAAATCCTTTTCTCCCATGGCCGATATATGTTTTTTTTTTCTTTTTGTTCTTTTTGTTCTTTTGAAAGAGGAGAATGGCAAGAACACCATGTATTAAAACCATCCTCGCCACCTCTACTGGAGCAGATGGAAAAGAAGTAAAGGAGAGGTGGAAGGTGGCTGTGAGGGGCTAACTAAATGAGGCCACCTCATCAGGATAAGCAGAAGGGCTACTGAGAGCATTAAGTAGAGTCTCATTGATAATCCACTCACAAAGAATGAAGGGACTATCAACGATGATTGTCAAGATTTCCAGGGAGGGTAATATTTCTTAAGGCGATAGCCATCAATCAGGAAATGATCATCAGAAGCATTGACTATCTACATTTGCATAGAGCCATTAGGGTTGATGGCAAGTACCTTATAGGGGCCCATCCATCGTTGTTGAATCTTGCATGGAAACTTACCAAATCTTGAATCATAAGCAAGGACTAAGTCACCTTCTTTGAACTCCTTGTGCTTGAGTAAACTATCATGATAGGCCTTTCTGAGAGCTTGCATGGCTTCCATATACAGTAGGGCCATTTGCGAGTCTCATCTAGGCATTCCAAGTGCAAGAGATGACATTGCAAGGACTTGTCATCTCCCAAGTATTCTTTGATAGCCACACATAAAGAGGGTAGCTCTAACTCAATAGAAAAGATAGCTTTTGTACCATACGCCAACTAGAAAGGGGTCTATCCTGTAGCTATCTTATGAGAGGTTATATATGCCCAGAGGGCCTTTGTAAGTCAATTGTCCCAATTCCAACTATGTGTGGCAATTGTCCTTGTCAAAATCGAGCAAAGGATGTGATTGGTAACTTTGACTTGGCTGTTGGCTCTGGGGTAATAGGGTGTGGACTTACAATGGCATATCTTGTACAACTCGGTCAATTCTTCCATTATCTTGTTGAGAAAATGAGTATCTTTTTCACTTACAAGCTCTATGGGATTGTGAAAATAGGTGATGATATTCTTGTACAAGAACAGGGCCACGCTGTTGCCATCATCTCACTTGAGAGCTTTGGCTTCACACCACTTCGTCACATAGTCTGTAGTACAGACCAAGATGTATGTGTTTTGTTTCCTTCTGGTTGGTGGATCAATGGGGCCCATGAAGTCAATTCCCCATTTCTTGAACAGCTGTAGGGAAAGGATGGGTTACACTGGCATGGCACTAGATTTGGTAGGCTTTTCCATTCTATAACAAGCATCACAACATTTGCAATAGTCAGGCATCCTTGTGGAGAGTTGGCCACTAATATCTTGTGAGCAAGGCCTTTCTAACTGTCACTTCTCCTGCGAAGTGTCCTCCATAGGGCTCGTTATGGCATGCTTTCATCCCTATTCCAATCTCCTCTCCTGTAACACATATGTGTAATACTTCGTCTTTTCCTTGTAGAGAGCACCATCTAACAGGGTGGTGTAGGGGGCTAATTCCAACAAAAACTTCTTCTTCTCATGGCTAGAGATATCAGGGCGATACTATTGGGTTGCCAAGAGGTTGGCTATGCCTCCATACCATGGGGTAACTATTTTGATTAGAAAAAGGGAAGCATCAGGAAGGTCTGGATCATCTTGCTCTTATTCATTGCTTTGAGGGATTCATGACAAATGATCGGATTTAGTAACCACTTCAAAAGTCGAACTTCTGAAATAGAATGAGCCATCTCATTATTCTTCCCTTCACATCTCCTTTACTCATCAGAAAGGATAGGGCTTCATGGTCCACATAGAATTCGAAGTGTGTCGACAGTAGGTAGTGTCAGAATTTCTCTAAGGCAAACACCATTGCCAAACACTCAAGCTTCGTCACACGATATAGTTGCATTCTCTATCAGTTACTTTCTAGCTTGCATAATAGATAGGTTGATCTAACTGCAAGGGGCCCTTTTGGCATAAGATTGCACCTGGGCCTTTGACTAATGCATCAATATATGCAGATGGAACTCCTTCATCCAATCAAGAGGTTGCATGATGGGTGCTTCAATCAGGCAGCACTATTTCAGAGTGTTGAATTCCTCGTCACATTCAACAGTCTATGTAAACTCGATATCTTTCCTTAGAAGCTTATGTAGGGGGGCTGCTTTTATCGCAAACAAAGTATGCAATGAATCTTCTATAATACCCTAGATGGCCAAGGAATCCCCTCAACTGTTTGAGGTTGATTGGCGCTATTAAGGCCACAATCTTCTCGATCTTTCCTAGGTCTATTGCTATCCCCTATGCGGAGACAATGTGGCCCAAAAGAACTCCTAAAGACACTTCGAAGATGCATTTTTTGGGGTTGAGAGAGATTCCATACTCTCGATATCTGTCAAAGCATTGCTTTAGGTGTCCCCAATGCTTAGGAACTAGGCTATATTAGACAGAGAAGTCATCTATGCACACCTCAATGAAATCATGCAAATGATTTTGGAATGTGGCCATCATCACTCATTGGAATGTAGTAGGAGCGTTACAGAGCCCAAATGGCATCACTCTGTAAGCATAGGTTCCCCATTCTGTTGTGAAGGTTATTTTGGATTGATCTTCTTCTACGATTTGGACTTGATTATATCCACTAAATCCATCCAAGAGAAAATAGAGTTGATGGCCTGCCCCCTGGTAGGAACCGAAAGGCCGGCTACCGCAAACACCCGAGTCGAGGCAAGACCCTAAGAGGCCCACTATGTCCAACAGTTGGTCTGTGAAACTGATAGGAAAATGATCCTTCTAGGTCTTGGAATTCAACTTTCAAAAATCCACACATATTCGTAACTTTCCATTCTTCTTGGATACTACCATGATGGGCGACACCCATTCACTATTGGCCACTAGATAGATAAACTCAGCTTCAAGGAGCTTCAACAATTTGGCCTTCACGAGGGCAAAGTAATTTGGATTCATGCAAGGTCGATGTGGTGTTGACACACCATGGGATCAATCCCCTTCAGATCTTTATACGACCATGCAAACATGTCCAAGTTCTCCTTCAGTAGGTCATGCATGATAGATAGCTCTTCATCTGGGAGACTGATACCCACCTTCAGGTGATGTGAATTCAGTACCATCAGCATCCACAAACATTAATTGCTTTTCACCTTCTACTTCACAGATGAAGGTCCCACGGACTGCTTCTGGGTAGAGATCCGACTCCTTCAAGGGAGTGGTCTCCTCTTCTGAGGTTCCACTGAAACGGATTCCCTCTTTCAATAGAGACTTAGCTTGCTCCTTGGAAAGCTAAAAGGCTATCATTGTTGTTTCAGGCTTGGTTTGAAGATGAGTTACTTATTGGCTTGAGGACTCATCTTCCGAGGATGCTTCCAAGAACGTCACATATAATAGGAACCTTCTGAGTTCTGTTTGAGCTGCAAAACTAGTGGTTGTCGGCAAGGTGCATTATCATCATCCTCGCTTGAGAAGGGTAACTTCGGGCGACAAGAACCATTGCTGAAGGAATGCTTATTCTTTTTAATCCATTTCTTATGGATATTTTGCATATGATGTGATCTATTAGTCAATCCAAAGGATACCAGAGTCATTATGTCTAACAACAAGGGATCTTATGCTTCTGTGGCCTCTGCAATGGCTTTGACCCCGTCGCTTCTGTCTCTCTATTGTCTCTACTACAGCCATGTAACACGGAGAGTAGTATATCCATGCTTCTATCTCACTGTTAGAGGTGATTTGAGAAGTCAATTTGGGTTCAGGCAGGAGGTATTCACACATTGACAAAGACTTTGCTTCTTTCGATAGTTGGCTTACAGTACCCACTGTCAAGGACTGTGCCTCTATTTTCTTGAGAAAGATCTATTTGACAACTTCTTCATCTCTTGATGTGCCATCTATCATCTCATTGGAAGAGTCTGATATGACTTCAATGGAAGTGGATCCATTACCTTTTTGTGATCCCTACAACTTTATTACCTCTTTGTTGGGTCCTTTGCCTAGGGTTAGGGTTCTTTAAACCAATCCGTCTATGCCCTTGCTTCAAAAAGCTATGGTCTTCCCAACAACAGCAAAGGGTATGAGGTCTCATAGGAATTTGGTTTTACCACCAAATAGGTCAGCCAATAATCTCTTCCTGCGAGGGTTGTCTTCACACACAGGAGAATGCCCAAAGGCTTAACTCTGCTTTGGTCTGTCAATCATCAGATAAGCTGTTGCGTACACTACATACCTTGCAAGTCTAGATCCTTAATTGTCACATTTTTCATGATGTTCACTGATGAGCCTCCATCAATCAATGCATTTGCTATAAAGCATCCTTCAATCCACATGTCAATCTCTGGGGTACTAGGATCCAGGAAGACATTAGCCACATCCACTTCTTTCATAGGCTTTGCGGCTTTATTGGACTTGGTTCTTATGGAGGGAGCAATCCTTAGGCCTCTTCTTGTTGTCAATATGCTTTTGAATTTCCTTCGACAGCTAGGAGACAACATCAATAATAACTGTCAAAATGTTAGGTTAGGTTTAAAGGTGTCTAGGTCTTTAACCAAGTCATATTCTTTGATAGGATCTACAAGCTTTTCCAATCAGCTAGGGAATGGGGCAACACCCATTTTTGTCTTCCCTCTTTTCTCCAAGAGTGGCAATCTCTGCATTTCTTCTACTTTTGGGGTACTTCGGCATCCCCTATCTCTTGGATGTTTGGTCCTATCTCTGTAATTATCTCTGTGGCTCTCTACGGCTCTGCAATGCTCTGTACTACAATATTCAACTATGCACTATTCTGTTTCTCCTTGGGAAGATTAAACTTCATCGATTTAGTAGAGGGGATGTTCTCTTTTGGAACTGCAGGTTCTCCTTTCTTAGCATGCATTATTGCATCAACCTCCAATTCCACCAAATTGGAAGCAAGTTCTTACGTCTTCTATTGAGTCTTGGGAGTAGCTACAGAAGCTGGACTTTCTTTTGCAATGTGGCCTTCTCCTTCTCATCAATTGCATAAGGGTTTGAATTCCATGGACCTTCTAGGGTTTAGATAGTTTGGTAAGATATGTCTCTTTTCTCCACATCTGCAACACTCAACCTCTGATCTCTGGCCACCGCCAGACTATCCTCCTTTATAACTTTGAGAGGGAAACCTCTTTGAGCCATAATTAGGATCAAACTCCTTGGGCTTAGGTCTAATATCCTGTGTTGCCATTTTGGATTCCAACGAGTTGAATCTTGCTTCTTCATCTTTATTCCTTCTCCTTCAGAGAGTAGATATCTTCTATATGGTTCTTCCTTAAACAGTATGAACCGAAGCCTATAGGGATAGTTGGTTTTTGGGTACATTCAATGGCTAAATGTCCCACTTGGTGGCACTTTCCACACCTTGTATCAGATCGCATCACATCTCTTCCACCTCCTGCAAGGGTGGATATGTTGGCAATATTCACCTTCCGTATCTATAGCTATTCTGTAATCACATCCATGAACTCCTCCTTGATGCTTACAACTGAATTGGATAGGTAGACCTTGAAATTTTCACCTCCCGAAGTACTTGCAGTAGGATTTTGGGAACCCTCTGTAATCATTGCATACAGTAGTTGGGTTGATCCAGAGGATCCTTTGTTCTGATTCTAATTCAAAGCTCATGTTGAGACTAGGGAGGTTGTTGGTTCTAGTTGGTAGGGTTCCACTGTTCTAGTTGAGTTTTACCATTAGGGGAACTATTTGAGGCCACTATTGTTATGGTTGAACCATCATTTGAGATATTATCATATGTGGCCACTGTGGGTTCGATGTACTATACTGGAGCAATGTTTGCATCTGAGGATAGGGGTAGGGAACCATCCCTGGGACTACATTTGGTGGGTATACTATTTTTCTAGCATGGGAGGAGGTAGGACTCCTGTTCCTGAGGTCACAGCCTTGCTTTGACTTCATCATATAGTCTTGCACCTTCCACTGCAGATTGTAAGTTGACTGGTCTTCTCAATTCCACAAACTTACAAACTTTTACTTGTGGGTCTCTAAGGAAAAATCCCTTCTGGATACCTTCATCTAAGTGATGGTTGGTCCATCTCTTCAGTATGGATTCCATTCTAGAGACATAAGCTTCCACTTGTTCACCAAAGGACTGACTTTAAATTCATAAACTCTTCTCGCATCCGCTCTTCAAAACCTTCACACCTGAATTTAGTGAGGAAAGCCAACTTCAGGTCATCCTATGTGCCAAAAGTTATTGCTTCTTGTCTCTCATACCACTGAAATGGTATGCCTTTGAAAGTGGCAGGGAATATTGCCAATCGATGCTCGAGGGTTTTAGCATTGTTAGCTACATATGTTACCATGAACTCTGCTACATGAAGATCACTATCTTCATTGTACTCTCCTTTAAAGATGGGAAATGGGACTATTTCTAGGATGGATTTAACTAGAAAGGGGACCTTAAGTAGCCATGGGAACTTCTGTAAAGACTGCCTCTAGGGCTTCAAAGGAGGTTTCTCCTGCTAGCTCATTCTCGGCTTTGATTTTTGCATTCTCTCTTCTCACATACCTCTGGACTCATTCTAGTGCTTGCCTCTTGATTGAATTCATTCATCAAGGAGTTAGCTCCACCTAGTTTGTATATACTCAGCAGAGAAGAATCAGAAGGGTTTTAGTCTCTGGAGGACTCTCTTACCAACATTTCCTCTACTTCCTT
The DNA here is from genome assembly GCF_053477565.2 of Lygodium microphyllum. Lineage (NCBI taxonomy): Eukaryota > Viridiplantae > Streptophyta > Polypodiopsida > Schizaeales > Lygodiaceae > Lygodium > Lygodium microphyllum. Next base: position 9,146,125 of record NC_141144.1, on the reverse strand, counting down.
CTTTTCTACATCTCTGAATTCAGCTTTGAGTCTGCTACAGAGGGGAAGATATTCAGTTCTAAAGGTATCAAAGCTCATTCTTTTGAGGATCGTGTGGTGCCATCATCATAGTGATACCAACTTTTGATGGTTTTTACATGTTTAAATTCAGCTTTCAATCCGCTACAGAGGGGAAGATTTCAGTTCTAAAGGTATCAAAGCTCATTCTTTTGAGGATCATTGTGGTGCCATCATCATAGTTATCCCAATTTCTAATGGTTTCAATAGTGTATGTTGTGAAGAACAATTTGTCCACCAACTTCTAGTGGGTTTCTAATTGGATAAAGAGAAGGTTGTCAATGCACCATGCGTCCCACGTATCTTACTATTGAGAATCCACAAACAGATTCCAACTCTTTTCCTTATTGTTCTTGTGAACTTTCATTGACCACGACTCCTGAAGATTCTTCATGATTTTCCACTTGATTATGTCTAGAAACTTCTCAATGAATGCTAAACCTTCCATGGATTGTCATTCTCTCTATTTCTGCACTTCAGTTTGTTCCCAAACAACTTGCCACCAAGATGCATATCTTTGTTGCTTCAACAGGGAGAGGAAATAGTCCACCGCATAGAGCCTACATCATGATGGTAATATGTTTCCACCATTGTGGGATAAACTTCTTGTAGAAAGTGGCTTTGACAATGAGAATATACAATTCTTCAATGGTAGAAGGAACTTTGCAAGCATCCATTAAACTCTTCTCCTCTTGGCAATGACATTTCCTTAATTTTTAGCCTCTTTTAATGCTTGTTGATGGCAATTTTCCCCAGCTGCTGCTGCACACCAAAAACATGGAGCACCAAGAGGAATACCAAAAAAAATGGTAAATCTACTACAATAAAATCTATCTTGTATCATAAACAAGCATCTTTTTCATATTTGGTATGACCTCAACAAGAAAAAGAACAATAGGAATAAGAAATCTTCATGCAGCTTCATAGAAACAACTCTCCCGCAACTTTAACTTGAACAAAATTGATTATGCTCTTCATATTCTTCATAGAATTCATCAAAATACCATAAAAACACAAGAAAATACACCACTTTGAATGAAAATCATCACATAGCATTCTTCTTCAAAGGTTTCATAGCTTTTTCTCACAATCTCTCACTTATATTATACATTGTTTTGCATAGATTTAGCTATCTCTCACTCTCTAACATGCTCTCTCTTAATAAAACCATGAGATAATCAAGAATAATCATCCATAACCCCTCTTTGGTCATGGATACCCCTTCCAAGAGGTATGACTGATATGAAAGGTCATCAGAGCCACTACAATGTCCCTTCGTAGCTCAACAGTGTCACTATCACTTCAGTCTTTGCTTTTAGCCTTTAGCAGCTACTTCTTCAACTTCTTTGAGCTATTTTGAACTTATATTCATCTCTTCCCAAGATTGGAAAACCTCCCCAAGCTACACATCCATCCATCATCACACTTACAGAGGCATACAAAACAGAGACAAAGGCTCTACAAATGGTCAATAGAGGGTTAACAAAAGGCATTAAAAAGCCTTTAACTCACTTAAATCATTCAAAACCATCAAGAATCAACAAGTAACGTTCCAAACACTCTCAAACTCCATCAATCATTATTTCAACCTCTTATACATAAGGAAAATGGAGCAAAACAGAAGGTCAACAGACTCAAATAGAAAAACTAAGGGGAGAGAACTACTGATGTGGAGAGAGATAGAGAGAGAGAGAGAGCAAGATTTGAAACCCCAACACTATACATACATACATACATATTGTGTGTGTGTGTGTGTGTGTGTGTGTGTGTGTGTGTGCGCGCGCGCTAATATTTATGTGTATGGGGTGTCACTTGTATGTGTGCAATTCTCGCATAATTGAACTTATAACATCATGATAATATCAACAATGAGCCAAAAGCTCTATTTTAATGGGATAAAGCAATTAAGAAGAGAGAACTACAAATGCATAATTAGAGAGAGAGAGAGAGAGAGAGAGAGAGAGAGAGAGAAAGAGAGAGAGAGAGAGTGTGTGTGTGTGTGTACATGCGTGCACACACGTGTCTATGTGTGTGCAAAAGAAAGGATAATTAGTATTTGAAGCAGTTAAAAGGGGGTGATGTTGGTTGTGGTATTGATGAGGAGAAGGAGAGTAAGATACAATGGTGCTAGTGGTGGCAATGGTGGAGCAATAGTGGTACTTGACATATGTTCACATGAAAAAAGGGACCAAGTGGACTATGTGGGAAAAAAATTGGAGGTTTCCAAAAAAATCTCGCTCCAAAAGCTCGCTTCTCACATGCACTCCATTTCTCCTAACAAAGCTATTGTTGTCCCTTGATGAATTAAGAGTGGAGATATGTTTAAGACATGGACCTTGGGGCATGCTAGATATCCAAATTCCACATTCTTGAATTCAAATTGAACACTTAAATCCTACAAACTTTCACCTTTCATGTTGATTGAATCTCTCATTATTACTTCGGATGACCTTAAACATCTTGCAAGCCACTACTTCTTCAAAAATGAAAGTATTGATTGATAGCAAAGCTTGACTAAGAGACCTACAATAACCTCACATAGAATACAAAATATAAAGTTTTAACTTGGGAGAAAGAAGAGCATGAAAAACAAGAATGGAACATGCATCTCCCATGTATCCTTCACCCAAAATGAGTTGCTCTATAGTATAGCACCAAAGAGGATGAGCAATAAAAAATCAACATAGCCTTATATGCATTTTTAAGATCTTTCCTATATGTTTCTACATATTTTCTCCTTTGTGAATGTTGTTACTTGCTCACATGAAGAAAGGCATTAATGATCGTCACAATTGATCAACACGGATCTACTCATGATAAGATGACCACAAGTTCTAGTCAACTATATCTTTGGTCCTTTGATTCCAACTACCATGATAGTTGTGCTCTACTACTTTGAATAGAGTATTGCATCTCAGCTTGTGCAGCAAAAAGAAATCAATTTGTGAATGCCATAAACAATTCATTGTGATCTTCTACTTTTGGGTTTCTAGTACCACATCAATCCTAAATGTTTGAGTATCACGAATTGTAAAGTGAACAAATTATGCAACAGTATCAAACTTATCAACCACATTGGTTCTTTTGCTCACATGTAATTTGAATGTAAATGTCTCACAAGTTTTGGCACATGCGTTGATAGGAATACCTCCTACAAATGGTATTATACCACAATCACTTGTGCATACCAAGATTTTGGCAACATTGAAATATCGAGTATTCCTTAAAAGTTATTTTCTAGATGGTTAGACTTGGTTGTAGCTAGTGGATGCCTTCATACTCCTATAGATGTCCATGTTTTTGACCTTGATAAGGATATTGATGATATATTACAAGTGGAGGTGAAAGAGCAATGTTTCAACAATTTGTTGTAGTCTGTAATGGTAGGAGCTCGTGTTGGTGCAATGCCTATATTGAATAAAATACCAACATTAGTATTGTAGGGGTATTTTGCATGCATGGCAACTAATAGCTTGCTTGGGAATCAGTTTTAGGAGAGAATCATTCTCATTTTCACTCTAGCCAAATTATGTTTAAGTATATTCCTTGCCCTAAGTAAGAATTACTAGCTAATAAAATCATTGGTGAGTTTTGAAATTGTGTTTTGACTAATACAATAGGATGTTGGTAAAAAATAATCACTTCCCTCAAATCACTAAATGTTGTAGTTGTTATCTTCCTTAAAGGTTCTATCATTCTCCAGTAGAAGGAAAATGGAATTAGTAAGTGTTACCAAAAGCAAAGCCCTAAAGCAAATGTTGCAAAGGCAAGTAAAACAAAACTCTTTCATGGGAGTAAGCAGCCTTGAAGCTATGCTACATTGTTGGGGGGTCAAACTATAGTTAAAACCCATAGCATCAATTTGATTGTCTTGGTATAACATGTAAAGTCCAAGTCAAACACCTCTCTAAAAATTAGGGCCATCAATTTTTACTTTTGTATATGAATGCTTAGTGATATCACCTTCTATCTATGCATCCTTAAAAGGAATTTAGATATTCATACATCTCACCGAGGAGAATACTACTACAAAACCAACCTTCAATTTTGTATTTCATGATCCCTCTTAATCACATAGTGCTTAGTTAGTCCAAAAAAATCTGGAGCTCACAAGTCCCAAGCTTGCACTCTGGCATAGTTCAATGTGCAGCAAAAACTCAAACCTAGTACTGCAAAACACACCACATTATTGCCTAGATAGGATGTAGACTATACTCTAATCCATGAATTGAATTAAACACAGAGACCAAAAGAGACCAACCAAATTACAAAAAGAGGTAACATGATAAACATACTCTAGCATAGAGTATCTAAGGAGCTTTAGTTAATTTAATAGACAATAAAAAACAATGTATCTAACAAGAAGGAGAGACCCACATATACTCTTGGTTCAATCCATGTAAATAGCATTACATTCACTTTCCTCAAAGGACTAAAAGAGCTCAAGCTTCTAGCAGCTGCTATACATCTTGTGGGTCTTTACCTCAACATTACATCCATAAAAGTCATGTTTGATTGCTTCAATTTTTGAATGTGATGTGTGATGCAAGGTAGGTGCTCTTACATTAGGTGCACTTTTTGATTGCTTCAGTCTTTGAATGTGTTGTGTCAATGCAAAGACAAAGGGTTTCATCATTCTTTTTCTGAAATAGGAAGGGAGATCCACATGGTGAATTGCTAGGTTGGATGTATCTTTGTTCCAATAATTGCTTGATTTGTTATTTCAACTTGATAGCCTCAAGAATGGATATTCTATACAAACTTTTTGCAACTAGGGAAGCTTCTAGTACTAGCCTAATTCTAGGAACATGTCTACATACTCCTTCATCCACAAAGGTTCTTATTTTGATTCCTTGTCTTGGCTAACCTTATTGAGTTTAATCAAGTATAGAAACAATCCTTTCCTTAGCCCTTGCACTATTTGTGAAGATTTGGCTAACTAGATCTTTGGCTTACTAACTTTTCCTTGAGTAGTTGCTTGATTTCCTTCAAGGTTTTGGAACAAGACTTGGCCTCTTTCACAATGGATGTGAGCATCACCGGGGATTAGCCTCCATTCCTATCAAGCATTCATAAGCACCCAAGTTCATGACACATAACCTTATGCTAGTGGGCTCATTGCCTAGATCAAACTCTACACTTTTAGTTTGTTGTGATGATACAACTTTCTTTCCATTTGCTAACTCTAGTAAGAGTTAGCATGCTAGTGTAACCTCTATGACTACTTTTTAATGAGTTCTTTTGCAATCTATCAAAATTTGGAAGACTTTTCCTCGATGGTTTGATGATGTTTGAATTATTAAGAACTAGTCCCCTCCATGTATATTATGTACAAAGAACTAGTGATTTAGTCCCTTCTTGTCAAGAGTAGTGTGAAGCAATCAAATATGGTGACAGGAATTGGTGGTTTAGGCTCTTATTATCAAGAACAACATGAAGCAATCAAATAAGACATTCACATCAATGTTATGTACACCTACCATGCATTGCACAACATATTCAAATATAAAGCAATCAAAAACAACACGTAATGTAAGAGAACCTACCTTGAACCACATAACACATTCAAAAATTGAAGCAATCAAATAAGACTTTTACAACTCAAAAGTTGTGCATTGTTCAATTAGGGCTTTTTTAGAACAACTTGCCATGAACCATAGTTGTTCTCATGCATTTTCATATATATATTTATGGGTACAAAAATATTACTTGTACGAGATTCATACCTTGGGCCTATGTTTATGTGCTCCTAACTTTTATGCGTTTTCTTTGAATTATGAGATGAATTTGCTAGTAAAGGATTTCTACTTCATATGAATTTGCACGTGATTATGAGATTCATCTAGCTCCTCTTCTGAATTGCTATTGTTGACATTAAGTATTTCCTTTCACATGCAAGGGTGCCTTGGAGCCCTCCCCTAAGTTACCTTCTAAATTTGTACCTTAGTCCCCAAAGCTCAAGCCTATTCTCTCTCAAATTTTCATTATCCATTTAGATTTTCTCCTTCCAAGAATGGTCGTTGCTTATGATCAATCCATAATAGATGGATTACATCTCAAATTTGATCCACTCTTAGATCCCAAACTTTGGGTTTGAGATGCACACGAGGCTTTTTTCTATGTGGCTCTTTGCCGATTTCCTTCATAAGGATGCATACCCGATGGCAGTAGTCTAGGGTTTGATATGCTTCCCCTCCTTCGAGCATGTTGTTGGTATCATCCATATCTATAAGAGCTTCTATCATGATCAATCCAACTCTACAAGCAAAGGTTGTCCCATGAACCCTTATTGTCGGATCACCCATATCTAGAAGAGCTGCTACCATGATCTGTCCAACTCTACAAGCAAAGGTTGTCCCTTGAACCCCTATTACTACTATGACTAGTTCAACTCCACAAGCAAAGGGCTTCATTGGGAAATACAGTCATTTTTTTATAGCCCCACCCAAACTACCTATGCTTGTTGATTTCATAACCCTTCTATGCATTTGGGGTCATAAATTATCCTACATTAGGACAATAATCTACTTTGGTAATGTGTCACACAATTTACTAGCATCATCCATACTTTTATGCTTGAACTAAATGTCAATAAGTAAGCCATAAAGATCAAATAGATGCTTTGATTCGATACATATAAAAAGGTTACCTTGGTTTAGTACGATGCCTTGTTATTGCATGTACATTGTTGAATGCTCCAAAATCATATTGTATCCAAGTGGCAATAGCAATCTATAAAGTACATACATTCGACTACCTCTACTACATGCACAAAAATTTCCTTAACTGTATGGTAGTTTATGAGTAAAATTCAAAGCAATGCAGTAGGAGGGGGATTGATTATGAAACTTCCTATAGGATACACAAAATTTTTATGCAAAATATTCTAGGAAATGCAATATTTATATGGAATTTTTTATAGGAAACACAAAATTGTTGAAAATTAGGTCTAGAATAAGCAATAATAATGCCAATTTATTTTGTGTGTGATTTTACCTTGTAGCTCCAAAGCCACCAAAATCTCCTCATTCATCCTCATATTGTCAAACATCAATCTCTAAGAGGAGTTGGACCTCAACAAGTTGGGTATGTTGTTTGAGGTGTGGGCGTTGAGGATGAGCTTCTCAAAGGCATAGTCCTTGGTAGGGGTTTTGTTGTTGCAGTTGGGCATCCTCTACACTAACGATACAGTACACGTCTCCTTTCAAGTGAAATACTCGAATGACAAGGTGGACCCCCCCTCTCTCTCTCTCTCTCTCTCTCTCTCTCTCTCTCTCTCTCTCTCTCTCTCTCTCTCTCTCTCTCCCC